>NW_022145611.1:22762212-23293586 GCF_000002235.5 Strongylocentrotus purpuratus
TGAATGGTACGTCTCTATTGGATTCAATTCTATGGGTCCAACAGAAACCAATAGACTCCAACAGAAACCATTAGAGACCAATAGAATTTTTCTAATGGTCTCTATTGGTCTCTATGGGATTTTCGACCTGGGTAATTCCGAGTTAATTGTATTTAGGAGACTTTGGGGGTCTTGACATGAGAGAAAAATATTAGAGTCATCAGCAAATAATATGAAAGAGAAAATATTAGATGACCGTTTGAAATCATTTATATATAGTATGAACAGAAGAGGGCCAAGAAGAGAGCCTTGAGGCACCCCACAGGTAATATTTTTAATTGATGACTGGAAATTATCACGTCATACTTCGGTTCATCGTTTTTAACAACTCGTGTCTAGCCACTCTCCAGGATTTCGATACCCGGCTTTAGCAGTGCAGCTGCTTCAAGGTTTATAGGAATAAATTCCTACCAGGTCCCCATTTACTTCACCTGGGTGGAGTGTGCTGGCAAGTGTAGATCAATGTCTTGCCAAAGGACATTAGTGCCGCGGCGGTACTCGAACCGCGGACCTTGTGATCGACAGTCAAGTACATGTAAATAATTAGCCTCATGCACGCTGGTGGGGTGATGCAGGTCCACTGGCGTACTGATTGGGGGGGGGGGGGGGGGCATTTGTCCCAAAAATAAAATTTAAACGTGGTTTATTTCTAATTCGATACCAGTGACTTACAAAATGTCGCTGAAATTACATGATTTTCCATTTTTGTCTCGCCTGCGTAGCAAAAAAGCGAGACATAGGCGCCGCTTTTCCGGTGACGGCGGCGGCGGCGTCAACATCAAAAACTTAACCTAAGGTTAAGTTTTTGAATTTTTGATATAATTTTAAAAGTATAAGTTCCTAGTCAATGAAACTTGGACTTTAGGGTTATCAAGTATCCCCAATCTTGTGAGTAGAATTTCAGGTCACAAAGTCTAGGACAAAGGTCATTTCAGGTCAACAGACTTGGACTATGTTGTGGCATCATCATCGAAAACTTAAGGGTTAACTTTTTGAATTGTTGATATAATTTTGAAAGTATAAGTTCCTAGTCAATGAAACTTGGACTATAGAATTATCAAGTATCCCCAATCATGTAAGTAGTATTTCAGGTCACTAAGTTAAGGTCAAATGTCATTTTAGGTCAATAAACTTAGACTTTGTTGTGGCATCAACATCAAGATTCTGAATTATTAGCATATTTTCAAAATTGATTGTTCAAATTCCATGAAAATTGTACCCAAGGGTTATCAAGTATCACAAATCATATGACACAAATTCCAGGTCACAATGTCAAAGGTCAGTAGACTTAGATTATGTTTTCACAACTTAATTAAGAACTAATAATTTGTTTTTATTAATCTGTTCATATTTCATTCAAGTTATCAATCGTGGTACATTTAATAGTAAATAATTCTTCTGATGATTCTTAATCAATATTCACTTCAAAATTTTCATCATATCGAATTGCGTAATGCAGGCGAAACCGCCGAGAGCGTTTTCCTTGTTTTTTTTAATTCTTCTGTCCTCCCATCCACCTACCCCAAAGATTTTTCTCATTTCGCCACTGGGTCACCGTGGAAATAAGGAAACATAAAAGGAAACATTACCTTGAAGTAATAATAATAATAATAATAATAATAATATTAATAATAATAATAATAATAATAATTCTTGTATAGCGCATAATACGTCATGAAATAACAGCTCTATGCGCTTCCAAAGAGCTTTGGAAATTATTACCCTATAGCTTTTATTAAATGATTCTTCATTAGTGGACATACATATCATCATTCTTGCTTACATCTCAATTTGACTTAATGTGAGCGAAAATGAACAAAATAATCTCCGTTTGAAAAAAAACACGCTCTCTTTCGGAGTTTACACCCTCCACAGCTTAAAACATAGGGCTTGAGTACGTGACATCGTGGGGTAGGGTGATGGTAGGAGGACAAAAATAATCCCGGGAATCAGTGTCTCGCCGAATTTCAATTGCTGTGTTTTTTTAATCCTTAAAAAGATCATTTTCAAGCGCTTGTTTTATTCTCATAGTGAGAATAGGGGTTCACAGGTGTGCCCCCCCCCCCCGTCCGCCTATATAAGCCACTCCATGTTCTATACATTAATTTAAACATGAAGCCTATGAATCAAAAATAGGAAAATATTCAATGTCAAGAAGTAAAATCAATATAGATGATGAAACCTCTGTGGGTTTTTTAAAATAAAGATTCATCGATGTCCCTGGACGAGCAGTAGGCATACGTGGGAAGCCTTGTATATAATGCGTCATCATTATAGGTCGTATGGTCTTGTTCGTGCGGGGATATCACACCAATACACGTGCAAAATAATCTTACTATCTGCTCACGTCAAAAATGTTTTACGTCATTAGTTTTTTTTTTTAAATCAAGAAGGGGAAAAAGAAATCAAAGACGAAAAAGAAAAACGAAAAATCCAGGTGTGCACTCACCATAAAATGTAAATGCATGACTCCTCCACTCTTCGAGGAAACAAGGTTCCCCCTTTTTATCTAAACCTCTGGATATGCTCTGACCACCAGAGTTAAAGAGAGAGAGTCTTTTGGCTAAATCACCGCGAAATCAGAATAATATTAAAGTTATTTCTTATTAATTTATGTATTTATTTTTTTATTTTATATTTTATTTTATTTACCAAATATAAAAACATATAAATTACAACATACATGATAACATGAGAAAATAACATTGGATGGATCGCCCCGCTCAGCTGTGTCAGAGCAGCACAGCTGTTCTACCGGGGGGGGGGGGTCCAGTTTACAATGCAAAGCAAACGAGAGAAAATCATATATCACGAATTAAAATACTTAACGTATTGGTATAATATATATATTCTTTATCAGAGTATTACAATATTCCGCTATTAACAATGCATATTGACAAGCACGCCCCATCACCCTCTTTGAAATGCTGTCCGATTTGTTTTACCAAGGAATTGTCAATAATTATTCAGGCCTATAAACAGGGGTTTTATATACATTTTCACTGTTTTCATGTTCAAATTAATGGAGGAAGGGGAAATATATTTGTTGTGGAAAAGCTGTATAGTGTGTAACGCCTGCTAATTTATACAGTGTGAGTCCAAAAAAAGTTTACAGAAAATTACTAGAAAATTGCTTATTATTTTATAAATCATCTATATGAACAGTAAATTATTATACATGTTATGTAATAGTGTTTTATCCCGAATCGTTTTTGTGTGGTGTGTGTGTTCATGCTTGTTTGCGAGAGTGCAAAAATCGACTTGCGCCAAAGTTGCTTACGTGATGTTTGAATAAAACAATTGGGATTAGGGTATTAATTCGGTCATTGCAGATACAAAAAAACATTCCTACCAAAATTGATCATGCCACACATATCAAATATCGAGTATCAAATATCAACGAACATTGTGTGCGCGCGCGCGTGTGTGTGTGTGTGTGTGTGTGTGACTTTGCTTCTGCAAGAATTATGCAATGCATCTCATTTGATACATTCAATTCATTCTCTCACTTTAATCCCAACATATCACATACTGTAGGCATCACTTTGGCGCAAGTCGATTTTTGCACTCTCGCAAACAATGCCTACTGTTCATCCAAGTGACATACCACACACAATGATACCAAATGGTTTAGGATAAAACGCTCTTTCATGAGATGTATCATAATTTACTGTACATAGATGATTTTTACAATAATTAGCAATCTTCTAGGTGTAAACTGGTATAGAAAGTGAGGAGGAATGTTTTAACTGGGATGAGAAAGAGAGAGAGGGAGAGGGAGAGGGAGAGGGAGAGGGAGAGGGAGAGGGAGAGGGAGAGGGAGAGGGAGAGGGAGAGGGAGAGGGAGAGGGAGAGAGAGAGAGAGAGGGAGAGGGAGAGGGAGAGGGAGAGGGAGAGGGAGAGGGAGAGGGAGAGGGAGAGGGAGAGAGAGAGAGAGAGAGAGAGAGGGGGGGGGTGATTCTTAGGGGGCATCTCTAGTGGATATATTCGACAAAGGTAGCACATTATAGTTCCTGCGCTGGGAGGGTGTGGAAGAAGACGGCTACATATGGAAGAATAATCCTGCATTTTTTTGCAGATTGAACTTAGACTGAAATGTTTTTTAAGACTCACGCAGGTTACTTTTGCGTAGTACCTGTATAGTATATAACCTGTTGCGCGGACCTTAAAAAAAATAAGGTAATTATCATGCGAGAGAGCGTAGCGACCGAACCTATATTTGATATTGAAATTTTTGCCTTCATAAACAGGTAAAATCTAGCCTGCTTCAAGCTTTCACAAGATTAAGCGTTTCCCATGGTTTATAGATTGAGCTTCTAGTGAGTTATTATGCAAGGGAGTGAAGCAACCGAAAGAGACAATTTTGCTCCTAGTTTTTGATATAGGGCCTATTACTTTTTATTCACACATGTATATGAAAATTTACCAAGTAAATCATCAGACAGTGCTTCTAAATTTTGTATTATATTCCATTATTCCGAGTGAGCACGGGACCGAGCGATAGAAAAGCATTGTTCTCATTTCAGTATTTAACTTTGCATTGAGGAACAATAATTATATCATCATATTTTCTAGTGTACATGCATATAAACTCTTTTCTTTTCTTTTTTGATAACTTTTTACAACATTGATCCCATCTCATTCTATAGATAAAGGCCCAAATTCACAAAAGAGGTTTGTCGACAAACCTAGGTTTATGTGCGTCATATGACGCGTTTCGATGCGTTTCAGACCAAGGTTCAGACAAACCTTGGTCTGAAACGCGTCAAAACGCCACATTATGACGCAAATAAGGCTAGGTTTGTCGACAAACCTCTTTTGTGAATTCGGGCCAATAGTTGCTTCCCGCGTTCGTCACAGACGTCAGGGTCATGGGAGGGAGTGGGAGGGGCTGGACCGCTGAAGGCGGACTTTTTTAAAGAACAAGTTTAAACAATAAATCACAATTCTCGAATATGTTTTTTGCTTATTGTTTCTGCTGTGTGGATATAAAAGTGTTTTCTTATTTCTATTTCTATATTCTAGAAAATACCCAAATGACGCAAAATCATTAATGCTTCCAAATGATAAACGCTCTGTAACACGTGACAAAGTCAGAGTCAATCACGTTGCCATACTGCTCTACTGATAATCATAATGTTCATAAGACACATTAGCGTCGAGAGAGAGAGAGATACAATGGTGGGGGGGGGGGGGCTAGGGGACGTCATGCCTCTAATTGAAACAAAAATCCCTAGAAGACATTTGTATAGGCTACTGTAAAATCTAAAGAGACTAATGATCATATGAGTGTTACTTTTTTTGTAAAAAAAATGAACATCTGTCGGCAAAAGTCAGAAATCAAATTGGAAGTCTCATGACCCCCCTTTTTTGAGCTAGGGAGGGGAAGGCGGGGTTCCTATACAATTCGGCTTGTTAGTAAATTTGGCTTGACATCTTTAAATCGGTCTGGCGAGGACCCTGAAGAGAACGTATAAGGCTTAGATTGCCTAAAATATAAAACTGTCAGAAGTCACCTCAATAGTCTCGGGCAGTGGCATAGCTTTATGGGGGCACGCAGTGGCCATCGTGCCCCCCCCCCCGCCTCATCGAATATCTACTGACGAAGAAAAAAGGAAAAGGACCAAAAGAGAGAAAAGGAAAGGTCGAAATTAGAAAGGAGAAGAGAGAGAGAAAAAAACAACATAGGACTTCCTCCTACATCATTCCTAATCAGAGGGGCATCAATTCAGTTGGTGAACATTCTTATCAAATTATTTAAAAGAGAACAACAAATATTGACAACGAATTAATAATAGTTTTTTGAAACAGTATCAATTAGAATCCCTTGCATAAATACCTTTATTGACACACCATACAGAAGAAAGATATATCTTGTGTCAAGAAATATGTATCATTCAAAGAAATGAGAAAAATGACATTACAAAAGTAAACGAATAACCCATCATACAGAAATACTTGATAATAAAATCTGACTCGGTGTCAATGACGTCTAATATACTTCATAAAACCATAATAATGTGCAATGTGTTTACATACAAGAGACGAAATGAAAGCAAAAAAGTATATAAATATCTAGAAATCATTACCTGAATGGGTCGTTAGGGTTGAAACAGCAAATATATTAGATTACCACTGGTTTGAAATTGTTTCTCAAATTTTGAATAATTTGTATAGAGTATGGCACATATGAAATACAGCTTACTTTTTACAATTCCATTTTCACATTCAAGCAAATATTATTATTCAAGCGCAAAGGTTATGCATATTTCAAAGTTCAAACTAGATGTGATTACACCATAATATTACACATTATCCACTAATGCTATATATTGGTCATTCTCAAAATAATAAATCTACCATAACATTCATCCTTCCCCTCAAAACCATTAAAAAAGTTTGAAGTGTGTCTTATCAAATCAATAATTATTGATGATTCATATTTTCAGTACACAAATACCCAGGAATGACAGCAGTTAAAAACAATCGCTGATGTACTTAAGATTGATAATACATTTTGTTTGTCTGTAACCAAATACCCAGCAACGATAGCAGTTAAAAAATAATCATGGATGATTTAAGCATCTCTGAAGAAAAAAAATGAAAGTAAAGACTATTTTACAAAAAACTAAAATTTGCCTGTAAAATGATGCAAACATAAACAATCTACTAACAAATAACAAAACAAAGCAAAGGCTAACTGAAAGATGGGATGTAAAATTTCCCTTTGGTAGATTTTGGAATGATTTGGATGGAAATACTAAGCGGAATGATATACAGTTATCATAGCTTGATAACGAGGAGGGTAAAAAGGAGCAAACTTGATACACGCACATGCTCAATCATTCCATATTTCTGTTTATTGTTTCAACATTATTCTAATTTATGGTTTCATCATACAGCCAAGGGTTAACAATAATATTAAAGCAAAAAAAATATATATATATTGAAAATGAAAAAAAAAAAATCATAACTTCACACCCTGCCACCACTTGCAATCCAAAACCATTACAAATAGAATATGATTAGAGTAACGTAATCCATAGTAAATATATCATATACTCATATAAAATGATTTCAAATTACCCAAAAAGACATCACCTGCAAATATTATACATCATATGTAATAAAGAATGATTAAATATCAAAATACCAAAATGTAAGGCATGTAAGGATAAATGGAGGGTTGTTTTCACACATTCAAATCATTAAAAACATACATGTAGCATTACAATAGATGAATTTGCCATAAGCACTTATGCATGCCCCAAAACATGCATCTTGTGGTATCGTTACAAAGTAGAAATATAGTACTTTGGGGAACATCCTGAAAGAGAGAACATAATTTTTTTTCTTTCTCACAGCCAATCACTGGATAAGGATGTGATTGAAAGTGTTTGCAAAATTTTACTGAAGGCATTTAGAGTTTGTTGTTGAAAAAATTACCTGAACTTTAATATAAGTAGAATAAATGTAATATCCTTTCATCTAATATCTGCACATGACGCAGCAAAGAAGACTCAACATCTAACAAAATTTATCATGTAGTAGAAAATAATTTAAATGTTTAGGGTTTTTAACATAAGATTGCTGCTTGGTAAAAAGAAACCCAACATATTTTCCCCTCATAAAACACAAAGCTCTAAATACAAAATTTCTTCTTATCACAATGTTACAGTACCAAAGAAACAAATGCTTTGAAAAGCTCAAAAAAATATATGGAATGACAGCGAAAGCACTATGTAATTAATCCAATCAATGAATCATATTCCACTTGAACTGTAGCGGTAGATCTACATGAATGAATACAAAATAAATAGACATGAATTGCTACTTCTCAAAAAGTACTGCTCTTTAAATAACTAATATGAGATCAAAGCTGACAAAATGTATTTCAATCAATTATCTAAATGACACCATGTACATGAGAGAATATAATATGTTCATTTAAGTTTTCCACCTGCAAAAGACTACTAGTACAAAGGCACTGAACTACAAACACATTTACTCTTCGCCTTTCAAAAAACTTCTTCAGACACAAAAATAATTTTTACACTTTTCTAACAATAATTTTTTACAAAAGTACTATCTAATGACTGTCAGAATGATCATTACACAAAAGTCTGTATAAACTTCCTCAATCGTGATATCATAAGAAGTGAAGTTCAGGCATATTGCTAAACAATTATACCATCATTAACACATTTATTTGCTGAGTCCACTAGACCACAGTGTTGGAATCTTTCCACTCCATTTCGTATCAAGGCATCTTGGATAGTACTACTAGTAATAACTAACTTTAAGTATATGAGTTATGCCATTCTGGCCCTCGATTCTCTTTAGAAGATTTGCATCTTGCTTGGAATATATACTACCTTTTTGCAATACAAAAAAATTGTTACAGATGCAACTAAAGACGAAAAAAAATTGCATCATTTGTTACTTAAATTCAATAGTATTGTTCTCGTCTAGTACTTTCAACCAAATTGAAGATGAACCAATGAAAAAGGCCATCTACACTAAGTTTGCAATAACAAATCCTGATCTCGGATAAGAATCTACATTTAAATGTCAAACTATTTGCAACATTATATACACACTCTATACATTTTATATAAATAAAACCACTGCAGAAGAACTCTCAGCAAGACAAAAGTGAACACCGGTACCTAAATGTTTACTTTCTATGCTATTTTGACAGTGAACATATTAGACATAATTTATTTAGAATAGTCTTTTCACACCATGATTTCATTTATCCTTTTAGTGACAAACGCAATTTTAACAACCAAATTCTAATATACCTCTGTCTATTTTGGGAGAAAAAAATGTTGTCTTTACAGGCTCATGACATATAAAGTTTGATATCATAGCACAAAGTAAATATAAACCATGATTAAGTACGTGTTGAATGAAATCTCATTTATGATATTTGTTTAATAACTTGTTTGCATCATAGCAATACTAATCTGGGTATTTACAGAGCAAAGAAACCATGCATGACACCGCTACTAGCTGATGCTGGTA
This sequence comes from Strongylocentrotus purpuratus, assembly GCF_000002235.5. Taxonomy (NCBI): domain Eukaryota; kingdom Metazoa; phylum Echinodermata; class Echinoidea; order Camarodonta; family Strongylocentrotidae; genus Strongylocentrotus; species Strongylocentrotus purpuratus. Next base: position 22,771,279 of record NW_022145611.1, read on the forward strand.
CCATAAGGCCTGAAAAAGAGGTTAAACGAAAGCTATTTGATGGCGTGCAATCAACAATTATACCCCCCCCCCCCCTCCGTGCAATTCTGCCTTCTGCACACTTTAACAAGGAGCTTATAACCATAAGTGCTGTGAAATTATATATCACTGAATACATACTCTATCCAAGTTTGGATTTAATTGCTTCAATGCTTTTCAAGTTATTGCAGTAAAAAGATATTCTTTGGTTGTTGTTAACACCTTCATGACCATCAGATCACATGACCTTTGACCTTTTCCGCCCAAAATATAATCAGCTTATCCTTGATACTAGTTTGGTTCAAATCCGCTCAATGGTTCTTGAGTTATCGCGGTAACGAAAAACGGAACGGATGGACAACTCTAAAACATAATGCATCTGGCACCACCTTCGGTAGCAGAGGCATAAAAACATTGAAATAATAAGGCTATGTACTTTTAGTCCCCATCAGTCACCACAGGAATGTGTAAAGTATGTGTGGAAAGACAATGGTTGTGGAAATAGATGGTGATACACTTATATGAGGGAGCCTAAGGAGAGAGTTAACACCTTAATGCAAGCCTCGACAAAACTTTTATACAGTAAAATAGAAGGCATCAACAGCACATCAAATATCACAATGTCCTACACACCTAGAGAGCTAAAACCATCAAAGTACTCTATGCACACAGTGAGTCGATATATACAGAAATTGTGAAAGACGATATTATTCTGTCCTGCGATACATGTTTGATATTGAATTCAGTAAAAAGGTTATTATATGAACGTCCAATGCCTTATGAGCCATCAGTTTGGCAATAAACACCAAGTACACTGCTGAACCTTACTCAACATGGACTCCACACCGACTGATTATTGGCCATTCAGGGCAATGTAATTTTTTGGTTAGGTTAGGTGTCACACCGGTGCTTGTCTTATGTTATAAGTGTCACTGGGATGCAACTTCCGAATAATCCTTGTGACAAGTTTATTGCAAAAAATATGATATAAAGTTACCGAATACAGAATAGTATGTCCCAACTGATGAACAAAGATGAAAGAACGACCTCTTCACGCACAAAGCTATAGTTAAAAGTACTTTTAAATGTGAAAGAACCTCACACAAAAATGGTTTCTCTGTACATAGTTTGTAAGGCAGCATTCTAATTTAAGTAGTACTAAGTAGATATTACTCAATTCATCTAATTCGTCATTTAAGCAGTGTGCCACATATTGATGCATGTTCATGTAAAGTGTTCAATACTTATATTTATCTAAAATAAATCTGCTCACAGCTGTCAAATGCAAGGATTTCAGAAGCTTAACAATTATTGGATCTTGTCATAAATAACAAGTTTGATAAAACGTGGCCCTGCGATTTTGCACATAAACAGGGAGCAATAATAAGATCAACACTGTATTATGTAAAGGGCCCTGACATGATTTCAGGAGATCGGGGATAACAAGACCGTCAATATGTATAGTTTCTTGCTACTTGACTTGTGACCTCTTGACATGTGACCTTTGACCCCAGATACAATATATATTGGTTTATCTCTAACATGAATCCTAGGTTATCGGTTGAAAAAAAATTGCAGTCAGACTTAATAACAGTGCTTACATAATAAATCAAAGACAAATAATTTTATATTTACAGAAATTATCTTTAGTCCAAATGATCTTATGTCAAAAGAAGATAAAATCAAACAAAAATCAAAGCACTCACTGTGCACTTGCAGACATCTCTAACACAAATCCTAGGTATATGAATTACAAATATTTTACAGACTTTAGCAGTGCTAGAATCAACATCAAGGCAGAAATTTTATATTTAACAAATTACTCAAAATAAAATCATATAAAATTTGAAGCACTGATGTGTGTAATAATATATTCCTGAAATTGCAAACATTAATATATTTGGTGGGTGTAATAATGCATCCTTGTGTAGGCGTGGGGTTTGAAGAAGGCAAATAATTGTTGTTGTATTTTACTCCATCTTTGATTTGTCAGTCAGTGGAGGTAATGGGTGCCTGGAGTACTTCACACCCAGCTCTTCACCGACTTCATCCATTATCTTTAAGGCCTGAAAAGATAAAGAAATGAGGGGGAAGAAAGAGAAATAATGAGAAGATATATATATACATTTTAAATGATCATAAAAGGGCAAAACGGCAATGAATCTGGACATCATCTTCATGACATCAGTTATCACCTTTGGAAATATCATATATTTGATTATACTACTTAACTTTAGTAGTACTTTAGTATAACATCATCTAAATTACCAGAACATAAGTGATATAACAAAATTTACTTTCTATAAAGAAATTGACTTTAAAAAAAAGCAAATTGTTTCTCAATCAAAATCATCATCAGCATTTATTTGGATATCATATTTGAAATAAACAAAGAGAGGTTGTAACATATTAAAGTGACTCGGTAACATTGTTGAAGGTTGATGAAAAAAATTGCTTAATTTTTGTATAAAATGTTACTTACTATATTCCTTCTACTATACTAACCCCCTGACATGCAAAAAATCCTGAACAAATTCTCAAACCACAAAGATATCTATGGTTTTCTTTGAAGGCGTCGATGTGAGGCACTCTCTAACAGTGATTAACGGTAAATTCTCCCAACCATTTTTGAATTTTCCCAACCGTTTTTCCATGAGAAAAATACATAAAACAGGCTATAAAAATCTGTCAACACTTAACTGTCTGGAATGGAATGTAGAGCCATTTTATTGCTTTGTGACGATTTACATTCACCTAAAATGTAATTAAATTGTCCTTGTCTTGATGCTGAACAGGCTTTGACAAGTAGCAGAATAAAAGTAGAATAATATAGTTGGGAGAATTAAGGAATCGATCTGATCAGTTTTTCCCAATTTGTAACATGAATAATGATCCGTTTTCACTCAAATTTTCAGATTATCTTTAATTGTACATCTAGCATTGAAGTCACTACCTTAGCACCACTATCTCTCATCTGAACAATGTTACAAAGTCCCTTTAAACTACAACACATGTTCAAATGACTTCATGAACACGTGGTAATCATTGTTTATCAATATAGAAAGTGAGCTGGCTCAGTGGTAGAGTAGTGACCTTGTAACTGGAAGGACCTGGGTTCAAAACCAAGCGGGGGCACCATTAATGCCCATAAATCCTCATAACCAAGTCTCTTGGAGAGGAAATAAAGCTATCAGGTCAAATAAGCTATCAAACCATCAAGAGTGAAAAATCAATAGTCAATCGAGTTTGACATACCTCATCTAGCATCTGTCTGGTATGTGCAGCCGAAAGGCAGATTCTTGCTCGGCCTTCAATGATGGGCGTGGCAGGGAAACCCACTATCACGACGGCAAGGCCTCGCTTGCGGCACTCCCTGGCAAAACACCTGCAAGTCAATACAAGGAGAGTATATTGAATGACAGGTGCCCTCACTAATGGCAGCTTAACATTTCAAATGTGAAATTAGGAGGGGATATGCAAATAACAGAGCTTTTTCCCCAACAAAAACGACATCAACGCACAAAGAAGCTTTATTGACATCAGTGCCATGTTTGGTCGCATAGGATATATCCATCCTATATATTATTTTAATACTGTTGGTTAGATCTGAGGGTAGACTATACGCTGTCATAACAAAATGAATATTGGAGATGTCCTTCAAGAATCACTTTGTTCTTTAGCATTGAAAAGCCTAACACAGTTTCTAACAGTACATCTTCTTTTCTTTTATCAAAAGCCTGTTATTAATAGAAATAAAAATATACTTTATATCACAATTGATTTTCTACATCCCTCTCCAGTAATATCAAGTAATTATTAATTGTTTATGTATACTTTGTCATGCTTTTAAGCTGAATACTCAGTTATCAAACAAGCCATTCACTGATGTATGTTTCCTTCTAGTCAACGAAACAAACCAGAGCAGACATGCTTTCTACTATAAAAGAGGCATAATTTTTGCAATACATATAATCATTTGAGAGGCGATTCTTACGTCATCTTTGCTGGAAGATACATGAGAACAGGTACGACAGGGGAATCATCATTGCCATACACAACAAAGCCCATCTCCCTCAAACGCCTCCTGAAGTATTGTGTGTTCCTCTTCAATGCCTCTACTCTATCTTGTCCTGTTTGGTAGAGGGAGTAAAGATGAACAAGAAGAAACAATAAAAACAGTTAGGTACAATTCACATAATACATACAAGTACATTGTAGCAATACAAGACCATTTCAGAGCAATACGCACTAATATCAAGCAGTTATAAAGAGGTATTATGTAGGAAGTATTTCAGTGCTATGGGCACCCCTAAAAATAACAGACCCAGGTACATACAGTGGGGAGTGTACCCACAGAAGACATCTTCAAGTCTGTTGAGAGTCAGAGGGGTATTGTATAAAAGAGTAACCATCCTTCTGTCTCTCTCAACAGATGTTTTACTGTCTCCTGTTCCAATGTATATTTCTTTACACATTATACATTTTAAGAGCTTTTTACATGATAAGTATGATATTGAAGTAAAGGTATTCTGAGAGGGGTTGTCACAAGCAAAACAAAATCAAATTTTGAAAGTTAAGTTATAAGCCTTGAAGTAACTGGTCAAATGAAACAAAGCCTGGAGCGATTGCTACCGGAGCAAGTGCTGGATCAGAGTTGTTGTTTGCCTTACCTACAGTGGTACCATCCCTTCCCATGATAGTCTTGAGTGTACTCAGGACCTGTTCTACCACCGGTGCACTGGTCGAGCTGGCATAGGTAGCACTGTGGGAGTTCACCCTGATGTAATCTACCAACTCCTGAAATCAAAAGGAATACAGCAGTACCGGTAAACAAATGAAAGAGTGTATTCCAATTATTTCAGAGCCTAACCATGCTCCCAACAACCTTAAAACAAAAGGCTTGAGTGATATAGCAACAAATATACAAAGTGGATTTGATACATTGAGATGATACTTTACATTACTGTACTGGTGATTTATATAATTTGCATCTTGAGGAATATAAATAAGCCTCCTCTGGCATGGAGCCATATCGAGCTATTATTACAAAAAATAGCCATGTAACAACAGACATATCTCTGAAAGACAGATAAAGATAATACCTTATTATCTTATGCTTTTGGAAATAAAAACATACTAAGATTTCACCACAATACTGTTCATCATTTGCATATGGTTTAGAAAATACTGAACTAGTGTAATAGTAAGCTAAATACATCAAATTATACAAAATCAAACCAATTTGAATTAGAAGTTAGAAAGTATCTGCTTTTATCTAACTTAATTTTTTTTTAAATCAGAAAGCAAAATGAAGTATACAGCCACTATATTGTGTTGCTACGACTGCATACTGACAGCACACAAGACTAACGTGTTGGTCTCGTGGGCTGTCGGTCTATCGGGATGTCCTTGTTGCTACCTGAGACCGAGTAAACTAACACTCCCACACTCAAATAAGCACATTAGCACAATGAAGAATCCAGATTGACATGGTAAAAAAGTTTTCCAATCACACCGAACATGAGGTCGAACAGAGGATGACAGCATGGAGTAACTGACCTTTGACCCGGCGATGTAACCTCCAGATCCGCCGAAACTCTTGGTGAATGTTCCCATCATGACGTCAACGTCCCGATAATCCAAACCAAAGTACTCCACCACCCCTCGGCCAGTGGGTCCCAGGGCTCCGATGCTGTGCGCCTCATCAAGGTATAGGTAACACTTGTACTTCTTCTTGATGGCGATCACCTCAGGTAACTTTACAATCGACCCTTCCATACTAGAAAAGAGAATAAAAATACACCATGTAGACCAAAGCACAATATGCAGTTAACACATTTTTATGGGTTTTGCTTGGGATGGTGAATCCAAAAAGCTGTTGAAGGAGGCTTGCAGTCAGGATCCTACCCCCTCCCCCCATTTAAAAACATTATTTTATCCATAGCTAAATTGTGTGATACTATGTAATCTATGCAAGAATGCAAGTGATGAATAGCACTGAGCTGTCAGTTCCAATTCATGGAACAGAAATATGGACAGGAAATAAGTGTAAAGAAAGTAAATCAAATTATTTACAGAAAAGAACGATCAAACAATCATGAAAATAATTTCAAACAACTACACAAAGAGGAAAGCCGTGAATCAGTTTGGAAGATAACCTAAATGACTTTGAGAAGGCATCAGCAGCGAGAATGCACAAGGACAGGAAAGAGTAGGAAAAAAAATAGCAATCATCTGTGATCCACAATTTGAAAACATTTATCCGACAGTTGTTTGATGAAGAAACCGAAAACCAACCTGTAAATTCCTTCAACGATGATAAGAATCTTCTTCCATGGCCTATGCGTCCTTGGTTGTCCCTCAGCAATGGCCATCTTCAATAACTTCTCTAAGCTCTCCATATCTGTCAATTGATGAATGAAACAATTCCACTTATTGGTTTTCATTGCAAAACTCATAAATGGTATTTCCATGATATAAAATAAATTTACAATAGAAATGATAATAATAATAATAATAGCTCACATTTATAATGCGCCTAATACTTTGTTTCTAGGCGCGGAACATATTCTTACCCTGGTCATCGGATTCAGGCTTACCCGCACACAAGGTATGCACATTCTCCACTTCCTGGGGAGCATTCCAGCCAGTCGCCATTTTACAAGCGCCATTGCTTATCAAACCACATTAGCTTTCGCATCCTACCGGTTGCCCATTTTAACACCTGGGTGGAGAGTGGCAAATGTAGATCAATGATGTACATTCACTACATAGGAACATGCCCACAAATTGGAATTAAAATGCCTTTGGTGATCGTTAGTTCCAAGTTAATAATGACATAATCATACCCATACTGAATGGTTAAAAGCTAATACACGATGGGTGCAGCATGACACAATAAAAGAAATATATTTGTTTCATTTCAAAATTTGTCAATGCTTTGAGTTTGTCATGATATTCTTTTTTTTAAGTAGGAAAACAATTAACCCTAAAATTGACACTGTTAATGCAAGTACATGGACTACATAGAGCTAATAAACCTGTAAAGCATCCGATTCTTCTAAAGAAGAGATTTCTGATTCCAAAATATGTAGCGATTCCAACTCCATGATAAATGTACCAACGGAGAGATTTCAAATGTAATCAAATTAGAAACTCAAGTGAGCAAAAAAAAAAAACAACACTAAAATGTTGCGATTCCAAAATGTGATTTGCCGTGAAAGGGCCATTATCAAAGACTCATAAAGCTTCTATGCCGTGAAAGAGTGTGATTTTACAGTGCAATGAACCGTCTTTAGGTACTTACTATTGTGTTCAAACACTTTGACAGTGGCACCTGATAGCCTTACTCCCAGAACCAGTGAGGCGTGATTCAGTCTGTCACTGACAATCAGGCAGCCCTAACAATACAGAACATGGGAACAAAGACACCAGTGAATAGACCATTTTCGTAATGTAATTAAGTTGAAGGCATAAATCTTTGTTAAGTGCCATGTTACAAATAAATTCAATAAGTGTATTTTCAATAGTCAGAATGTGAATTACATACATTAATTGTTGAAAGGAAGGACAAAGAGTATGGCTTTTCCTACCTATTTACCTGTTATTGATGCGAAAGAAGGACCTACTAAGTACGAAGCAGGCCTTTAAAACTAACAAAACACAAGGTGTTCAAATGTAAAATTTTTGCCCCAAAAGCATATTCTTGTGAAGAAAGAAAAAATCAATTAAATAAAAAAAAAAACATCTTTTTACTTTGTAACAAAAGGGAACTGTATGTTATCATTCGATAAAGTGAAATGTTGAGTTAGTACTATTTTATACTCATTTGAATCATTGATTTACATGTGTACAATAAATTGTGGGACCCTCTTAGCAAAATATGTATGTAAATCACATGTTACATACTCAAGTACTACAGAAAATCAACAATAGTTATTGTATTACCCTGCCCATAATACTTGGAATGTTGAGTGAGTTGGTAGCGAAACCCATGCCGAATGTGATAGCATCCTCTTGACCTAAGAACTCTGCTACAAGCTTCTCCAGTTCTACCGTGAGAGCAAGAGTACCTGAAAGCAAGAAGGTAGTACTATTTTAAAGAATTTGAATGCCATAAGGTCTTTTGCACTTTTTACTCTAACTGCAAGGTGCAGCTGAATGTGTAAGATCATTAATGTAAATTAAACAAACAGTAGAGGACCTAGGATAGAACCTTCTGCTACGCCATGTAATAGAAGAAAAATTGGAAGAATTATTATTATAAACTACATATTGAGATCTGTGAGATTTGTCACAAATAATAGTATGAAGTTATCACAAGAATGAATATTTAGTAACAATGAAGTTATTACAATAATGAATATTTAGTAATAATGAAGTTATCAGAATAATGAACATTTCAATCTTCATATCAGAACAATGAACATTTCAATCTTTATATCAGAACAATGCACATTTCAATCTTCATATCAGAACAATGAACATTTCAATCTTTATATCAGAACAATGCACATTTCAATCTTCATATCAGAATAATGAACATTTCAAGAACATTTCATTGCAGTGTTCATTATTCTGATAATTAGTTTTTAAAACTTAAGATGACAGGCAAATTTTCCTGTACATGTAAGTCCAAACAGAAATCTGGACATTCAGGTAGTGTTGTTCTAGTTTCCGAGTGGTATGACTGGGCTAGAGGACATCGCCAGGCACAGTGCCAGGTGGAGGGCATAAATCAAAACTTTTTTTTTTTGGTGTACCGTGTATAAACCGCACCCCGACTGATTTTTTTTTTTGGCGCCAAAAAGGTGCGGTTTATACACCGTTAATTACGGTACCCTAAATAACACTGAGTGGGGAGCCGGGGGGGGGGGGGGGGGGGATGGAATCCTCCTTTCTACATCAAATGTTTTCAAGTATAAGAGAGGAATGATATTAAGCTTTTAATAGCTTTCAATAAATTGAGGTCTATTGCAATATTTTGATGAGTTTTGGACTTTAGACTCCCAAATAGAGAATAGTCTGCACCAGCCCTTTACTCTAATACAGCATAAAAATCAAACTTCACAGGCTAGTGAACTTCCATTTTCTAACGTATTAATATATCTCATTCACTTTACCTATGCCAATCCTTTGAGCAGAAGTCAAGCACTTAACCAATTGAACTTAGGAAATAATTTGAAAAAAAGGTTACAATAGACGGTATTCATAACCATTCCATACAGGACACAATAGAATGAAATGAGAAATCATTTACCTAATTCTTGTCTGGAGCTACAAACTCCATTGCCGTAGTACTGTGTGCTAGCTACAACTGCATCTGATCGTGGGCCATGGTTTTCTGCAAACCCTAGATAATTGTATGAACCAATGTTGATCACCTTCCTTGTAGTACCGGTGAGCCTATCAGGCAAACAAAGTCAAAGAATTAAATTAGCAATGACAGAAATATTCATTTATTTACTCATGGTACAATACAAGACATGATAAGCAGTCAATGGCTGAATTGTTGACATTTTACAAGCAAATTATAAAAATACATAAAAATACAATATTGCAAATGGTAAAAACATACAAACACCGGATGGTAATAAGGGGTCATAGACAATTGTGATTCAAAATAGAGATTTAAAATAGAAATCAATACACAAAGCAGGAAGTACTCTGGATTTACATCATTGTTAGAAAAAAGTACCAGTATAATTTGTAATTCTGTTAGCTGGAGAGCAATTGATATAGTAATTGAAAAGTCTTTTATTTGATGTACTAAAAAAAATGACACAAGTTTCATGCTCTTTCTCAAGTCATGACTTTGAAAGATCAGTTATTTTGCACAAGTTACATAGGCAGATTATGGGATGATTGCCCAAAGAAATCAGTACCGGTAGCTGCCTTTAATGTTGTTTTTTAAGTAGAAAAGATAGATCAGAAAAAATATTTATGTTAGAATGGAAAGAGAGTAACATACTTGAATGACCAAAAATTATCATCGCTGTATCTTTCCAGCAGATCTGACTCTGCACCGGGCAAACCAGCAATGGGGACATTCCAGTTGTCTCGTACCTTTCGGTACATGTGACGAGTGAAGAAACTGTCAAAGTCTTGGTATAATGGAGTGAAAGCCTGGATAAAGACAAAGGAAAGATATCATTATCATACAGCTGGTGCTTAATTAATCATACACTGTGCAACATCACGCTCCATCATTGGTTGCTTGCATGCTCCATAGTTCTCAAGGTTACATTATCACAAGACCACTGGAGCGGCATTGGCGATTGTCTCATCTCTAAATCACTAATTGTTTGTAGTTGAGAGCCAAAGGCGGCGAAAATATCTAAATCAGCCAAGCAAGGAAGCAAAAAAAGATTCACATGAGGGAAATTTTCAACACTATTGACACTCATAAGTTATATAAAGGATGAATAGGTATTGCATGCATGGCAGGTCAAGAGCTCATCCAAAGGATGACAAAGATGTTCCTTGTGTAGATCCATTCAGTAATTTTTTCATTAACAAGGTCACTGGAATAATGAAAGCCCTAATTTTTTGAAATCTTACCTTAAGCTTTGGTGACTCTTGGGCAGCTTTATCCTTATCTATTCCCAGTCTCATCAGGATGTCCCGGCAATAACCCACTAAAGCTAGGATGATGTAACTCATGTATGTTACAAGGGCAGTCAATAGCTCTACCTCCTCGAAAGACTCAGAGAAGTCCTTCTTCCCAACCTGCAGAAAAATTAAAATGAAAAATTAAAGTTTTTTTTTGCATTAGTGTTCTTCAAATTTTGTGGAGAGTCAAAGAAAAAAATGAACAATTAAATTAAATCTTATCTGATATTTAGTAGGTTCTAATAAAAGCATAAAAAGGAGGGGAACGGATAAATCAAACTGAAATTAAGTAAGTTCCAAGTTCTCAAAGTTGCTATCAATGAAACACAAATTTGCATCTCTGTGATGTATCTTAAGAGGTTACCTTTCATCTGCTCTGTATTGAGAATTTTTTGATAATGGAATATAAATATTTTATAAACGATATACATAAAAACATATTCACAAAGATCTAGGGTGTCTAATGACTGAATATTTTCTTCAGAAAAAAAGAAGAAAATGTATAATTTCATAAGTACAGAGAAAATGGGGAAGAACCTTGATACATGTAGATATGTCACAGAATTGCCAATTTGTGTTTGAAACAATCAATTAAATCAATGTACTGTAAAGTGCTTTTTTTCTTCATTAAAGATCCTCAAGACCTCAACTTTGGGGTTGAGGTTTTTATTTGATGTCTTAAAAAGACAATGCTTGCAGCCTTTCAGAAGCTTTTAAACACATTATTAGTGAGTGACAAAGTAAAGCCCAATCCCTACTGTGGTTTCAATATTTTGGTAATAATTGCTCCAAAGCTGCTAGCTTTAAAGAATAAAAGTTTTAAAAAAATAAAATACAAAAGCATATTCTATGGCAGTATAATCTGGGCATGAAAAGAAACGACAGCTTTAAAAGATCTCTAAAACATTTTAGAGGAAATCAATAAGGTAATTCAAATTGGTATGCAAATTAGTGTATTTCTATCAATGTACTCCATGAATGTCTAATGAGTAGTTACCTCATTCAGAACAGGTGTTCATTCTCTTCAGATGCTATTATTATGATTTGGGTTGTGTGAGAAAGTGGTTAGAAAGAAACCAACTTAATACGGACAAGACATGCTTCATGATTTTTGGAACACCGCAGAAATTGCTGAACTTGCAATACACACCAATCGCAATAAAAGTTTCTAATGTACCAATCAAGCAAGTTCAAAGTGTAAAATATCTGGGAGTTTGTCTAGACCAGCACATAACGTGGCAGGATCATGTGAAATACACTTCAAATAAAATTGCCTCTAGGTTGGCCCTACTTCGTAGAGTCAGGAAATATCTCACAATTGATAGTGCCAAACTACTTGCCAATTCTCTTATCCTTCCTTACTATGACTATTGTAGTGTCTCATGGGGTACTTGTAATACAAGAACAAAAGATTAAGATCTTCATTAAGCAACACAAGCAGATGGCAAGAATTGTCTTGAAAATAAATACTTTGATTCCTACATCCGAAATGTTTAGTACCCTAAGATGGATTGAGATGGGAGTTCAATAAAAGTAAATTAATGTATGATGTTATGAATAATAGTGCCCCATCATACATGTATGTTCACCCTGTCCGCCCATACTCATAGATACTCAACAAGGAATGCTGACAATTTGGGAGTTATTATTCCAAGAATTAAAACAGAATGTGGAAAACGTGCCTTCTCAGTTGATGGTGCTCTTCAGTGGAATAGCCTACCCCACTCACTTCGAAATGCCCCGACCAAGAATACTTTTTGTTCTCTCTATTTTAAGCAGCGATGTTAAAGATAAATTTGCCTTTCTTTCTTTATTTCCTTCATGAATATTTACATAAATTTCTCAATATAATAATGTGTTAAAATCTAAACAGATCATTGATAATAATCAGAGTATATTGTTATCGATTTGAAATTGCTCATTGAAATTGCTCATTCTTACTACGGCTTTGTTTCATTATTCACTCTTATTCTTTACTCATTTTCTGATATATCATGTTACTATGTATTGATGTTTTCCATGATGTTTATATTGTTCAAGTAGTTTGTTTCTAATATATGTTGCATTTGTGTACAGGGCCCCCTGGAAAACAGTACTGCGATTACTGACGGGGCTACCCTGTTTAAATAAAACGGAATAAATAAATAAATAAATTATGAAATATTTTAAGTAAATCGCATGGACGCTCATTATCATCAGGAACACATGGAAGGTAAGCAAATTGCTTTCACTTCATTATCAATATTTCACATTTTGGGTTAAATTCTGGACATATTTCAAAGTGCTTTGTATGAGAAGAAAGGAGAGTCCACTAGCAAACTCCGAAGCCAGTGTGCAACATTTGTCTGGTGCGAGAATGGGTGATTACAAACACATTTTTAGATTTGTTAAACTTTGTTTACATCACTTTTCATGCAGGGGTATTGGCCGGTGGGCCTCAATAAAGGCTAGGTCAATAATAGGTGATATCAATATCTTATTTCAAATGATCACCTAGACCGAAAGCTTCAGTCTCTGATATCGACAGTTGTTCCGCTAAGATTACATCTGGCTCCGCTGGCCGCCTCTATACAAAGACTGAAGTACATGTATGTGGAAGGAATGGGTCCGTTCGGCCGGACCGAGATGAATGAGATGCTACAATTTTTTTCACTCTTTACATCTTCATATATCCACTTTGACTGCAATATTACACTCCATCTTATTGTACAAAATAGCTAAAAACAGAAATATGTACTTTGACTTACGAGAGCTTGCTCATTTAGCTCCTAAATTGATGTTAATTTAAGAAAAACTTGTTGTCAACATGATTATAAAGAATATTCATTAACAAATTTTCGAAAGTCCAATAGCTATGTACAACACCAGCCCAGGTGGCCCATTGATATTTTAATATTCATAAACCCAATATCAAACGAATACACCAGTTTACAGTTGTGTGCGCCATTTTAAACAAAGCTAATGACCTAGGAGTCATGTATTTATGCGTAAATTAAGATTGCGCCCATGCAAATAATGATGACATCACTGCCTGCGCGCTGCGTTGTGCGCGCACATCATCATTTGCATGGGCGCAATTTTAATTTACGCATAAATACCAGAGGTCAGAGGTTATTGGCCCCAATTTTGGGGCCAATGACCCGAGGTCAACTGTCTGCGCATGCGCACTGATACAACTGTAAACTGGTGTATTATCTTTTTTTTTAATTTAGGTTTTATTTCCACTGCATATAAAAGAATTTACAAAGTAATGCATATTATATACAAGGTAAAAAAACATGTACATATATTTGATACAACAGTAAAAATGATTTAATGGCAAGTCATTAAATAGTAATACAAATGATGCTAACAATAATCTGTAGTAATGAGGAGAAAACCTTGGAAACATTATGCTTGTAATTAAAGTTCCCTTTACATAATTGTTACATAGTCTAATATATAAAAGGAAACAAAAAACAAAACAAAAGAAGAACAAAACGGGTGTGTGGTGCAGTCAACCAACAAGTGTTGATAATACCGATTGTCTCCATCACGATGACCTTCTTAATCTTAAGCATTTTTATACTGAAGAAGAAGTTTATGTTTCAAGTGATATTTAAAAGTAATTAAATTGGGCAGCATCAGCTTTGTTTTGGTGAAATATTTTGGCTGGTCATGTCTTATATTATGTTCGAATACATATTAAATGAACGGTACAACTCACTGGTTCTACAATACAAATTGGATAATTTTTATACTATAAAGTAAGCCTGTAAATTTCGCCAACGGAATTTAAAAATGACAATTAGTCTAGATCTTATCTAGATTTAGACCCAGATCTAAAATCATGAAAATACCAGTTAGAGTAGGGTGTCTGATCGCGCACCCGATGTTGTGTGCTAAAATTCTTCCCATAGAGATTACACGCATCCCTATGCAGCCTACGTGCATTGCGCGACCATGCAAAAAAAGTCAATTTTTTTTTTTCAAATCGAGATTCAAACCTTAATCAGTTGTGATCCTGAAGGTGATAATCAATGAATGAGGTGTCATATGAAAGAGCAGGTGAATTCCAATATTTCCAAAGGGGCGTAGCCCCCGAAATTCTAAAACTATCTTGGTCAAAACAGCAATTTAAACATTGTGTCCTGGCTAACTCTGAGGTTTGTCACTTTTGAGATATGACGCCCCGATCGATAAGTAGTCCCAGTCCTAAGGAACAATTCTATGTGATTATATTTTCGCTAGCCCCCAGGGATCACAACTGATAACAGTTTAAAAATACCCTTCTCGCTATTTGGTGGATCAGCTAATTAGGAGGCGTGCGCTCCGCTCAGTCCAAACCATGGTTACATCGCGTAACATCTCCGCGCACGAACGAAACCCCAAATTCAATTACACATTATAGTGACTGAAATTATGGTTGGCAATTCCCTCGATAAACCCGGAAGTGAATACACGTTATAGTCAATGGCAATATCGCGGAGATTGTCTCCGCGATGTTGCCATTGACTATAACGTGCATTCACTTCCGGGTTTATTGTGCGACGAACGCCAACCATACTAGTCAATCGCACATGTCGCGGAGACAGCGTAGCTCAAGCTGCAAGTCGCGGATTGGCTTAGCAGCATGCGTACGATATGCATACGCTTGCATATCGCGCGATACAGCTGTTTGGCTAAATTTAGCAAAACAACATCACTCTGCGTAGACGTCTTTTTCGTCGATTTTGACCAAAATGATATGAATATACCAGCGTGTTGGAGGGGCTGTAACTTTTGATAGAAACATCGGTGAGACTTGAAATTTGAAATGTATTATTCTGATAACATTTTTTATTCAAATATCAAACAAAAATGGTGAAAAACGATCCCAAATTGAAAATTGAAAAATCGTTCAGACACCCTAGTTAGAGTCTACCACCGGTAAAGAAAGAAAAATGGGGGGAAAAGTTTTTGTTCCGAATGTGGTACAAAATCGCTAGTAAAAAGAAGTATTGTGCGAGCCGTAAGGGGTACCGTCTGTGTATGGGGAATGTTGACGAATTCTGTCAGTTTTATTAAAGAATGACCCATACCATTTATTTCTGTCTACCCGTAGTCCGTACCCACGCCCCACGACGCGACCCACAGCTCACACTCACAGGCATCGCCATGCAAGCGGCCCACTGGTCTGGCCTGAGCTTGCCGCAGCGCTGAGCCGTAGCAACAACTGACTGCTGGAGCTACACTACGGTACAATTAAATAACTACAATTGCAAACCTTGCTGGCCTTGGGATGCGCTGTTTCATCTGTCAGAACAGTTCCATTCGATTTATGATGTCCATTGGTATACGCTACTGATCCATTTTGTCTTAAGTCATGATTTCCTTTTCCAAAAGGAGTTCCATTCCTTCGATGGAGGGCCATTTTTTGTGGTCATCGGATGGTGAACGTTCGACCAAAACTGTATACAGTGCGCGCGCGTAATGTATGAAAAAAATAGCGCTGGATAGGCTTGTACAGCGTGCATTACAAAGCGGTGTCGTAGAGGTTAATGGGAATCGCAGAACGCACGGATAATACCTGCGCTATTAATCTACGCACACGCTCGTACGATATTAGATAAGTTAGTTTCATAACAGAGAGATTGGTTTCGGTTTGGTTTCACCAAGTAGTATAGTAAGCGGAAGAGCCGCATGTACTTTATGATGTAATGCTATTTTTATCCGGTCGGGTGGGGTTGACAAAGCTATGGGTAAACAAATAGACACCCTTTAGTCTGAATCAAAGACCCGGTGCTACTTTTTTTTTTATTCTGGTGACAACTCGCCTCTTCAACTTCAAGAATAGCTGTCTGAAAATGTTGCTACCTAGCTTTATAAGTAAATGTAAACAATTGAGTGCTTAAAATCCATTTATTCATTTATTCATTCAATTTTACTTGTTCACATTTATGTCAGAAAACTGTTTTGTAACCCCTATTTACCCTTGTTAATGATTCAGAAATGCTTTGTTGGAACATTGATGTAGTGGTGCAATACTCGACCCTCCTCGACCCCCACCCCCACCCACCGTTGGACCCAGAGACTCCTCAGCTACAGATCAAGTCTGTGAATTCAAAATATTACTTTATGTGTAAATATATACCACACATTCTGTAGAAATATGTTGTTTTATGAATAATCAAAGAAATAAGGACTTCACAACAGTTTAAGATAGTGATCAAGTTATTTATATTTTGAGTTTTACATATATTACATTGAAATATTAACATAAGATGTAAATACATCAAAGAAGCAATCAATTTACAATTTTTGTATAAGTAATATTTAATACATCCAAGTCAGCTTGTAACGTTTAGGATGTATTTAGAGAAATGTAGAATATACATCCATTATAGTGATCAATCCGAACCAGATAATTGGTCAGTATTCTTAAAATCTTTTTTGAGGCAACGTCTTTTGCATGTCGCCGTCACATATACAGATACAGAAAGGTAACAAAAATAATAACAATAATATCAATAACAAAAAATAACAAAACAAAATGAAACATCAGTGCACACTCTTTTGGGAGCAAATAAATACATCAACTCTTAATCAAGAAGTACATGTAGAATTGTGTTTTTTATCCCACATTTACAGTATAAGTCCAAATGATCGTATTCTCTCTTAAAGAAAAAAAGTTTAGATATTGAGCCATTTCTTCTCTATTCGTTATGAAGATAAAACAAAGGGATTCCAACATCAGAAAGACTGCTAGAACACTATTAGTGGTGCTATGCTTCAGAATAATACCAGGAGCATGCTATGCCATCGGCCATTCTTCAACAAATATTGTTCATATGAGCAGGCACATAGCCAGAGTTTGATGTTTGGGGGGGGGGGGGCACATACATGTAATCGATCAACATCCTGGGGAGGGGTCTAAAAAAAAGGTCAACCGATCCTGGAATTTTTTTTTTTTTTTTTTTTTTTTTTTTTTGGGGGGGGGGGGCACATGCCCCCCGTGGCTACGTGCCTGCATATGAAGACTAACAGGGAGACTAACATGGGTCTACAGTCTAACATCTATGATGGTATCTAAGACAACAGAAAGTTAATGTGATACTCTGCTTCAGAAAAAAGTTACAACTTAACAAAGCAAGAATCACCATATACAACAATTAAATTGAAATAAAGCACAAGTAGAACTGTTGGTAATACAACAAAAATGTGCTTGAACATGGATAATAGCTGTACCCTTAAATATTCCCAGTTATTTAAGTTGTAAGGATAATATTTAACAGGCAAGAAAGCATACATAATGTAAATATGATAGAGGCAATGTGAAATTACTTTTGGAACATATCACTTCCAAAATACATTACACTTTGTTTTCCTGCTTGCTTTTGATACACATACTAAATACTTGTAACAAAAACAAGAACTTGATTTTTATATAATGGAACAACGAAGAGCCAGCCATTTGAAAAGTATAATCACAAATATTTTAAGGAAACAAAATTTCATGCATTTTGATTAGCTTATATGGATCGATATGAGGCAAGCAATCTTAATTATCAGCTGAGTTTAGCTCACAAGGAATGATTACCACGTCCTACGATGATGCATATTTACATTTATGTACTTGCCATTGGCACAAAAAATACTTTTCAGGGGGTTATAGTGCTAAAGTACAAATGGAATAATATAAATCATAAGTATAGCCTTGCACATATATCACCTCTAAATATATAAAAAAAATTTTTTTATAGGGACTCCCATCAACATTTTTAACATAATTATTTATATATCAACAGGAACAAATTATGCAGGGCACTTACTTAAAGAGTGCTACAGGGGCTATTTCAGTGACGGATGGGGAATAGGGGGGGGGGGGGGGGGGACAACCACCATTAGGGCCCCTTGTATTTTTAGTGTTTCCATATACAGATGTGATTTTCAGATCAAAACCACAGCTTAAAATACACCCATGCGTGGGAAATATGTGTTTTTTTATGCTCCTGTAGTTATTTTCTTATTTGTTATTGTAAGATTTCAAAGTTGGTTACAACTCCTCATACCTACCTGACCTTAAGAGAGGAACAAAGCAAATATTTACTGGACACTTTAATATGGTAAAATAAAAGAGCCATAGAGAAAGAACTCAATATTTGCTTGCTTGAAGTCTAGTATTTTAAAAATGTGCAACTTAAAATAATTCAAATTAAAACTGAAACAATTCTCAAATGCAAAAACACCAGGGGCCACATTCTGCAAATGATGTTATATTTTATCTTTTAAGAAACACAATGTTATTTTTCATAACAAATTCAAATTGCACGGACCTAACACTTGCCATTGGTGCTAGCGTAGATGTCTCTTTTAACTGTACGCATACGCAGCCAGCTTAAACAGGCATTAACCAATCACTTGTCCTAATATTGATTTTTATGAAAATTAACATTGTTTTACTAACAGAATGCCACCCCTGCTTAAAAAATAAGCATCATACATTTCTTGACATTCAGTGGAATGTTAGACATTTTGTCATGGTGCTCACATCATCAATGGTTATAAAAACACAATATCTCAAGAATTAAGACTATAATCTAATGATGAATGCTTTGAAACAATTTACTTATGAACTAAATATCAAGATAATTGAAAATAATGGTTAAACTCTTATTTACAAATAGAATTTACTAACCGAAACTGGACATCCATATGACATAATCATTTTCATAATTCCACCTTCTTTGTTTGTAAAGTTTTCACACAAAGCAGTTAATAGGAAAAAAAATTTCATACAGACATCATCCCTATTTCTCTTCGTCTATATGAAGATTTCAATGACACAAGTTATGCATGTTATGAAATAGCATGTACAGTGGAATCTCATTAGAATAATCTCTGTGGGAGAAGGAAATTACAGTGTTATAGCAAAACATAAAAACAATAGGCTACAAAGAAGTGGGATCAGCAAAATTCCTTTGACGTGTCGTGGTCTAGTGGATATGTCATTGTGGTTCACATGGTTCACAGTTTGAGTTCTGCCATGGCACTAATCTATTTTTGCCACTCTCCACCCTGGTGTTAAATGGGTACCAGACTACCAGTAGGAATGAATTCCTTAAATGCTGTGAGCACTGAAATCGGTAGCCTAGCATACATGTACCTGTAGCTAGGGTAATATTGGAGTGCCTTAAGCATTGACCTGGCATGGTGGATATATATATATGTGCGCTGTAAAAATAACATTTTTTTTTTTTCATTATCATTTATATCACAGAGCTTTTTATAATGAGATTCCATTGTAGTTTTGAATGAGATAAAATGTCAATGATTTCACACACAGCTACACAAGCATAGAGATGGAAGCTTTTAGAAATACATTCATTAAAACCTACTCTCCCTATTTTCAATAATTTTCATATGTTCACTACAAAGTGATCTCCCTGTTACTTATACAGTGTACATATTAATACTTGTATTGCAAGTAATTCAGTTCTTGTAAGATAAGGCAATAATAGTATATCAATGCACAAATCATACATTTACCATAAAATTTAAAGGATAAGAATTTTAATATAAATAAATTATCTCTTTACTAGGCCTACTCTTTAGTTATGATGATATCACACATATGTGACTGTTACATCAACACAGAATACAATCTTAGATTTAAAAGATATCTTTTAAATTTAAAAAAAAGTTCAAGCACAGAATTGAGATATTGTGCAAAATTTGGAAATTCTATACGTATGTTACCATGGAAACATAGGAAGTACATGTACATGTACTTCCTGATTTCCAAATAAATTGTTTTATGCAGTCAATACTGTTCTATGCTAAGCATATGATTATATTCTGGAAATGATTATTAACAGGACACTTGATTTCTCAAAGGTGAGTCACAAGGAAGTGAAAATGAAATGCAATAGAGATACTTCCTGCTCCAAAGTGCTTTCATAATATACTAATATACTAATATAATCTGGAAAGTCTTGAAAATGACACAAATCAAAATGGGGCTTAAATTAAGGCTTGGAAATTGCTGATCAAAATGTTTACATTTAATCCTATCGTAATACTGAATAAAGAGATTGGCAGCTACTAACAATCAAATCAGGTGCCGACATTAAAAGCGAAATGAAGCTATCGGTCAACGTTCATATTGACTTCATCAGAGGTGGGAATGAAAAATCAACAACATTGAAACAATGTATTCACCATATTGTTAAACCAGGAACATTCCCATGCATTGTGATGTTGAAATTTACTAAGAAAGTTTCATACTTCAAAATTGTTGATTAACATCATGAGCAATGCTAAATTTTTCCAGTTTGCTAAAGTTCCTTGAGACGGAAATGGCTGTTCCTAACGGATCATGAAAATGTCACGTTGTGAAAGTTTCAGGTTTTCTTTACAGTATACAAAATGGTTCACCATAGGTCTTATATAGTCTGCAGGCAGAGAATCTTTTCTAGCTGGGCCTCGATCAGATTTGTAATCGTCAGATCAATATCGTGATCATAAAATGGCGCAAGAATCTATCTTACAGGGCCCATGTAGATTTTCCTGTACACCTGAGACAGCTCAGGCCCAGAATCATATATAACAAGGGTTTGCACCTGCAAACTACTTCATGGGATATTATGAATAAATCTGAACGAACTACCCATCATGAATACTTTCAGATATCCATGTCTATTAAGATGCGTACATTGCATTTAAAGACGAGATTGATATTAGCTTGGATACATGCGAGCAGTCAGATTGAGGCATTTTGCCTAGAACCTGCTCAATTTTACTAAAAGTCTGTGTAATAAGACTATAAATATGATTACCAATCTGTCATTTGTGTCACCTGTCCTCCAGCACTCTATGTCTATAACCCATTGACTACCAAATTCTTCTACTCCTTTATGCTCTCATGCAGGAGCCAACCAGTTCCGATAGCCAGTGGGTTAAACAGGTGATTACACATCCAGATATTCATTGATCATGATATCCTCCTCCTGTCCTTCATTGGCAAAATTACGCATGAACAATGCAGAAATGATTCTACTCCAATATCTCGCGTTGAAAGCGTTTTTATTTTTTTAATTCAATTTCTTCGCTACAAATCCAAGGCACTGGCTGCAACAGAACAGCAGCATATGTCCGTCCTGGAAGAGAACGCGGCTGCCGATCATCAAGCCACGAAGACGACGAAGACAATGAAGAAAACGATGAGGACTAGAAATACTTTGATCATCAGCCACCTGTTGGACGTGACCGACTGGAAATACTTCAAGAGTTCTCCATGGGCAGCCTCTACATTGGCCACTGTGTCATCAACATTGCCATCAATCCTGCACAGGAATGACAAAAATAGAAAATGGAGAATATGTGTTAATGTAGGCTGATGGGTAATGAATAATAATACATTTAGATGAAACCACACATTTAACAAACAACATTAGGGTACATTTACATGAATATGTTCATGCATTCATATTCTACCACATTAACCATACACTTTTCATGACCCTATCTACAGCTACTAAATTGCTAAAACTGAAGAGGAGTAATCAGTGACTAGGATTTGATCTCAGACCACTTTGTGCATCCTACTCTTGAAAGTGTTAAGATGAAAAGTAAATGCTTGAGTGTAAGGTCCTACATGTACATGTACAGTCCTCTCTCTTTGGTTCACTAGATAATTGAAGATTGGATTATTCATGGGTACACGCCTATTCACTTAACAAGAAATGCAGCTGCTAAAATCAATTGGTAATCATTATATTATCTGGTTTATTTCATCCTATAAACTTCTAATATCTTCTTTTAACATACATTTTGTTGTTCTTTATCTCAAGTTATAATGATAGGAAAGTTCAAGGTCAAGGAAAGCATCCAATCTAAAAATAACTGACTGACCTTTGAACTTGCTCCTCCTGCTCTTTGACCATATGTGCAAGCTGTTGGAAGATACCACTCAGCTCTACGATGGTGCTCTCAATGTTGTGCATGGTCTCTTCTCGGTTCTTGATGTAGTTATCTTGCTGCTCCACCATCTGCATGGACTGCTGCCCTCTATGTCTGGGTCCGCCGTCTAAGCCGCCCATGTCGATGGTCATGTGTCCGTTTGACTGCTGCTCATCCAGTACTGAACCTGACAATGAGTATGAAAGAGAAAGGTGACAACTAGCAGGATGTTTCAGTAATATTGGAGAAGGAGCAAATCTTATGTTGTATGTGTACACTATGGATTAAACTTTTTGATGTAAATCATCGAAGATGATAATACTTTTTGTTACCATGCCTTAGTAACAGGAATAAACGTAAATGTGAGGTCTTTAAAACAGTTCACAATGGGGAGGGGGAGGCATAAAATATACTGAACTTTAGATATCAACAAGTCTGTGGCAGAATCTGTATGAATGATTTTTTATTTGCAGTAAGCATTGCAATATGAAGCCATATAGCACCAAAATACTGCTTTGAATTATCATAAAACAAGAGTTTTATCACAACAATAGCTCACGGGACCATATTCTGAAAATGATGTTATCTTTTATGTTAAGGAAGCAATGAAACACAAAAGATAACATCAATTTCAGAATACTGGCTAGGATTTTACAATTTTTATCATAAATTAAATTGTTACAAAACTCACTTGATCGGGCCGATGATGGCGTCTGACTTGATGAAAATTGTTCTCTTCTTGATTTTTGCTCCTTCAAATTCTGCAGAGAAAGAAACAAATTTTAACAGAAGGATGATCACAAGAAAAACTCCAAAGCCATAGGGGAATCAGTTAAACAACATTTTCCTCTGCATTATTTCGTCTTACCAAAAAATTGTGTTTCAGATATTTTAAGATATGGGTGGAATAAGGAACGCCCATTAACAAAAGTCAAATTAGTTGATGAGATAGGAGCATAAGAAATATGATATAAAAAAGTTGATTAAAAAAGAAGAGAAATAACATGCCCCGTAGCTATAGAAGGTTACTTATTACTATCCCTTACAACAGCTAGAGAAATTCAGTACCTAGGGTTTTTGAAAGACAATATTGACAATTTCTGGCATACAGCACAATTTGTAACATTTCCAATGATGAAAACAATAAAGGAAAATCTATTGTTTACTGATCTTCATCACTTCATTAATTTCTAAAACTCTACAAATTTTGTCATAGTTGAAAGGCAAAATATACGTAATGTTTTGTTCACAGATGAAGATTTTTTATAGAAGCTCTCATTCCTAATCGTTTCTATTTTGTCAATACTCGATACAGTTATTATTTTAGCAAAATATTTTATATTTACTTATAAAATGCAAAACATTATTCTACTATTTTGTTCTTTTTTTACGGGCTCTTAAACATTTAGAAAATATGGAACGTATAATTGCTTACAAGAAAAATTGTCTCTATCTTCATAACAAGAAATGGCAGGTATTTTGTTAAAGTGATTCTGTTGATGAGTTAACTACAGTGTACTAAATAACTAATACATTGTATTTTACTATATATTCTATATTTCTACAAACATGTTACTATTATGTAAGCAAATTGCTTTTTAACTTGACAACTTTGGCAGATAAAATTCAGATTCAAAGTTTCACTCACTAAAACTAAGCCTGAAATCCATATCCAACAGAAATTGCGTATGACTGAAGTAACTTTACAACAATTCCTGTAAATATTCCTATAAATAGTTGATCCACTTTACCTGAGTTCTAACTTCTAGAACATTTTTGAATGAATTTGACATGTTGGCTAGTCTTGACTGAAGGGACAGAACAACTGTGTTTGAATGTGACTTCATGTGACGGCCATTTTGTGAGCTTCCTTTTACATGCTGAAAGAAGAAACACCAAAACAAAAGAAAACATTTAATTAACATCAAGATACACAAATTAGATTATTTTTTTCTAATAATATAGGATACAACATTACAGTTTTATATCAACTAAATAAGAATCATTGCAGAAATGTGACTTTCGTATCAATGTGCATCTCTTTTTATCTCAATGATATACCGATAATTTATATAATTTACATTTAACACTCCAACCTGGTTTCTTCACATCGATTAAAATCATCTCCTTATGCAGATGCATAGTACTATTACCAATGAAAGCCTTGAAATGATTCTCAAGTTATTTGTGATAGACAAGACCTGTTAAGGACAAACAGACAAAATCCTGAAGATCTTATGCCTTTAGCACAAGTTTGCTACGTTTGCTTGGTGAGGCATGGAAATGAATATGCATTTCTGGAAAGACACACTCATGTTACATGTTCTTGATTCAAAAATCTTGACACAATAAGAATGATATTAGAATGTTCTTTCTTCTCACCTGTTGTAACTGGCTAATTTGTTTATTGAGACTGTTGATGTCCTGCTTGATGATATATGTGAGTTCTTGAATCTCTACTGATTTATCATCAAATAAAGATTTCCTTTTTGCCACTGATTGAAAGAAACAAAACAAAATAATGATTAATCATATTTCATTCGAAAAAAGGATTTGTTTTGAAGGTGCAGTTTTCCTTTTGATATCTTAATAGGGTTTCTGGCCTGTGGTTAAACAGCTATATATATGTTATGGTAACCACAACATTTCTATCATTATGGTGCATGCTCAAAAATAAGGACTTTTAGATTCGCACGAAAACAATAGGTCTATGCTACGATCGACGTCCTTTTAATGCACTGCCTTGAATGGACGTCACACGTAACAGTCCACGCAAATCTAAAAGTCCCTAATGACATGACCAGTGCACACTTCTGTGAACATATATCAGCTTGTGCACAACTAGCATTGCAATTCAAATCAATTAAGCATTTTCAGTTTTAAGCTTTTTACAAAGAGATAACTTTTTCTTCTTGCAAATGAATACATTTTATTCTAGAAGTTCATTCTTCCCAGTTGAGACCCTCATAACTGCTTCTCAAAATGATATTTCTTATATTTTGTTTATATAAAGTTGTAAATATTAACAACAAAGGGCTATGGCATCAATGTTAGGTAAATCTAAATATGAAGAAAAGTGAAAAGCATCTACTCACATAATGTTAACTTTTCCAGTTTTGAGAACGTATTGCTGAGATCCTTGCCAATTTTTCTATAATGGAAATAGGAACAAGATAATAAGTAAATCAATTTCAGTTTTAAAGATGAAGTCGAGTTCTAGTCATGCGATTGCATCGTGAAAGAAACGGTGTGGAATCGACCAGAAAAGGTTGATCATCTAGCATATAAGAATTTGTGTGTATTGCAAGGTTTTGGAATCATCAAAATGATAAGAAATTTGGCCAAGTCTTGGTAAAGTTACAAACACTGTACACAGAAAGATGTATATGGGACTGCACAAACATGTGGCGTAAAAATCCTACCCCTGAGTTTTACGATGTTACATGACATATTTAGAATATGAAGGCATTTGAAGAGCCATGCTTTTCAGGGAACATGTCTTATCTGATGTTCTTCCACATTTGCATACATGTAATAGGAATGAAAACGCTCACAAATTATTTTTCACCTCTTCCCAGAACTCAACCTTCTCTTTAATGTAATGATTATAAACAAGTAATCGTAGCATCGTGTTTCAGGTAAACAAGAGAAGAAAAGAAACAGCAATGAAGACAGAAGAGAAGAAATTATGTATATATGCGCAGTACATGACACATGTAAATGTACATTGACAGTTGTTGCAAGAAAAAAGTAAAAAGAGAGAGAAAATTAAATGAAGGAC
Source organism: Strongylocentrotus purpuratus (assembly GCF_000002235.5). Taxonomy (NCBI): domain Eukaryota; kingdom Metazoa; phylum Echinodermata; class Echinoidea; order Camarodonta; family Strongylocentrotidae; genus Strongylocentrotus; species Strongylocentrotus purpuratus. Next base: position 22,797,608 of record NW_022145611.1, read on the forward strand.
CACGAGACAAAAAAGAAATCAACTTGATCCTTTTAATATCACATTAATTATGTCACTTCACAATAAAAAAATTAGCAATTTCTCATGTTCCTGAATAACAATCTCAGATACTGTCCACAAACTTGTAACAAAATATGTCATAGTATTAAACTTACTTTGCAATTCTCATGAAATCTGTGTATTGTTGTGGCTTTCCATTCAGTTTGTTGGCTGCCACTCCATTGCCCTGTAAAATAGAATATGTTCATTTTTTTTCTTGTAATTTTTTGAATCTCTTTTGGACATGTACACGATGTCCTAAATCACTTATATTAATTACATGTATTACATATATAATAAAGCGTATAGTATGGATAATTCAATAACATAACGACTTGGCAGAGAAAATTATTCTCAAATAAAACAGCTTGCAATCTCAAGGTTGAAAACCTAAATTTAAGATTAAAGCATATACCAGGATCACCTTCATCTAGAGATTATGCAAGCTGAACACTACTGAAATTGCCATGTTGCAGTAACTTTGCTGATAATACCTGATTAATTGATTGATTTTTATTCGACAAGCTTCCAACATACAACAATATACAATAATAACAGATCAAAAAAAAAAGTCAGCTTGAACAGGATAACCCACGAAAGCTCGAGAGCTTATTTCCAGTGGGGTCCCTTACAGACATGTATAAAATTAATAAGTTAAAATAGTAATATTTACAGACAGATAAGAAAATTAAAAGAACTACTTATTAAAGATAATAATAACAACATTTAAACTGATGATAGAAATGATATTAAGTACAAGAAGAAAAAGAAGAAGGAGAAGAAGAAAAAGAGGAGAAGGAAGAAGAGGAAAATAATGATGAATTTGTAGAAATTCTATAACGTACGAAAACATAAGTATATACAACATGAAAAAGTATGAACCGACAGAAGAATAAAAATTTCAATCATATAACATGTCATTCACTTCTCTTCTCTGACTGTCAAGTATTAGGTATTCCTTTAATTTCCTCTTAAAATGATCATAGTTTCCTATTTCTTTTACACCATTGGGAAGGGAATTCCAATGTTTTATGGCATTGTAATAAAACGAATTTCCAATACTACCTACTCTTTCAGGTAAGTTAAAGTTGAATCGTCTATTTCTTGTATTATAATCATGTACGTCAGTAACAAGATCGAAGTTGGATCGAATATAATGATTCGACCTAGTATGGTATATTTTATGCACATGATGCAATACGAGTTGTTTTGATCTTTGGTCGACTTCAAGAAAACCAGCTTTAGAAAGTTCGCTGTAGCCAACATGAGTTCTTGGACCAGAACAGTTGATAAATCTCACCATTTTGTTCTGTATAATCTTCAACTTCTTTTGATCTGACTTGTTTATGTTACTATACCATGCAGGGTTAGCATAGTCAAATAAACATTGAATAAGAGCAAAACAGAGTGTACGTCTTGCTTTTAAATCCATACAACTTTGATATCTGTACAAAAATTTCAGACGAGAATTTGCTTTTTTTACAACTGATTCTACTAAAGATGAAAATGAAATTGCGCTAGCCAACTCAATGCCTAAATACTTCACAGACTCTTTTCTCTTGATTGCTTGATTATTGTGTGTCACTTTGAATTCAAATGACTTTTTAGAACTACTTTTAGAACAAAATAAAATGCTTTCTGTTTTTCCCAAGTGTAAAGAAAGCTTATTATCAGTCATCCAACCTACACATCATACTCAACATACATGTAGATATAAAGAAATAACAATAAACAAGTATAAAATATAGCAACAAGGACAATTTCAATTTTTTTTTATCTACTCTTTGTGGACTTTGAAATCATAGAATTTCAAAGTCATTTTCACAAGAAATGTTAACAATTAAAATGAGTCAATGACCACCATATATTATTTCAAATGTATACCATCTGCTCTGAGCTACAAGGAAATCAACTCACTGTGCAATGACCTTATGGCTTAAAGCAACAATACAAAGCTTTAGTAAAAACCAACATAGCATTAAAGCCAATCATGTTGGTATTTTGAAAAATATTCTTATACTTTACTTTACTTTAATACACAATGTTGTAGGTCTTATAGCCTGTTCATCGATCCAGGATTCTTCCATGGTTACTGCTATTTGTATGCTTTTGTTATGCATCAATTTTCCCTTTACCGATAGTTCCTCAAGAACCTGGATTAATTTCAAAAAGAAATTCTCTACTAGATGCAACAATTACCTGTCTTGACTGCATGGACTTGATCGTGGAGAGAAACTCCTGGGTGCGGTCTCGGCAAGTCATGTCGCCGGTGTCCACTCCTCCTCCTGCTGTGGAAAGAGTCTCTGGGGGATGTGAGTAGTGACCGTCCAACCGCTGCGCTGCTGGTGGTACCCACTTCTACTGGTAGACCTGCTTTGACCGCTGCTGCTGTCTTCAGTTGAAGGGTGTCGATGCCTATTGTACATTGGTGGTGTCTGGCATTGCCAAGATCTGGGGGGAAACAATGCAAAATTTGAGGAAATAATGAATAACAGTAATTACAATACTATGGTTAAGCAGTACGTCAACCCAAGAACCTTTTCACAGGCTCTCAAAGAGTATTTTATTACGCTGGATCCGTTTTTCGCATTGCCAGCGCGCGGATTGGGAACCCTACACCCGTAAGGCACCGAAGAAATAAAATGTCCGCACCTTATTTTTTAGGTTACAATTTGTCTGCAATTACTAGGATGTCCTTGTTTATGCGGACGACTCTTACCAAGATGCCAAGTTCAAAGATAAGCTAGTATGCGTGACATTACAGGGTATAGCGTACGTTTCGAAATCGAGCACATGCGCGCGTCATGCGTGAGAGCGTTTTCAGACCCTCGAATGTGTGACGTCACGCATAATGCGTGACACTTGGTAGCTCTGCCCTTATTCTCGGACAAGGCAAGCGCCCCTACTGTGTAAACGCTCGATGACAGTGACACTGACAGTCCATGTTTAAATTTTCAGAATTAATTAGATCTAGACCATGAATTTGATAATAGATTTCTATTAAGAACTTATTATATAGTCTACTGTACACATCATAGTTAGTCAATTCATGATATTTCGTACACAGTCTATAGTATTAGGCACAACATAATCCCATGGCATTGGCATAAGGAAAAGTCAAATTGAGCATTCATGAATCAAAAATAGTGACAACGGTCTTACTTTTTCAGGTTTATGTGAATCCTTCAAACGACTTCTTTATTAATTCTGAAGCAGACAAATGCAGGTGTTTGACAAATTACACGGCAATAACTTTGTCAGCATGTAGAGTAGATGTAACTGTTAATGTTATAATCTAAAATGCAAACATCTTGAAATAGATGCAGTGTTGAGTGTATAAAGTTTACCGGTGCTGCGATGTGTACTGTACAGTTGTCAATTTACAATATGCACTCCGATCCGAGTCCGAGTGGTTGACGTAGCAATCTTCGAGTGTATCATGGGATAGTCTCTTATAAAACCAAGCCGTCCTCAAGCAAACTCTCTCTGTCTGTTCTCACAGGAACGACTTTTTTACCTTCCAATATCAATGTAGCACTTTGTAGCAGGGTATTGGAGAATGCAATCATACATAGACTAGGTATATAAATTATCATTAGCGTTGTATACAATCAAATAATTTAGTTACTAAAACAAAAATCAAGGCAATTTCAATAGTGAAAAAGCATGATGTAGACAAAACAGAAATAACCGTCTGATATGGGTCATTTCTTTAATAAAACTGACATTTGCAGTCAGAGGAGCCAGATGCAATCTCGATCAGCGGAATAACCGTCGATATCAGAGACTGAAGCTTTCGGTCTAGATGTAGGCCTAGAGTTCTAGACCATATATTACAAAACATAATTTCTATGCGACATAAAATAGTGTATTGAATTTTAAAATTCTTGGAGGAGGGAGTTGCAGCCTCCTATGATTTTCACTGTAAACACATTTTTCATCGTAAAAATAAGCAGATTTTTATCCTTCTATATTCTGTATATTCCTACATTGTTTGATTATCTAAAAGGATGCCAGAGGAAAAATGTCTTCATAGAATTGTTGTAATCTTGTTTGAAATTCTAAATGAATTATAAAAAGCCTAGTGAAAAAAACATAAACAATTCATTTCCATTGTGGCACATTAATCTTTTGGGGACGATTTTTTTGGCTACGATAAATCCTAGGACGAATTGTCCTGGATCTTGATATAGGCTCGACCAAACTCTTTCCATGACCTCTATTGCGAAAGTGATCTAGCCGTGCATAGGCCATCCCATGCGATTGTGTGTAAACAAACAGTGGTTCGCGACGGAGCATTCGTTGCATAAAACCAACCCTACGGACTAGGCGAGATTGAAATTGGGTTCCCGATAAACTCTTCAATTCCCGCAGTGCTCGACGCGACTCCTCGACAGACGACAGCATTGCACTGGAAAGTACTTGGAATATCTGCACTTCTAATTTGCCAAAATGCCACCAACACTTTCACAAGGACAGGGTCATGGAGAAATAAATGGAGGTAGACTAATTGATTGTCCGAGTAAAGAAGAAGAAGAAGAAATCTAATTTTATTATTTTTAAACTTAGTTTAAGAAATTGTTAAATCTTGACCCACTTTGAAAGAAGATGAGCAATTTTTAATAAGAACCCCCCCCCCAAAAAAAAGGGGCTAAGCTGTCATCTAATGCTATGTCTACGTCTAGTTGTCAATTGTGTCAATTGTGTCATATTATGTCAGAAATAATTTGGATGATTATAAAATAACTTCTTAGAAATCAGACCTTTTTGAGTTTTGTCATAAATAATAATAACGTTTACTTTCTTACTAGGTCTAGCTAGACTCTATAACTTTGTTTATACCCCTTATCAAATTATAAGAATAACAACAACATAGACTATTCGCTGTAATATCTCAGAATTAAAGATTCTCTGATGTAAATAATTGTTTTTTTCGATGATATCACTTGTGTGTAAAGAAATGTCCAGTGTTTGTATAAATTCAAGAGTTGGAACTTCGACTAGGATAACAAATTTATTACTTGAACCTAATTTATCAGCTTGTCAAAACAGTCTGTGTAAACTTCGTATACAGTAGTTACCTTTGATATGCAGCCACCTAGATGTCAGAAAACTCGGAAGGGGCTTCATCTAAATCTCAGCGAGTTGAACATTCATTTCTTTTCCTTTTCTTTTGACGCATAAATACATGTATGCTGCATGCTATTGTTATTTGCTGTACTGTACTACTGTTACAGTAATGTTTGCAATCAGGGCTCAAATCAATTTTTTGTCCACGGGGGCTCTTCCCCCCCAAAAAGAGCCCCCGTGAGCCTTCTCACGGGGGCTATTTTAGTACTGATGGGGGCTCTTTTTTATACAAATATCCATTGAATTGGTACCTATGATACTCCTCAATTATTTGCTATTTCATCATTATCATTTCAATCAGCATTTTCCCTCTTACAAATTTACAAGCTACATCGCTGTTACTGGCCTGTGTATATAATATGTACGCATACAACACTGATCTTTATGATGTCTTTAACGTGACATATCTTCTTCTCCCCTTGCAAACGAGAAAGAAAACAAGGTCATTAAAAGGGATTAAGCGACAAATAATGATTGTGATTCAAATTGATGCAAATATTTGTTTGAATAAGCACTGCTATTCACCCGAATCTTCTTTGTAAAAACAACTTTTACAAATCTCAGCCATGCTTACTGAGTTGAGACTTGAGACGTTCCATTCAATGTAAAATACTCATTAAAGAATACACTTCTCCTAATCTGAAAGTGATCTTACAACACAGTGGCAGATTTGTTTTTACAAAGAAGATTCTGGTGAAAACTGAAAAGCATTACTTATTCCAAAAAAAATCCTTGCATCAATTTGAATCACAATGATTATTTGTCACATGATCCTTTTATTAAATAACCTTGTAATAACCTTGTAAGAAATCATAAAGATCATTTGTATTATGCGTATATACATATGATACCAGAACAAATGTTGATTATCAGAATGCCATTTTTGAATACCTCTATACAAATACCACATTGTCTTTAGCCCGTATCAGTATTAGTATGATCCAATATAAACCCATAGGAAAGTGAAAAGTATGCCGCAGACCTGCCGCAGACCTGCCGCAGATCTGCCGCAGACCTGCCGCAGACTTTTAGTCTGCGGCAAAGAGTATGCCGAAGTATGCGGCAGAAAGAAATTTTGCTGCAGACTTGCCGCATACCAGTATGCCACAGGAACAGTCTGCGGCAGATCTGCGGCAGGATGAAATTTTGCTGCAGACTTGCCGCATACTAGTATGCCACAGGAACAGTCTGCGGCAGATCTGCGGCAGGATGAAACTTTGCTCCAGACTTGCCGCATACTAGTATGCCACAGGAACAGTCTGCGGCAGATCTGCAGCAGGATGAAATTTTGCTGCAGACTTGCCGCATACTAGTATGCTACAGGAACAGTCTGCGGCAGATCTGCGGCAGGATGAAACTTTGCTTCAGACTTGCCGCATACTAGTATGCCACAGGAACAGTCTGCGGCAGATCTGCGGCAGGGCGAAACTTTGCTCCAGACTTGCCGCATACCAGTACGCCACAGGAACAGTCTGCGGCAGGTCTGCCACAGGAAATCCCATTAAAGTCTAATAGGGCCAATTGAAACCAATCATCTCATGCATATTCATTATTACTTTACACGTGTGACAGAAAAATACATTTATCATGATTTGTTAAGCAAATTAAGACAATGCACATCATTTTTGTGATTTCTATTTTTTCTTTTGCCATTATTAAGCAATAGATATATTGATTACTAACCAAGAAACTATGATTACTAACCAAGAAACAATATACATATTTAGTATATATATGTGTACGAGCCTGTGTCACTTTAAATGTTACTCTTAAATACACTTCAAATGATCAATGTGATGAAGTTAATACAATTGAGAATAGAATATACCTAATCGGTAATATCGATATATTGGTATTACCTAACTGGTAATATAGATATTGCCAATATCGATTATGAAGTATCAATCAGTTTATCACTGGTTCTTCTACATGCATACTTTATTGCCACTTACTGGATATGAAAGAGTATGCGGCAGGTCTGCAGCAGGTCTATATGAGATATGAATATTCATGACGAAGAGTCTGCGGCAGGTCTGCAGCAAGTCTGCGGCAGACCTGCCGCAGACTCTTCATCATACTGAAAGAGTATGCGGCAAGTCTGCAGCAAGTCTGCGGCAGACCTGCCGCAGACTCTTCATCATACTGAAAGAGTATGCAGCAAGTCTGCGGCAGACCTGCCGCAGACTCTTCATCATACTGAAAGAGTATGCGGCAGGTCTGCAGTAAGTCTGCGGCAGACCTGCCACAGACTCTTCATCATACTGAAAGAGTATGCGGCAAGTCTGCAGCAAGTCTGCGGCAGACCTGCCGCAGACTCTTCGTCATACTAAAAGAGTATGCGGGAAGTCTGCGGCAAGTCTGCGGCAAAACTAATTTGCATGTGAAAAAGATGACTGTCTGCGGCAGGTCTGCTGCAGATCTGCGGCAAGTCTGCCGCAGGAGTATGCGGCAGGCTCATTTCTTTCCTATGGGAAGCTATTATTCTTTATTTAATTCAGTATAATGCTTTTCCTCAAAAATAGTTATGTTATTTTTTTAGGGTTGAGACGCTAAGAAATGGTTTCAAATGTACATTACACGAACCCTGAACCATTGCAAAATGATGGTGGTTCTCTCTCTCTCTCTCTTTATTTTAATCATGCATTATCAACTACATATACAGCAGCAACCAAAAACTTAGGGTTATCTGAGATAGGTGAAAGTAAGAGTTAAAAAGAAAGTCATGCGCTTCACTCCCCCCCCCCCCCCTGAAAAAAATAAAATACATGTAGATTAGTAGTCCTCCTCTCCAGCATCTCCCCTCCCCCCCCCCCTGCTTTAATATCACATTTTCACTTGGCAGTCTTGCATATAAAGCAGCAACCAAAAACTTAGGGTTATCTGAGATAGGTGAAAGTAAGAGTTAAAAAGAAAGTCATGCGCTTCACTCCCCCCCCCCCCTGAAAAAAATAAAATACATGTAGATTAGTAGTCCTCCTCTCCAGCATCTCCCCTCCCCCCCCCCCCTGCTTTAATATCACATTTTCACTTGGCAGTCTTGCATATAAAGCAGCAACCAAAAACTTAGGGTTATCTGAGATAGGTGAAAGTAAGAGTTAAAAAGAAAGTCATGCGCTTCACTCCCCCCCCCCCTGAAAAAATAAAATACATGTAGATTAGTAGTCCTCCTCTCCAGCATCTCCCCTCCCCCCCCCCCCCTGCTTTAATATCACATTTTCACTTGGCAGTCTTGCATATAAAGCAGCAACCAAAAACTTAGGGTTATCTGAGATAGGTGAAAGTAAGAGTTAAAAAGAAAGTCATGCGCTTCACTCCCCCCCCCCTGAAAAAAATAAAATACATGTAGATTAGTAGTCCTCCTCTCCAGCATCTCCCCTCCCCCCCCCCCCTGCTTTAATATCACATTTTCACTTGGCAGTCTTGCATATAAAGCAGCAACCAAAAACTTAGGGTTATCTGAGATAGGTGAAAGTAAGAGTTAAAAAGAAAGTCATGCGCTTCACTCCCCCCCCCCCCCTGAAAAAAATAAAATACATGTAGATTAGTAGTCCTCCTCTCCAGCATCTCCCCTCCCCCCCCCCTGCTTTAATATCACATTTTCACTTGGCAGTCTTGCATATAAAGCAGCAACCAAAAACTTAGGGTTATCTGAGATAGGTGAAAGTAAGAGTTAAAAAGAAAGTCATGCGCTTCACTCCCCCCCCCCCTGAAAAAAATAAAATACATGTAGATTAGTAGTCCTCCTCTCCAGCATCTCCCCTCCCCCCCCCCCCCTGCTTTAATATCACATTTTCACTTGGCAGTCTTGCATATAAAGCAGCAACCAAAAACTTAGGGTTATCTGAGATAGGTGAGAGTAAGAGTTAAAAAGAAAGTCATGCGCTTCACTCCCCCCCCCCCTGAAAAAAATAAAATACATGTAGATTAGTAGTCCTCCTCTCCAGCATCTCCCCTCCCCCCCCCCCCCCCTGCTTTAATATCACATTTTCACTTGGCAGTCTTGCATATAAAGCAGCAACCAAAAACTTAGGGTTATCTGAGATAGGTGAAAGTAAGAGTTAAAAAGAAAGTCATGCGCTTCACTCCCCCCCCCCCTGAAAAAAATAAAATACATGTAGATTAGTAGTCCTCCTCTCCAGCATCTCCCCTCCCCCCCCCCTGCTTTAATATCACATTTTCACTTGGCAGTCTTGCATATAAAGCAGCAACCAAAAACTTAGGGTTATCTGAGATAGGTGAAAGTAAGAGTTAAAAAGAAAGTCATGCGCTTCACTCCCCCCCCCCTGAAAAAAATAAAATACATGTAGATTAGTAGTCCTCCTCTCCAGCATCTCCCCTCCCCCCCCCCTGCTTTAATATCACATTTTCACTTGGCAGTCTTGCATATAAAGCAGCAACCAAAAACTTAGGGTTATCTGAGATAGGTGAAAGTAAGAGTTAAAAAGAAAGTCATGCGCTTCACTCCCCCACATTTTCACTTGGCAGTCCAAGGGGCCGGGGGTGGGAGGAGGGGTTAAACCCCCTAACCCCCCCCCCCCCCCCCCCCCCCGTAGATCTGCCCATGTTACCATATCATTCCACGACATCTTGGTCTTCCTCTTCTTCTCAATAGGGACTTTTAGATTTGCGTGGACGTGGACGTGTTACGTCCTTTTAAGGCACTGGCAGTCACATGTGACGTCCTTTTAAGCACTGGCACTGCCTTAAAAGGAGGTCACACGTTGCAGTCCACGTTCTCATCGTGCAAATCTAAAAGTCCCTAATATTGATTTACTGGTCGAGGTTCATTATTTGCTGGTCATTTGAAATCACCAGATTTCAGCGGGTTAACGCTTTCACAACGAAAAACTTCTCCATGACCATGTTTCTGCCCTTGCGCGATCGCCTCCAGCTCCAGCAGACATGGCACGGCAGCGTGCAAAGGTACCGCTACTAACGGCGCAGTAGGCCTATAACCACTGCTGACGGCGGCACTGCACTGCGAGCTGAATCGGTAATAATTAGGCCTACTCATAAAACGAGAAATCTTGCACGCTAATCTAAGTTCCATTTCATTGGTTTAAGGTTTGAAAATTGAAACTCAATATTGTGTTAAAGTTATAACAGAAAAGATAATCTTTATTTTATAATTCCAAGGGGGGCGATTTTTAATTTTGCAATCGCCCCCGTGAGCAACCTGACGGGGGCGATTATGTAGCTCACGGGGGCAAATCGCCCACTGCCCCCGTGTATTTTGAGCGCTGTTTGCAATGTATTGAAGACTGATGTACAGTATCTTTACAAGTGCAAAGTGGGTATATGGATTCCCATTCTCTGTTTAAGTGTCCACTCCATGGTTAATTTTGACTTGATAATGACTTACAACCTATGAATATCTCCTTCTTTCACTTAGTCTTTGCAGAGATAACTGCAGCTCTGAAGGAGCGCATCATGATATTTGATGGTGCTATGGGATCCATGATTCAAGGCTATAAGTTTGACGAGAAGGCTTTCCGCGGGGAAGAGTTTCGTGATCATCCCAAGGACCTGAGAGGAAACAACGACCTTCTGACCTTCACTCAACCTGATGCAATCTATGCAATCCACAAGGTAGAACTCAATCTAGGTACCGTTAGTAGGGGAGGGAGAGAGGGGAGAGATGAGCTTTCAAAGGGATTATAGTGTTGAATATATTTCCTTCATTATAAAAAACTGTTTATTCTGTTATTCTGCATGCACAAACTCCCTACAAATGTATAACTTATTAATACATTTGTAGGGTATTTTAACTATTTTGTGAATACAGAATGTTGTCTTTAAGTTACATTCATCTCTTCTGATATAATAATAATAATACTAATAATAATAATACTAATAGTGGGTTCTTGGATGGCACTCATGTCTGTCAGACTTGACAAAGATAAAGATAAGGAGATGTTTTGGGTTAGTGTTTTGGTTATGTATAATTTTGGGTCTAGGGTTGAACTTCTGAATGCAACTAGATAGTGTAAGAAAGTGACCATGGAGCAATTCTTGCTGGAGCATGTGTCTTCCCTTTTCTAAGAAGTTATATTATTCTAACAACATAGAAAGTAATAAAAGTAACAATAATTAATTATGGAAAACTGTAAAGGAAAAAAAGACAAGAAAAATACAGAAAGTAATAAATGTTTCTTAATTAATGAACAACAAATAACGGATCCAATTAAAATTTCAAAAGCTTTTAATGAGTATTATATAGATGTAGGCCCTAATTTAGCAGCTAATATTGATTCCGATGACATGGACTACAATAAGTCCTTGAATTTCCCACGTGAAAATTCCTTATTTCTTACTCCAACCAATGATTATGAAATTATTAATGTAGTTCAACACCTTTAATTCTACAAAATCTAGTGGCCATGATAGTACAATATCACATATTGCATTTTACATTAAAATCATACATAAAAAGACATCAAAAGCATGACATTGAAATGAGAAATAATTACATTAAAACATAGAGCCGGTGAAAAATTGGTAACACATAACATGATATCCACACAATACACAAATATACATAGTATAAAGGCCTCAAAATTTTCAACATAACGTTAGTAGACACTACACAATACCCCGATCCCTGCACCCCCCCCCCCCCCCCCGCCCCCTTGAGACTCATCCCAAGCCGGTGCATGCCCAGAGAGACATAGATAGAGAAACAGGGACAGTGAGAAAAAACTAGAGACAAAGTTCAAGTTCGTGTTCAAATTCAATTTTATTGATCATGCACAATGACACGGCATACAAATCATTTTTCGACTGTTACTCAATTTATATAACATCAATTAACATACATGTACATGTACTATCAATTTATACAAAATACAAAATCAGGAATAAATACAACACACAATAGAACATAGTACAGAATGGTGTAGGCTTTGGTACAGAAACATAATGACACAACTAAGTTATAACCGTAAACATACCAGAGATCACTACTGCTGATATCAGTACTGGTATATGGTTAAATAGGCAGATTAACAGTGTAAAATAAATGTGCAGGACGTCCATATATCCTTAATTACTGATTCTGCAAATAATAATTCTGCAAAGAAGAGAGAGAGAGGGAGAGGTCGAAGGGAAGGAGACAGTGGCAGGGAAGAAACCCCAACCCACAGTTCGGGAAATAATTGCACATTTACATTCACTGGCTAATTTGGCTATATTTTAAAATGTGAAGATAGAGGTGTGAGCTATTCCAAGTAAAAACAATTACATTCAATAATTTAGCTTTTTTTTTAAAAAAACGTACATACTGCAATGGGAACTCATTTTAATAATATTAATAAGACACAGGAAAGTACAGACCTACCGGGTTTAAGACATGGATATTGCACATACAGTAGTGAGGACAGGTTTTTGGTCATTCATTCATGCATGTCAAGGAGATACAAAAGACCAGATTCGCAACGTATTCAAACCGAATGCACAGATCCCCGTGAGGCGCCAGGACACGAATGACTCCACCCACCTGCCAAGAGTGACCACACCCTGAAAGACAGAGCGCGAATTGCACACACTAGCCACTGCCAGGCTGGGCAAGCTATAAAGTTTGCCAAACCTAGCAACAACCAATGTGCGCTACCCACACCCCGCCCACCGAAACACAATCACTCCGAAATGGAATGAAAGAATTTGAATAATGATTTGTCCTGCATTTTGCAGACTGAAGTCGCTTGCCTGATCTCATCCAGCAGAAACATGGATGAAGGGGGTGTTAGGAATCCTTTTATGATATTCTTAACTTTCTTAAGAACACGGACAAAGCAGATATCATCAAGACTGAAATTTTCACCAACTATTTTACCTGCTTGGTTCAACAACCTTTGAATTTTTGTTTGGTCGCACTTTCTTAAACTACAATACCAAGAGAGGCAGCCATAAAGGATGGAACTCTCGATGACTGCGGTGTAGAAGAGTTTTAGAATGGTCTTATCAACATGGAAAGATTGGAGTTTCCTCAGGAAGTGAAGTCTTCCATGACCTTTTTTCAAAACATGTTTACTCTGTTCTTCCCTATTTAGCTTCTCATCAATTACTACACCAAGATACTTATGTTTTGGAAAAATTTCAATGACTAAATTTTGGAGGATAACTGGACTTATAAGTTATGGCAACATTTTGCCTTTTCCTATGATCGAATACAATTTCCTTTGTTTTCTCTTCATTGAGTACTAAATAGTTAGAATGAGGTGACCCAGGGCTCGTTGACATCGGTCGCGAGAGAACACCATTAACCGACACCTGTTGGGTCTGTTCACGAGGAAATCACCAATCCAATGAACTAGTGTGGGGTCAAAACCAAGATCCCTAAGCTTTCCAATCAGCTTTGCTGCAATCATGGTATTGAATGCTGATGAGAAATCGGCAAATGTAGCGCAAATGTTTGTATCGTAGTTGTCCGTATGACGTTGAATAAAGTTGAATAAAATTCAGTATGACCAAAACTGAACTCTCTATATATCAAAACTCAACTATCCCTTTAGCCAGCTGTTAACAATTATCTCTTGATACTGTAAGTTGCTATCGTTTACAATTGAACAGTATTTATTTTTTAAAGTGAAATCAAATCTGCTCATTCAAATATGAAGTTTAAATGCTTATGTTTATTTGTAGGCATACTTGGATGCTGGTGCTGACTTTATTGAAACAAACACCTTCAGTGGAACATCAATAGCACAATCAGATTATGGCCTGGAACATGTGGTGAGAAAAAAAAATCAGAATTGACATAAATTATAATGGAGATGATAATGGTGATGATGATGATGATGATGATGATTGATGGTGATGATGATGATCTAGATGATGAAGATAGTTGATGGTGCTGCTGTTGCTGATTACAACATTAAAATTTTGTAATGAACAGGCATACAAATATGAATGGCAAGTTTCTTGGCAGGTTTTGTGAGTTATAGAATATTTTAATGAGAGAACAAAAATATGTATTTTTTCAAAACCTAAAAGATTCATGTAGAATATTGCCAAAGTAGACTTCAAAAAATGTAATAATTAACTGATATCTTCAACAAATATATCACAATTTACTCTCCTACTTTATGTCTAGGTATATCGCCTGAACAAGCAGGCAGCTGAGCTTGCCAAGAAGGCGGTGAATGCATCAATGGCAGAGACAGGTGTTAGACGCTATGTAGCTGGTGCTATAGGTCCAACCAACAGAACCCTCTCCATCTCACCATCAGTAGAAAGACCTGACTTCAGAAATATCAGTGAGGATACAATGTATTCTTTTCAGGCCCTGTTATGTATATTTATCAATTTATTTATGGTTTTATTTAAGCAGGGTTTCTTCAGTTAAAGAGAAGGTTAAGTTCTGAGAAGAAGGGAAAAATACTTTGTGAGCATTATCATTGTTATTATGCAAGTGTGGAAGAACATCAGATAAAAAGATGTTCCCTGAAAAGCATGGCTCTTCAAATGCCTTAATAAACTGAATATGGCACGTAACAGCATAAAAATCGGGACAGATTTTTATGACACACGTTCGTGTAGTCCCATATACACCTTTCTGTATATTTACTGTTTTATTTAAGCAGGGTTGCTTCTTCAGTTAAAGAGAAGGTTAAGTTCTGGGAAGAAGTGAAAAATATTTTGTGAGCATTCACTATGAATAGGACGGACAAAGAAAGCGGACAAAATATACAGTTCCTCAGGTAGACAAAGGAATATCCCTTCACTGCTATTATGTAAAAAGGTGAATATGCATGTGACACCTGTTCTACACATTTTTACATAATAGCAGTGAAGGGATGTTCCTTTGTCTACCTGAGGAACTGTATATTTTGTCCGCTTTCTTTGTCAGTCATGTTCATAGTGATTATCATTGTTATTATGCAAGTGTGGAAAACATCAGATAAAAAATGTTCCCTTAAAAGTATTGCTCTTCAAATGCCCTAATAAACTAAATATGGCACATAACAGCATAACAATCGGGACAGATTTTTACGCCACACGTTCGTGTAGTCCCATATACATGTGGGACATGTTTCTGTATGTTTACTGTTTATTTACAGTTTTATTTAAGCAAGGTTGCTTCTTCAGTTAAAAAGAAGGTTAAGTTCCAAAGTCCAAACTGTACCCAAACTGGGCCAAATTTTTTATCATTTTGATGATTCCAGAACCTTGCAGTACACACCAATACTTATATGCTAAATGATCAACCTTTTCTGAACGATTCCACACTGTTTCTTTCACAATACAATCGCATGACCAGAACTCAACTTTATCTTTAACAAACTGCTATCCCTGAGGGTCCTTGTTTATAACCCTTCAAATACTGAGCCTGGGATCAATTGGTCTGGCGTCTATAGAATCTTCTTTCTTCTTCTAAAATTGAATAAGTTTTAGCAAGTTAATAACTATAGCCATATTTCTATAAGAAATTGCCACAAATCTATGAGAAATTTGCTCCCAAATCAATTGTTGTAACCTGTTATAAAGAACAAGTTTTTTTATGAAACGGGGCAAGTTTTATGAAACAACCTTTTAATGAATGTAGAGAATCAGTTTGAAAAATATCTTTGGTCCACAGGAGAGTTTAATTTTTCCATTGAAAAAAAAAAATCCAATAGCCATGTACAATTGATTCGAATCTATCGTTTTATCAAAGAGGTTTTTTAGCGTCATTGGTCAATTGCCTCTAACTTCCTTATTTAGTAATTTTAAAAGGGGGTTTGATCAAAAATGTGTGAAAGCATATTTCAATACCATATTTAAAAAAAAAACAATCATTCATGTTCTAATCCTTTTTCTCTTAGCATTTGATGAGATGGTTGCTTCATATGAAGAGCAAACCAGAGGGCTTCTTGATGGAGGAGCTGATGTTCTCCTAGTAGAGACCATCTTTGATACCCTCAATGCCAGGGCAGCTCTCTATGCTATTCAGAATCTCTTTGAGAAGGATTATGAAAAAGTACCTGTGTTTGTAAGTATATAAAGAAAATATGGAAGATTATTGATGTTAATATGAAACAATATGTGATATGTTGACAGCAAAACTATTTAATATATGAATAAATTTGCTTCATAAATTTATGGCTTCGCATAGGACGTCATGTTGCCCATGTCGTGTTGAGAAACTGTACATTATCTAATGGCTCTCTCTTGTACACTTTGATGGGAAATCTTGTTGATTAATGGGCAAGAATATGATTAGTCTCTTAGAATAACTCAAGTTATTTCTTGGGGTAAGGTTTCCTTGAACATGTCTTTGTTGCTACATTAAATATCACTTTTATACAAAGTTTGTTTTCTTCTTCCCTGAGCTCTTATGCCAATTTCTACAGAAAGACTTTGTAATACTATTTTATGGTGTATACTTTATATACGCTTTTTCAGTAGAGGCAGAAACAAATTATCCACTGTCTCCTTGTTATTTAGGCATTGCCAGTTTAAATAAATCTTTTAGTTCCATTGTGAAAATTATTGGGAACTACACCCCATCCTTTTCACGCCTGTGCTCACATAACCATTTTCGCCTAGAACAATATCAATGATGACTTCTCTTTAAACTTTTAGTAAATCATTTTTTTAATTTTTTTTTTTTTTTTTTGGGGGGGGAGGATCTTTCTATGTAGGTGCTACTTACAGCTTTCTAAATTCCCTACATTTAATGTGGATTTGTTAATCAAGGTATATACATGGTTTCTTGCAGATATCTGGGACCATAGTGGACAAGAGTGGACGCACGTTGTCTGGTCAGATGGGCGAAGCGTTCGTCGTCAGTGTCTCTCATGTGAACCCCATGTGTCTAGGATTAAATTGCGCCCTCGGGGCCAATGAGATGAGGCCGTTCATAGAAGCCATCGGTCTAGCAACACCTTCATATGTCATATGCTATCCTAATGCAGGTGTGTAGCATGATTATATGCTCAAATGTTCTCTCATATCTCACACACTCCTCCCCTTCTCACTTTGGAAGTATACACATGATATTTCTATGGTTTTGGTGTAAGTTTACTGGATGTACCGCTCCATGTCTAAGTGTTGAATATAGACTTTTTCTTCTCCAGACCAGTCACAGAAAGTGATTGGAGTAATTAGAGGTTCTTCCAGAAATAATGCAAAATTAAAAAAGGAATGATACTGTGGAGAGAGAGTGAGAGAGAGAGAAAGAAAAAAAAAACACTAATCACTTTGATTATGAATAGTCTTGAATATAAAATATGAAAAGAATTTGTTTTACAGAAACATAAAATATAAAAATAAAGTAGTTGAATCAAAATCTAATTTTGAAATTACATGTATGTACTTGAATGTAATTTTTCAATCACATAAATTGTCAAAATGCACATGAAGCTGCAAACTGTTGATCAAGTACTGCCAGGAGATTGACAGCTCATTGGTAGCCTACAAGAGAAAGTGGTCCAGCATGTCTTGTAAAATGTCTGTCTTTAAAATAGGAATAGAATATAAAAACAGACTACAGGTATATCAAGTTTTAAAAAACCCATGAAGTTAATGAAAATAAACAAGTAAGAAACGTTTAAGTCTAATACCGGCAGATGGAATTTAGTCAGATCCCAATGATTGCTACTGCCCATTATAACATTTCAATGGTACACATAAAAGTATTTCCCAAGTATTTCCCTGTATTAACCAGAATTGCCCACCCGGGAGGGAAACTGCCAACCTTGCTAGACATTGTTTGCTTTTAAAACCACAAAATGCTTATATTTTATTGTTGATAGATAGGAAACAGTCACTTGTGTAATTGTAACTTATACATATTTCACCTTGACCCCAGGTCTACCCAACACATTTGGTGGCTATGACGAGACGCCTGAAATGACCGCTGACCAGCTTGGTTCCTTTGCTCGTGATGGACTGGTCAACATTGTTGGAGGTTGCTGTGGGACTACACCCGCTCACATCAAGGCGATCGCAGACACTGTTAGGCAGTATAAACCAAGGATTCCCCCTACAGAGGTCCACCCAAATTCAATGATGCTTTCAGGTGAGTTGGTTGGTTTATGGTTGTTGATGATTATTTGGGAAAGTGGGTTATATAAATTTCATTGTCGAATGAACCAGTGGTATACGGATTGATTTTGGTATACACACATTTCCATTGTTAAATATACATAGGCCTACATTTTCCATAAAACTTTGTATTCAGTGGCTTAATTTATCTTTTTGTGGCATGTTTAGAGTTATTTTTTCCATCTTAACATACATTCTCTTAAAGAATTTTATACAAAATATATATAATGACTGAAATAGCATCATGGACAGTTTGTTTACATTCAGTGTAAATGTTATTTTGTGCAAATTTCTATGAAACAATGCAGGCCGTTGATTATAGGTATTCTACACATCAATAGTTCCAAGAATGCTTGCTTTACTTTAATTTTGTGATTATGCTCTGATAATGTCTTCTTAACCGACTGAATTCTTAATAATTTCATGTAGTCTGTACAGATTTGCGAAACAAATGTTATGAAGAAAACAGTATGTCTAATGTTATGTTTTTTTATATTTCATAATTCATAAACCATGGAAAGGATTGGAGCCAATGGTTGTCAGCAAACACACCTTGTTTGTAAACATTGGAGAGCGTTGTAACGTCAGTGGTTCCAAGCGGTTTGCCAAGCTGATCAAGCAGAACAAATATGATGTAAGTCAAACCTGGTTTTAAAGGGGAAAAAGGGGGTAACATCCAATCAAATAAATTGAAATGACAGGTTTTGGGAGTTGTGATGATCATAGAGTACTTTTATATTCCATTATGTCATTCCGAAAATAAATCATAATTTTTCTGCCATTTGCCCTTCTGGCTATTCTTAACTTCATTCTGATTGATGGGCAAGAGGTTTGAAAAAATGAAAATAATCTCTTTTGAATATGTGTTGACTCAAGAAAGCATATCGCTTCATCAAATCAAACACATTGTCTCATCTATCAGTGTTCAAATTTGCTCGTATTGCTGATGTGATGTCAATTGTGGAAACAAAAAATGACTGTACAGTATAACAGTATGTAAAATGGGGGTTTATTTTTGACCGCACTAATAATCATGTCCTACACATTTGATTTCATTTGAATAAGAATTGGCACCACCAAGACATCATACATCTCTCTTGTGTAATACCCTTTGATTATAGGAAGCTCTGAATGTAGCTAAAGACCAGGTAGCAGCTGGTGCCCAGGTCCTGGATATCAACATGGATGAAGGCATGCTGGATGGAGTCCAGGCTATGACCAAGTTTGTCAACCTCATCACATCAGAGCCAGACATCTGCAAGGTGAATTGATATTGATTGGATGGTATCGTTAGTGGGTACATGCTTTGAGGATGTTCTGCAGTAATGTCTGTGCTCATGTGGGGATTCCCCTTAAATGTAGTTGTTAGGCAGCTGTAATTCTAACCTGCTTGATGGGAGCAACACAGCCGCTATCACACTTATTCAACAGTGAAGACAGAGACCACATCGCAATTAAAAATTCTGCACTTCGCATCTTTGTATCTTATAACACTTATACTGCGGCATATATGAACAAGCCTTAGAAGTGGCTTCATTCGTCACTATACATGTACAATTTGAAATTAAAGAAAGTGATATTGCAACAAGTGGAATGAAAATATATCAGTGTTTTCTTTTATTAAAAGCTGTCTCATTGATTTCATCTATCTATCCAGGTGCCTCTGTGTATCGACTCCTCAAAGTTCCACGTGATAGAGGCTGGCTTGAAGTGCAACCAGGGAAAGTGCATCGTCAACAGCATCAGTCTTAAAGAAGGTGAAGAAGACTTCCTGGCGAAGGCTCAAGTCATCAAGAAACATGGAGCTGCGGTGGTTGTCATGGCATTTGATGAGACGGGACAGGTAAGTCAACAGCACTGTTATATAGCAGTTGAAAATGAGTGTTACAGGGTGTAAATTGCTGTAATAGCTCTTCTTTCAACTTTGAACTGTCTGGCACTTCAAACTGTGAGAGTGCTTTGTGAGATGAAGAAGGCCATTTACCCTAGAGTTAGTTTTTATAATTTCAGACATCGTAGGTCATAGAATTGCACATTTTGTTCTCTAACTTAATATTATATATACTGTAATGATTAATGGCAATGTCCAATAATTGTCATCTTCTAGTCAGACATCGACATTCATGAATTACAAAAATAGAAGAAATCAAAACTTATATGGCAGCTAGTGAATTATTGAGACAAATACTTGCTTTGTCTACTGAAGAGGAATAAGATCTTCCTACATGTTCATATTGTGAATATATTGCTTTTTTTTGGGGGGGGGGTGGGGTTGTGATTTCTAAAGATGAATCGATGTACACCAACAGCATGCTTTTAACTAGAATTCCTTAAACATCTTTTCCTCTTTTCATTCTAGGCCGTGGAGGTTGACAGGAAGATTGAGATCTGCTCTCGCTCATTCAACTTACTGGTCCACAAGGTTGGCTTTGATCCCAATGACATCATCTTTGACCCCAACATCCTCACCATAGCAACAGGAATGGAGGAGCATAATGAGTATGGCATCAACTTCATTGAAGCTACTAAAATTATCAAGGTAAGTGATTCATGTGTGCTAGACATTGTGCAACCATCAAATCAATGACTGAAAGGGGTATCACAGTTTATGGACCGCATTGCCTCTAGAACGAAATTATAAGAGTTGATGCTTTGAAGTCCCACTCTTTTTAATGTTTCATTAAAGTGACTCGGTAACATTGTTGAAGGTTGATGAAAAAACTGCGTCATTTTTGTATGAAATGTTACTTATTAATTTCCTTTTACTGTAATAACCCTCTAACATGCAAAAAAATCCTGAAAAAAATTCTCAAAACACAAAGATATTTACGTTTTTCCTTGAAGGTGTCACTGGATATTAGATAATAATAATAATACTAATAATGGGTTATTGTATAGCGCTCATGTCAGTCAGATTTGACCCTCCTGGCGCTCCCGATTATTACCCTGGCTTTAGCACGGCTGCCATACGGCGCTCTAGCATTTCAAGGAATAACTTCCTACCAGGTACCCATTTACTTCACCTGGGTGGAGTGTGGCAAATGTAGATCAATGTCTTGCCAATGGACATTAGTGCGGCGGCATTGGATACAGCTTTTCCTAGCATAACAACAGCCATTGTATGCAAGAAACAGTTGCTTAATGCCCAAGTCCACTCCAATTTTCAAAAATTATAGCATGTTTTAAATAAATCAAATATGCCAAATATCACGGGCGTACTTCAATCAGGTGCTTTCAATCAGGTGCCATGTTCACATGCAGGGCCAGATCATCAGTTGTATATGCTGTATATCTGGCCCTGTCGTCACAGTTCCATGTTAGCGGTTTTCTGCTGGCATGGATCTTCCCCGGATCTCCCCCTGGTAATATGGTGGCATTTTCGACTCGAAAACAGTTCATTCATTGGTTACATCTTCAACATTTCTAGTGATGTCAATAAACATTTCATGAATTATTTGATTTGATGAATCATTTACCTTACAAAAAATATACGGTTATATCTTTGGATTGCATAATATTCTATTTAAATAATAATTTATGTAAAAAATTATCATGCATTCCCCAATCAAATGTAATTTGTGTTGTGACTTTATGCAACTTTGATGTTTGTTTAACTTTGATTGTTTCTTTTTATGTAAGTATTTATCATTGTTTTGCGTTTAAAAATGATTTTGGTATTACGGAATCAGTTATTTTTAATGTTAATAATTACTTTTACAGGGGGCCTACACCCTACAAGCTTTGCTTTTTAGTCGGCCCTCCTTCCTTTTCGATTTCATGTTTTTTAACGTAATGTATTGTGCAAATTGATGTATATCTATAATATGTGAATATAGTAAAGATGTACCATCATTGTAAATATGAAAAATTGAAAGAGGAAAAATAAATGAATTGAATTGAATTGAACTGTGTATGTAATGTCAGGATATTTGTTTTGTCTCATTCCAGAAAAGTCTACCGGGATGCAGAATCAGTGGAGGGCTGTCCAATCTGTCGTTCTCCTTCAGAGGAAAGGATGTCATTCGTGAAGCCATGCATAGTGTATTCCTATACCATGCCATCAAGGTAGGTCTACTAACCTTGAGTGCCTCAAGGATTGGCTCCTACTTATTTAACGGAATTACTTACCCATGTTCGAAACAGAACCCTCCGATCTTCCCAAAGTCTCTTCTCACCATTCCACAAATAAATACTAAATTCTACGGGTCTTGTTCTTTTCAGGTTACATCGGCTGGACTTTGGAATAAACTACCGGAAAATCTAAAAAACTGTGATACTGTTGAATACTTTCAGACGCGTCTTAAAAAGTTTATTAACAAAAATAATGGGCTTGTCATTATTGAGATACCTGTTCCCATCCCTCATCTTATGAGGTAACATTGAAGCATAAATATCGTTGTTTGACAAATATTTAAAAAATGTCTATTCATTCTTTGTCTGTATCAAATCAAAGCTACTTTTCATCAAGTATTTCACCTTTTAAACATCAGATTGTTCATACTTAGATTGTTCCCATTTTGTTGTGATCTACCAACAGGCTGGTATGGACATGGGTATCGTGAATGCAGGAAATTTACCTCTCTATGTAGATATTGAGCCCAAGCTACTTCAACTATGTGAAGATCTGCTGTGGAACAGAGACCCTCTAACTACAGAAAAAATACTGGAATATGCCGAGGTAGGTCCAACTACATTTGATGTTTCATATCCCCTTCTTGCAGTTTAGTATAAAAATAAAATATTATTGATGTTGATTTTGGTAGATAGTTGTTGTTAATGGTGATGATGAGAGTGATGCTGCTGCTACTTTATTGTAAAATATTTTTAAAGGCTAGTTACCTAACATTAAATGTCTGTACCATGGGCGTAAATCCTTACGTAATACCTATTGTTCAGGGGGGATGATCTATTCATCCCCCCCTGAACAATAGGTATTACGTAAGGATTTACGCCGATGGTCTGTAAATGCCATGAGATGGACCCTGACCCTCATATGCGTTTGCAAGGGGTGTAGGGGCAAATATTGTAAAAAGTTGAATAAAGACCACTTTGAGGCCTAAATGGTAAGGGCCGGGGTGGTCCTGCATTTTGGCTGAAAAAATTCAAATATTTAAATTGGCTAGTTTCCTCACAATAAATGTCTCTACATGCCATAATATCAACCCTGACCCTCATATGCGTTTGAAAGGGGCGTAGGGGCAAATATTGTAAAATTTTGAAAAACACCACTTTCAGGCCAAAATGGCAAGGGCCGGGGTGGTCCAGCATTTTGGCTAAAAAAATTCAAATATTTAAATAGGCTAGTTTCCTCACAATAAATGTCTCTACATGTCATGAGATTAACCCTGACCCTCATATGCGTTTGAAAGGGGTGTAGGGGCAAATATTGTAAAAAGACGAATAAACACCACTTTCAGGCCGAAATGTTAAGGGCCGGGGTGGTCCAGCATTTTGGCTGAAAAAATTCAAATATTTAAATAGGCTTGTTTCCTCACAATAAATGTCTCTACATGTCATGAGATCAACCCTGACCCTCATATGCGTTTGAAAGGGGCGTAGGGGCAAATATTGTAAAAAGTTGAATAAACACCACTTTCAGGTGAAATGTTAAGGGCCGGGAAGGTACAGCATTTTGGCTGAAAAAATTCAAATATTAAAATTGGCTAGTTTCCTCACAATAAATGTCTCTACATGCCATGAGATCAACCCTGACCCTCATATGCGTTTGAAAGGGGTGTTGGGGCAAATATTGTAAAAAGACGAATAAACACCACTTTCAGGCCGAAATGTTAAGGGCCGGGGTGGTGCAGCATTTTGGCTGAAAAAATTCAAATATTTAAATAGGCTAGTTTCCTCACAATAAATGTCTCTACATGTCATGAGATCAACCCTGACCCTCATATGCGTTTGAAAGGGGCGTAGGGGCAAATATTGTAAAATTTTGAAAAACACCACTTTCAGGCCGAAATGTTAAGGGCCGGGGTGGTCCAGCATTTTGGCTGAAAAAATTCAAATATTAAAATTGGCTAGTTTCCTCACAATAAATGTCTCTACACGCCATGAGATCAACCCTGACCCTCATATGCGTTTGAAAGGGGTGTAGGGGCAAATATTGTAAAAAGTTGAATAAACACCACTTTCAGGCCGAAATGTTAAGGGCCGGGGTGGTCCAGCATTTTGGCTGAAAAATTTCAAATATTTAAATTGGCTAGTTTCCTCACAATAAATGTCTCTACATGTCATGAGATCAACCCTGACCCTCATATGCGTTTGAAAGGGGTGTTGGGGCAAATATTGTAAAAAGACGAATAAACACCACTTTCAGGCCGAAATGTTAAGGGCCGGGGTGGTCCAGCATTTTGGCTGAAAAAATTCAAATATTAAAATTGGCTAGTTTCCTCACAATAAATGTCTCTACATGCCATGAGATCAACCCTGACTCTCATATGCGTTTGAAAGGGGTGTTGGGGCAAATATTGTAAAAAGACGAATAAACACCACTTTCAGGCCGAAATGTTAAGGGCCGGGGTGGTGCAGCATTTTGGCTGAAAAAATTCAAATATTTAAATAGGCTAGTTTCCTCACAATAAATGTCTGTACATGCCATGAGATCAACCCTGACCCTCATATGCGTTTGAAAGGGGCGTAGGGGCAAATATTGTAAAAAGTTGAATAAACACCACTTTCAGGCCGAAATGTTCAGGGCCGGGGTGGTCCAGCATTTTGGCTAAAAAAAGTCAAATATTTAAATAGGCTAAATTCCTCAGAATAAATGTCTCTACATGCCATGAGATGGACCCTGACCCTCATATGCGTTTGAAAGGGGTGTAGGGGCAAATATTGTAAAAAGACGAATAAACACCACTTTCAGGCCGAAATGTTAAGGGCCGGGGTGGTGCAGCATTTTGGCTGAAAAAATTCAAATATTTAAATAGGCTAGTTTCCTCACAATAAATGTCTCTACATGTCATGAGATCAACCCTGACCCTCATATGCGTTTGAAAGGGGCGTAGGGGCAAATATTGTAAAAAGTTGAATAAACACCACTTTCAGGTGAAATGTTAAGGGCCGGGGTGGTACAGCATTTTGGCTAAAAAAGTCAAATATTTAAATAGGCTAAATTCCTCAGAATAAATGTCTCTACATGCCATGAGATGGACCCTGACCCTCATATGCATTTGAAAGGGGCGTAGGGGCAAATATTGTAAAATTTTGAAAAACACCACTTTCAGGCCGAAATGTTAAGGGCCGGGGTGGTCCAGCATTTTGGCCGAAAAAATTCAAATATTTAAATAGGCTAGTTTCCTCAGAATAAATGTCTCTACATGCCATGAGATCAACCCTGACTCTCATATGCGTTTGAAAGGGGCGTAGGGGCAAATATTGTAAAAAGTCGAATAAACACCACTTTTAGGCCAAAATGGTAAGGGCCGGGGTGGTCCAGCATTTTGGCTGAAAAAATTCAAATATTTAAATTGGCTAGTTTCCTCACAATAAATGTCTCTACATGCCATGAGATCAACCCTGACCCTCATATGCGTTTGAAAGGGGTGTAGGGGCAAATATTGTAAAAAGTCGAATAAACACCACTTTCAGGCCGAAATGTTAAGGGCCGGGGTGGTCCAGCATTTTGGCTGAAAAAAATTCAAATATTTAAATAGGCTAGTTTCCTCAGATTAAATGTCTCTACATGCCATGAGATGGACCCCGACCCTCATATGCGTTTGAAAGGGGTGTAGGGGCAAATATTGTAAAATTTTGAAAAACACCACTTTCAGGCCGAAATGTTAAGGGCCGGGGTGGTGCAGCATTTTGGCTGAAAAAATTCAAATATTTAAATAGGCTAAATTCCTCAGAATAAATGTCTCGACATGCCATGAGATGGACCCCGACCCTCATATGCGTTTGAAAGGGGTGTAGGGGCAAATATTGTAAAATTTTGAAAAACACCACTTTCAGGCCGAAATGTTAAGGGCCGGGGTGGTGCAGCATTTTGGCTGAAAAAATTCAAATATTTAAATAGGCTAGTTTCCTCACAATAAATGTCTGTACATGCCATGAGATCAACCCTGACCCTCATATGCGTTTGAAAGGGGCGTAGGGGCAAATATTGTAAAAAGTTGAATAAACACCACTTTCAGGCCGAAATGTTCAGGGCCGGGGTGGTCCAGCATTTTGGCTAAAAAAAGTCAAATATTTAAATAGGCTAAATTCCTCAGAATAAATGTCTCTACATGCCATGAGATCAACCCTGACCCTCATATGCGTTTGAAAGGGGTGTAGGGGCAAATATTGTAAAAAGACGAATAAACACCACTTTCAGGCCGAAATGTTAAGGGCCGGGGTGGTGCAGCATTTTGGATGAAAAAATTCAAATATTTAAATAGGCTAGTTTCCTCACAATAAATGTCTCTACATGCCATGAGATGGACCCTGACCCTCATATGCATTTGAAAGGGGCGTAGGGGCAAATATTGTAAAATTTTGAAAAACACCACTTTCAGGCCGAAATGTTAAGGGCCGGGGTGGTCCAGCATTTTGGCCGAAAAAATTCAAATATTTAAATAGGCTAGTTTCCTCAGAATAAATGTCTCTACATGCCATGAGATCAACCCTGACTCTCATATGCGTTTGAAAGGGGCGTAGGGGCAAATATTGTAAAAAGTCGAATAAACACCACTTTTAGGCCAAAATGGTAAGGGCCGGGGTGGTCCAGCATTTTGGCTGAAAAAATTCAAATATTTAAATTGGCTAGTTTCCTCACAATAAATGTCTCTACATGCCATGAGATCAACCCTGACCCTCATATGCGTTTGAAAGGGGTGTAGGGGCAAATATTGTAAAAAGTCGAATAAACACCACTTTCAGGCCGAAATGTTAAGGGCCGGGGTGGTCCAGCATTTTGGCTGAAAAAAATTCAAATATTTAAATAGGCTAGTTTCCTCAGATTAAATGTCTCTACACGCCATGACATCAACCCTGACCCTCATATGCATTCGAAAGGGATGTAGGGGCAAATATTGTAAAAAGCCAAATAAACGCCACTTTCAGGCCGAAATGTTAAGGGCCGGGGTGGTCCAGCATTTTGGCTGAAAAATTTCAAATATTTAAATAGGCTAGTTTCCTCACAATAAATGTCTCTACATGTCATGAGTTCAACCCTGACCCTCATATGCGTTTGAAAGGGGCGTAGGGGCAAATATTGTAAAAAGTTGAATAAACACCACTTTCAGGCCGAAATGTTAAGGGCCGGGGTGGTCCAGCATTTTGGCTAAAAAAATTCAAATATTTAAATAGGCTAAATTCCTCAGAATAAATGTCTCTACATGCCATGAGATGGACCCTGACCCTCATATGCGTTTGAAAGGGGTGTAGGGGCAAATATTGTAAAATTTTGAAAAACACCACTTTCAGGCCGAAATGTTAAGGGCCGGGGTGGTGCAGCATTTTGGCTGAAAAAATTCAAATATTTAAATAGGCTAAATTCCTCAGAATAAATGTCTCGACATGCCATGAGATGGACCCCGACCCTCATATGCGTTTGAAAGGGGTGTAGGGGCAAATATTGTAAAATTTTGAAAAACACCACTTTCAGGCCGAAATGTTAAGGGCCGGGGTGGTGCAGCATTTTGGCTGAAAAAATTCAAATATTTAAATAGGCTAGTTTCCTCACAATAAATGTCTGTACATGCCATGAGATCAACCCTGACCCTCATATGCGTTTGAAAGGGGCGTAGGGGCAAATATTGTAAAAAGTTGAATAAACACCACTTTCAGGCCGAAATGTTCAGGGCCGGGGTGGTCCAGCATTTTGGCTAAAAAAAGTCAAATATTTAAATAGGCTAAATTCCTCAGAATAAATGTCTCTACATGCCATGAGATCAACCCTGACCCTCATATGCGTTTGAAAGGGGTGTAGGGGCAAATATTGTAAAAAGACGAATAAACACCACTTTCAGGCCGAAATGTTAAGGGCCGGGGTGGTGCAGCATTTTGGATGAAAAAATTCAAATATTTAAATAGGCTAGTTTCCTCACAATAAATGTCTCTACATGCCATGAGATGGACCCTGACCCTCATATGCATTTGAAAGGGGCGTAGGGGCAAATATTGTAAAATTTTGAAAAACACCACTTTCAGGCCGAAATGTTAAGGGCCGGGGTGGTCCAGCATTTTGGCCGAAAAAATTCAAATATTTAAATAGGCTAGTTTCCTCAGAATAAATGTCTCTACATGCCATGAGATCAACCCTGACTCTCATATGCGTTTGAAAGGGGCGTAGGGGCAAATATTGTAAAAAGTCGAATAAACACCACTTTTAGGCCAAAATGGTAAGGGCCGGGGTGGTCCAGCATTTTGGCTGAAAAAATTCAAATATTTAAATTGGCTAGTTTCCTCACAATAAATGTCTCTACATGCCATGAGATCAACCCTGACCCTCATATGCGTTTGAAAGGGGTGTAGGGGCAAATATTGTAAAAAGTCGAATAAACACCACTTTCAGGCCGAAATGTTAAGGGCCGGGGTGGTCCAGCATTTTGGCTGAAAAAAATTCAAATATTTAAATAGGCTAGTTTCCTCAGATTAAATGTCTCTACACGCCATGACATCAACCCTGACCCTCATATGCATTCGAAAGGGATGTAGGGGCAAATATTGTAAAAAGCCAAATAAACGCCACTTTCAGGCCGAAATGTTAAGGGCCGGGGTGGTCCAGCATTTTGGCTGAAAAATTTCAAATATTTAAATAGGCTAGTTTCCTCACAATAAATGTCTCTACATGTCATGAGTTCAACCCTGACCCTCATATGCGTTTGAAAGGGGCGTAGGGGCAAATATTGTAAAAAGTCGAATAAACACCACTTTTAGGCCAAAATGGTAAGGGCCGGGGTGGTCCAGCATTTTGGCTGAAAAAATTCAAATATTTAAATTGGCTAGTTTCCTCACAATAAATGTCTCTACATGCCATGAGATCAACCCTGACCCTCATATGCGTTTGAAAGGGGTGTAGGGGCAAATATTGTAAAAAGTCGAATAAACACCACTTTCAGGCCGAAATGTTAAGGGCCGGGGTGGTCCAGCATTTTGGCTGAAAAAAATTCAAATATTTAAATAGGCTAGTTTCCTCAGATTAAATGTCTCTACATGCCATGAGATGGACCCCGACCCTCATATGCGTTTGAAAGGGGTGTAGGGGCAAATATTGTAAAATTTTGAAAAACACCACTTTCAGGCCGAAATGTTAAGGGCCGGGGTGGTGCAGCATTTTGGCTGAAAAAATTCAAATATTTAAATAGGCTAAATTCCTCAGAATAAATGTCTCGACATGCCATGAGATGGACCCCGACCCTCATATGCGTTTGAAAGGGGTGTAGGGGCAAATATTGTAAAATTTTGAAAAACACCACTTTCAGGCCGAAATGTTAAGGGCCGGGGTGGTGCAGCATTTTGGCTGAAAAAATTCAAATATTTAAATAGGCTAGTTTCCTCACAATAAATGTCTGTACATGCCATGAGATCAACCCTGACCCTCATATGCGTTTGAAAGGGGCGTAGGGGCAAATATTGTAAAAAGTTGAATAAACACCACTTTCAGGCCGAAATGTTAAGGGCCGGGGTGGTCCAGCATTTTGGCTAAAAAAAGTCAAATATTTAAATAGGCTAAATTCCTCAGAATAAATGTCTCTACATGCCATGAGATCAACCCTGACCCTCATATGCGTTTGAAAGGGGTGTAGGGGCAAATATTGTAAAAAGACGAATAAACACCACTTTCAGGCCGAAATGTTAAGGGCCGGGGTGGTGCAGCATTTTGGCTGAAAAAATTCAAATATTTAAATAGGCTAGTTTCCTCACAATAAATGTCTCTACATGCCATGAGATGGACCCTGACCCTCATATGCATTTGAAAGGGGCGTAGGGGCAAATATTGTAAAATTTTGAAAAACACCACTTTCAGGCCGAAATGTTAAGGGCCGGGGTGGTCCAGCATTTTGGCCGAAAAAATTCAAATATTTAAATAGGCTAGTTTCCTCAGAATAAATGTCTCTACATGCCATGAGATCAACCCTGACTCTCATATGCGTTTGAAAGGGGCGTAGGGGCAAATATTGTAAAAAGTCGAATAAACACCACTTTTAGGCCAAAATGGTAAGGGCCGGGGTGGTCCAGCATTTTGGCTGAAAAAATTCAAATATTTAAATTGGCTAGTTTCCTCACAATAAATGTCTCTACATGCCATGAGATCAACCCTGACCCTCATATGCGTTTGAAAGGGGTGTAGGGGCAAATATTGTAAAAAGTCGAATAAACACCACTTTCAGGCCGAAATGTTAAGGGCCGGGGTGGTCCAGCATTTTGGCTGAAAAAAATTCAAATATTTAAATAGGCTAGTTTCCTCAGATTAAATGTCTCTACACGCCATGACATCAACCCTGACCCTCATATGCATTCGAAAGGGATGTAGGGGCAAATATTGTAAAAAGCCAAATAAACGCCACTTTCAGGCCGAAATGTTAAGGGCCGGGGTGGTCCAGCATTTTGGCTGAAAAATTTCAAATATTTAAATAGGCTAGTTTCCTCACAATAAATGTCTCTACATGTCATGAGTTCAACCCTGACCCTCATATGCGTTTGAAAGGGGCGTAGGGGCAAATATTGTAAAAAGTTGAATAAACACCACTTTCAGGCCGAAATGTTAAGGGCCGGGGTGGTCCAGCATTTTGGCTAAAAAAATTCAAATATTTAAATAGGCTAAATTCCTCAGAATAAATGTCTCTACATGCCATGAGATGGACCCTGACCCTCATATGCGTTTGAAAGGGGTGTAGGGGCAAATATTGTAAAATTTTGAAAAACACCACTTTCAGGCCGAAATGTTAAGGGCCGGGGTGGTGCAGCATTTTGGCTGAAAAAATTCAAATATTTAAATAGGCTAAATTCCTCAGAATAAATGTCTCTACATGCCATGAGATGGACCCCGACCCTCATATGCGTTTGAAAGGGGTGTAGGGGCAAATATTGTAAAATTTTGAAAAACACCACTTTCAGGCCGAAATGTTAAGGGCCGGGGTGGTGCAGCATTTTGGCTGAAAAAATTCAAATATTTAAATAGGCTAGTTTCCTCACAATAAATGTCTGTACATGCCATGAGATCAACCCTGACCCTCATATGCGTTTGAAAGGGGCGTAGGGGCAAATATTGTAAAAAGTTGAATAAACACCACTTTCAGGCCGAAATGTTAAGGGCCGGGGTGGTCCAGCATTTTGGCTAAAAAAAGTCAAATATTTAAATAGGCTAAATTCCTCAGAATAAATGTCTCTACATGCCATGAGATCAACCCTGACCCTCATATGCGTTTGAAAGGGGTGTAGGGGCAAATATTGTAAAAAGACGAATAAACACCACTTTCAGGCCGAAATGTTAAGGGCCGGGGTGGTGCAGCATTTTGGCTGAAAAAATTCAAATATTTAAATAGGCTAGTTTCCTCACAATAAATGTCTCTACATGCCATGAGATGGACCCTGACCCTCATATGCATTTGAAAGGGGCGTAGGGGCAAATATTGTAAAATTTTGAAAAACACCACTTTCAGGCCGAAATGTTAAGGGCCGGGGTGGTCCAGCATTTTGGCCGAAAAAATTCAAATATTTAAATAGGCTAGTTTCCTCAGAATAAATGTCTCTACATGCCATGAGATCAACCCTGACTCTCATATGCGTTTGAAAGGGGCGTAGGGGCAAATATTGTAAAAAGTCGAATAAACACCACTTTTAGGCCAAAATGGTAAGGGCCGGGGTGGTCCAGCATTTTGGCTGAAAAAATTCAAATATTTAAATTGGCTAGTTTCCTCACAATAAATGTCTCTACATGCCATGAGATCAACCCTGACCCTCATATGCGTTTGAAAGGGGTGTAGGGGCAAATATTGTAAAAAGTCGAATAAACACCACTTTCAGGCCGAAATGTTAAGGGCCGGGGTGGTCCAGCATTTTGGCTGAAAAAAATTCAAATATTTAAATAGGCTAGTTTCCTCAGATTAAATGTCTCTACATGCCATGACATCAACCCTGACCCTCATATGCGTTTGAAAGGGATGTAGGGGCAAATATTGTAAAAAGCCAAATAAACGCCACTTTCAGGCCGAAATGTTAAGGGCCGGGGTGGTCCAGCATTTTGGCTGAAAAATTTCAAATATTTAAATAGGCTAGTTTCCTCACAATAAATGTCTCTACATGTCATGAGTTCAACCCTGACCCTCATATGCGTTTGAAAGGGGCGTAGGGGCAAATATTGTAAAAAGTTGAATAAACACCACTTTCAGGCCGAAATGTTAAGGGCCGGGGTGGTCCAGCATTTTGGCTAAAAAAATTCAAATATTTAAATAGGCTAAATTCCTCAGAATAAATGTCTCTACATGCCATGAGATGGACCCTGACCCTCATATGCGTTTGAAAGGGGTGTAGGGGCAAATATTGTAAAAAGACGAATAAACACCACTTTCAGGCCGAAATGTTAAGGGCCGGGGTGGTCCAGCATTTTGGCTGAAAAAAATTCAAATATTTAAATAGGCTAGTTTCCTCAGATTAAATGTCTCTACACGCCATGACATCAACCCTGACCCTCATATGCATTCGAAAGGGATGTAGGGGCAAATATTGTAAAAAGCCAAATAAACACCACTTTCAGGCCGAAATGTTAAGGGCCGGGGTGGTCCAGCATTTTGGCTGAAAAATTCAAATATTTAAATAGGCTAGTTTCCTCACAATAAATGTCTCTACATGTCATGAGTTCAACCCTGACCCTCATATGCGTTTGAAAGGGGCGTAGGGGCAAATATTGTAAAAAGTTGAATAAACACCACTTTCAGGCCGAAATGTTAAGGGCCGGGGTGGTCCAGCATTTTGGCTAAAAAAATTCAAATATTTAAATAGGCTAAATTCCTCAGAATAAATGTCTCTACATGCCATGAGATGGACCCCGACCCTCATATGCGTTTGAAAGGGGTGTAGGGGCAAATATTGTAAAATTTTGAAAAACACCACTTTCAGGCCGAAATGTTAAGGGCCGGGGTGGTCCAGCATTTTGGCTAAAAAAAGTCAAATATTTAAATAGGCTAAATTCCTCAGAATAAATGTCTCTACATGCCATGAGATCAACCCTGACCCTCATATGCGTTTGAAAGGGGTTAGGGGCAAATATTGTAAAAAGACGAATAAACACCACTTTCAGGCCGAAATGTTAAGGGCCGGGGTGGTGCAGCATTTTGGCTGAAAAAATTCAAATATTTAAATAGGCTAGTTTCCTCACAATAAATGTCTCTACATGTCATGAGATCAACCCTGACCCTCATATGCGTTTGAAAGGGGTGTAGGGGCAAATATTGTAAAAAGACGAATAAACACCACTTTCAGGCCGAAATGTTAAGGGCCGGGGTGGTGCAGCATTTTGGCTGAAAAAATTCAAATATTTAAATAGGCTAGTTTCCTCACAATAAATGTCTCTACATGCCATGAGATGGACCCTGACCCTCATATGCATTTGAAAGGGGCGTAGGGGCAAATATTGTAAAATTTTGAAAAACACCACTTTCAGGCCGAAATGTTAAGGGCCGGGGTGGTCCAGCATTTTGGCTGAAAAAATTCAAATATTTAAATAGGCTAGTTTCCTCAGAATAAATGTCTCTACATGCCATGAGATCAACCCTGACCCTCATATGCGTTTGAAAGGGGCGTAGGGGCAAATATTGTAAAAAGTCGAATAAACACCACTTTTAGGCCGAAATGGTAAGGGCCGGGGTGGTCCAGCATTTTGGCTGAAAAAATTCAAATATTTAAATAGGCTAGTTTCCTCACAATAAATGTCTCTACATGCCATGAGATCAACCCTGACCCTCATATGCGTTTGAAAGGGGTGTAGGGGCAAATATTGTAAAAAGTCGAATAAACACCACTTTCAGGCCGAAATGTTAAGGGCCGGGGTGGTCCAGCATTTTGGCTGAAAAAAATTCAAATATTTAAATAGGCTAGTTTCCTCAGATTAAATGTCTCTACATGCCATGACATCAACCCTGACCCTCATATGCGTTTGAAAGGGATGTAGGG
Source organism: Strongylocentrotus purpuratus (assembly GCF_000002235.5). Taxonomy (NCBI): domain Eukaryota; kingdom Metazoa; phylum Echinodermata; class Echinoidea; order Camarodonta; family Strongylocentrotidae; genus Strongylocentrotus; species Strongylocentrotus purpuratus. The sequence continues at coordinate 22,831,907 of NW_022145611.1, forward strand.
GCAAATATTGTAAAAAGCCAAATAAACACCACTTTCAGGCCGAAATGTTAAGGGCCGGGGTGGTCCAGCATTTTGGCTGAAAAATTTCAAATATTTAAATAGGCTAGTTTCCTCACAATAAATGTCTCTACATGTCATGAGATCAACCCTGACCCTCATATGCGTTTGAAAGGGGCGTAGGGGCAAATATTGTAAAAAGTTGAATAAACACCACTTTCAGGCCGAAATGTTAAGGGCCGGGGTGGTCCAGCATTTTGGCTAAAAAAATTCAAATATTTAAATAGGCTAAATTCCTCAGAATAAATGTCTCTACATGCCATGAGATGGACCCTGACCCTCATATGCGTTTGAAAGGGGTGTAGGGGCAAATATTGTAAAAAGACGAATAAACACCACTTTCAGGCCGAAATGTTAAGGGCCGGGGTGGTCCAGCATTTTGGCTGAAAAAAATTCAAATATTTAAATAGGCTAGTTTCCTCAGAATAAATGTCTCTACATGCCATGAGATCAACCCTGACCCTCATATGCGTTTGAAAGGGATGTAGGGGCAAATATTGTAAAAAGCCAATAAACACCACTTTCAGGCCGAAATGTTAAGGGCCGGGGTGGTCCAGCATTTTGGCTAAAAAAATTCAAATATTTAAATAGGCTAAATTCCTCAGAATAAATGTCTCTACATGCCATGAGATCAACCCTGACCCTCATATGCGTTTGAAAGGGGTGTAGGGGCAAATATTGTAAAAAGACGAATAAACACCACTTTCAGGCCGAAATGTTAAGGGCCGGGGTGGTGCAGCATTTTGGCTGAAAAAATTCAAATATTTAAATAGGCTAAATTCCTCAGAATAAATGTCTCTACATGCCATGAGATGGACCCTGACCCTCATATGCGTTTGAAAGGGGTGTAGGGGCAAATATTGTAAAAAGACGAATAAACACCACTTTCAGGCCGAAATGTTAAGGGCCGGGGTGGTCCAGCATTTTGGCTGAAAAAAATTCAAATATTTAAATAGGCTAGTTTCCTCAGATAAATGTCTCTACATGCCATGAGATCAACCCTGACCCTCATATGCGTTTGAAAGGGATGTAGGGGCAAATATTGTAAAAAGCCAAATAAACACCACTTTCAGGCCGAAATGTTAAGGGCCGGGGTGGTCCAGCATTTTGGCTGAAAAATTTCAAATATTTAAATAGGCTAGTTTCCTCACAATAAATGTCTCTACATGTCATGAGATCAACCCTGACCCTCATATGCGTTTGAAAGGGGCGTAGGGGCAAATATTGTAAAAAGTTGAATAAACACCACTTTCAGGCCGAAATGTTAAGGGCCGGGGTGGTCCAGCATTTTGGCTAAAAAAATTCAAATATTTAAATAGGCTAAATTCCTCAGAATAAATGTCTCTACATGCCATGAGATGGACCCCGACCCTCATATGCGTTTGAAAGGGGTGTAGGGGCAAATATTGTAAAATTTTGAAAAACACCACTTTCAGGCCGAAATGTTAAGGGCCGGGGTGGTCCAGCATTTTGGCTAAAAAAAGTCAAATATTTAAATAGGCTAAATTCCTCAGAATAAATGTCTCTACATGCCATGAGATCAACCCTGACCCTCATATGCGTTTGAAAGGGGTGTAGGGGCAAATATTGTAAAAAGACGAATAAACACCACTTTCAGGCCGAAATGTTAAGGGCCGGGGTGGTCCAGCATTTTGGCTGAAAAAATTCAAATATTTAAATAGGCTAGTTTCCTCACAATAAATGTCTCTACATGCCATGAGATCAACCCTGACCCTCATATGCGTTTGAAAGGGGTGTAGGGGCAAATATTGTAAAAAGACGAATAAACACCACTTTCAGGCCGAAATGTTAAGGGCCGGGGTGGTGCAGCATTTTGGCTGAAAAAATTCAAATATTTAAATAGGCTAGTTTCCTCACAATAAATGTCTCTACATGCCATGAGATGGACCCTGACCCTCATATGCGTTTGAAAGGGGCGTAGGGGCAAATATTGTAAAAAGTTGAATAAACACCACTTTCAGGCCGAAATGTTAAGGGCCGGGGTGGTCCAGCATTTTGGCTAAAAAAATTCAAATATTTAAATAGGCTAAATTCCTCAGAATAAATGTCTCTACATGCCATGAGATGGACCCCGACCCTCATATGCGTTTGAAAGGGGTGTAGGGGCAAATATTGTAAAATTTTGAAAAACACCACTTTCAGGCCGAAATGTTAAGGGCCGGGGTGGTCCAGCATTTTGGCTAAAAAAAGTCAAATATTTAAATAGGCTAAATTCCTCAGAATAAATGTCTCTACATGCCATGAGATCAACCCTGACCCTCATATGCGTTTGAAAGGGGTGTAGGGGCAAATATTGTAAAAAGACGAATAAACACCACTTTCAGGCCGAAATGTTAAGGGCCGGGGTGGTCAGCATTTTGGCTGAAAAAATTCAAATATTTAAATAGGCTAGTTTCCTCACAATAAATGTCTCTACATGTCATGAGATCAACCCTGACCCTCATATGCGTTTGAAAGGGGTGTAGGGGCAAATATTGTAAAAAGACGAATAAACACCACTTTCAGGCCGAAATGTTAAGGGCCGGGGTGGTCCAGCATTTTGGCTGAAAAAATTCAAATATTTAAATAGGCTAGTTTCCTCACAATAAATGTCTCTACATGCCATGAGATGGACCCTGACCCTCATATGCGTTTGAAAGGGGCGTAGGGGCAAATATTGTAAAATTTTGAAAAACACCACTTTCAGGCCGAAATGTTAAGGGCCGGGGTGGTCCAGCATTTTGGCCGAAAAAATTCAAATATTTAAATAGGCTAGTTTCCTCAGAATAAATGTCTCTACATGCCATGAGATCAACCCTGACCCTCATATGCGTTTGAAAGGGGCGTAGGGGCAAATATTGTAAAAAGTCGAATAAACACCACTTTCAGGCCAAATGTTAAGGGCCGGGGTGGTCCAGCATTTTGGCTGAAAAAATTCAAATATTTAAATAGGCTAGTTTCCTCACAATAAATGTCTCTACATGCCATGAGATCAACCCTGACCCTCATATGCGTTTGAAAGGGGTGTAGGGGCAAATATTGTAAAAAGTCGAATAAACACCACTTTCAGGCCGAAATGTTAAGGGCCGGGGTGGTCCAGCATTTTGGCTGAAAAAATTCAAATATTTAAATAGGCTAGTTTCCTCAGAATAAATGTCTCTACATGCCATGAGATCAACCCTGACCCTCATATGCGTTTGAAAGGGGTGTAGGGGCAAATATTGTAAAAAGCCAAATAAACACCACTTTCAGGCCGAAATGTTAAGGGCCGGGGTGGTCCAGCATTTTGGCTGAAAAATTTCAAATATTTAAATAGGCTAGTTTCCTCACAATAAATGTCTCTACATGTCATGAGATCAACCCTGACCCTCATATGCGTTTGAAAGGGGCGTAGGGGCAAATATTGTAAAAAGTTGAATAAACACCACTTTCAGGCCGAAATGTTAAGGGCCGGGGTGGTCCAGCATTTTGGCTAAAAAAATTCAAATATTTAAATAGGCTAAATTCCTCAGAATAAATGTCTCTACATGCCATGAGATGGACCCTGACCCTCATATGCGTTTGAAAGGGGTGTAGGGGCAAATATTGTAAAAAGACGAATAAACACCACTTTCAGGCCGAAATGTTAAGGGCCGGGGTGGTCCAGCATTTTGGCTGAAAAAAATTCAAATATTTAAATAGGCTAGTTTCCTCAGAATAAATGTCTCTACATGCCATGAGATCAACCCTGACCCTCATATGCGTTTGAAAGGGATGTAGGGGCAAATATTGTAAAAAGCCAAATAAACGCCACTTTCAGGCCGAAATGTTAAGGGCCGGGGTGGTCCAGCATTTTGGCTGAAAAAATTCAAATATTTAAATAGGCTAGTTTCCTCACAATAAATGTCTCTACATGCCATGAGATCAACCCTGACCCTCATATGCGTTTGAAAGGGGCGTAGGGGCAAATATTGTAAAAAGTTGAATAAACACCACTTTCAGGCCGAAATGTTAAGGGCCGGGGTGGTCCAGCATTTTGGCTAAAAAAATTCAAATATTTAAATAGGCTAAATTCCTCAGAATAAATGTCTCTACATGCCATGAGATGGACCCCGACCCTCATATGCGTTTGAAAGGGGTGTAGGGGCAAATATTGTAAAATTTTGAAAAACACCACTTTCAGGCCGAAATGTTAAGGGCCGGGGTGGTCCAGCATTTTGGCTAAAAAAATTCAAATATTTAAATAGGCTAAATTCCTCAGAATAAATGTCTCTACATGCCATGAGATCAACCCTGACCCTCATATGCGTTTGAAAGGGGTGTAGGGGCAAATATTGTAAAAAGACGAATAAACACCACTTTCAGGCCGAAATGTTAAGGGCCGGGGTGGTGCAGCATTTTGGCTGAAAAAATTCAAATATTTAAATAGGCTAGTTTCCTCACAATAAATGTCTCTACATGTCATGAGATCAACCCTGACCCTCATATGCGTTTGAAAGGGGCGTAGGGGCAAATATTGTAAAAAGTTGAATAAACACCACTTTCAGGCCGAAATGTTAAGGGCCGGGGTGGTCCAGCATTTTGGCTAAAAAAATTCAAATATTTAAATAGGCTAAATTCCTCAGAATAAATGTCTCTACATGCCATGAGATGGACCCTGACCCTCATATGCATTTGAAAGGGGCGTAGGGGCAAATATTGTAAAATTTTGAAAAACACCACTTTCAGGCCGAAATGTTAAGGGCCGGGGTGGTCCAGCATTTTGGCTAAAAAAATTCAAATATTTAAATAGGCTAAATTCCTCAGAATAAATGTCTCTACATGCCATGAGATGGACCCTGACCCTCATATGCGTTTGAAAGGGGCGTAGGGGCAAATATTGTAAAAAGTTGAATAAACACCACTTTCAGGCCGAAATGTTAAGGGCCGGGGTGGTCCAGCATTTTGGCTAAAAAAATTCAAATATTTAAATAGGCTAAATTCCTCAGAATAAATGTCTCTACATGCCATGAGATCAACCCTGACCCTCATATGCGTTTGAAAGGGGTGTAGGGGCAAATATTGTAAAAAGACGAATAAACACCACTTTCAGGCCGAAATGTTAAGGGCCGGGGTGGTCCAGCATTTTGGCTGAAAAAAATTCAAATATTTAAATAGGCTAGTTTCCTCAGAATAAATGTCTCTACATGCCATGAGATCAACCCTGACCCTCATATGCGTTTGAAAGGGGTGTAGGGGCAAATATTGTAAAAAGCCAAATAAACACCACTTTCAGGCCGAAATGTTAAGGGCCGGGGTGGTCCAGCATTTTGGCTGAAAAATTTCAAATATTTAAATAGGCTAGTTTCCTCACAATAAATGTCTCTACATGTCATGAGATCAACCCTGACCCTCATATGCGTTTGAAAGGGGCGTAGGGGCAAATATTGTAAAAAGTTGAATAAACACCACTTTCAGGCCGAAATGTTAAGGGCCGGGGTGGTCCAGCATTTTGGCTAAAAAAATTCAAATATTTAAATAGGCTAAATTCCTCAGAATAAATGTCTCTACATGCCATGAGATGGACCCCGACCCTCATATGCGTTTGAAAGGGGTGTAGGGGCAAATATTGTAAAATTTTGAAAAACACCACTTTCAGGCCGAAATGTTAAGGGCCGGGGTGGTCCAGCATTTTGGCTAAAAAATTCAAATATTTAAATAGGCTAAATTCCTCAGAATAAATGTCTCTACATGCCATGAGATCAACCCTGACCCTCATATGCGTTTGAAAGGGGTGTAGGGGCAAATATTGTAAAAAGACGAATAAACACCACTTTCAGGCCGAAATGTTAAGGGCCGGGGTGGTCCAGCATTTTGGCTGAAAAAATTCAAATATTTAAATAGGCTAGTTTCCTCACAATAAATGTCTCTACATGCCATGAGATCAACCCTGACCCTCATATGCGTTTGAAAGGGGCGTAGGGGCAAATATTGTAAAAAGTTGAATAAACACCACTTTCAGGCCGAAATGTTAAGGGCCGGGGTGGTCCAGCATTTTGGCTAAAAAAATTCAAATATTTAAATAGGCTAAATTCCTCAGAATAAATGTCTCTACATGCCATGAGATGGACCCTGACCCTCATATGCGTTTGAAAGGGGCGTAGGGGCAAATATTGTAAAATTTTGAAAAACACCACTTTCAGGCCGAAATGTTAAGGGCCGGGGTGGTCCAGCATTTTGGCTGAAAAAATTCAAATATTTAAATAGGCTAGTTTCCTCAGAATAAATGTCTCTACATGCCATGAGATCAACCCTGACCCTCATATGCGTTTTAGGGGCAAATATTGTAAAAAGTTGAATAAACACCACTTTCAGGCCGAAATGTTAAGGGCCGGGGTGGTCCAGCATTTTGGCTGAAAAAATTCAAATATTTAAATAGGCTAGTTTCCTCACAATAAATGTCTCTACATGCCATGAGATCAACCCTGACCCTCATATGCGTTTGAAAGGGGTGTAGGGGCAAATATTGTAAAAAGTCGAATAAACACCACTTTCAGGCCGAAATGTTAAGGGCCGGGGTGGTCCAGCATTTTGGCTGAAAAAATTCAAATATTTAAATAGGCTAGTTTCCTCAGAATAAATGTCTCTACATGCCATGAGATCAACCCTGACCCTCATATGCGTTTGAAAGGGGTGTAGGGGCAAATATTGTAAAAAGCCAAATAAACACCACTTTCAGGCCGAAATGTTAAGGGCCGGGGTGGTCCAGCATTTTGGCTGAAAAATTTCAAATATTTAAATAGGCTAGTTTCCTCACAATAAATGTCTCTACATGTCATGAGATCAACCCTGACCCTCATATGCGTTTGAAAGGGGCGTAGGGGCAAATATTGTAAAAAGTTGAATAAACACCACTTTCAGGCCGAAATGTTAAGGGCCGGGGTGGTCCAGCATTTTGGCTAAAAAATTCAAATATTTAAATAGGCTAAATTCCTCAGAATAAATGTCTCTACATGCCATGAGATGGACCCCGACCCTCATATGCGTTTGAAAGGGGTGTAGGGGCAAATATTGTAAAATTTTGAAAAACACCACTTTCAGGCCGAAATGTTAAGGGCCGGGGTGGTCCAGCATTTTGGCTGAAAAAATTCAAATATTTAAATAGGCTAAATTCCTCAGAATAAATGTCTCTACATGCCATGAGATGGACCCCGACCCTCATATGCGTTTGAAAGGGGTGTAGGGGCAAATATTGTAAAATTTTGAAAAACACCACTTTCAGGCCGAAATGTTAAGGGCCGGGGTGGTCCAGCATTTTGGCTGAAAAAATTCAAATATTTAAATAGGCTAGTTTCCTCACAATAAATGTCTCTACATGTCATGAGATCAACCCTGACCCTCATATGCGTTTGAAAGGGGCGTAGGGGCAAATATTGTAAAAAGTTGAATAAACACCACTTTCAGGCCGAAATGTTAAGGGCCGGGGTGGTCCAGCATTTTGGCTGAAAAAATTCAAATATTTAAATAGGCTAGTTTCCTCACAATAAATGTCTCTACATGCCATGAGATCAACCCTGACCCTCATATGCGTTTGAAAGGGGCGTAGGGGCAAATATTGTAAAAAGTTGAATAAACACCACTTTCAGGCCGAAATGTTAAGGGCCGGGGTGGTCCAGCATTTTGGCTAAAAAAATTCAAATATTTAAATAGGCTAAATTCCTCAGAATAAATGTCTCTACATGCCATGAGATGGACCCTGACCCTCATATGCGTTTGAAAGGGGCGTAGGGGCAAATATTGTAAAATTTTGAAAAACACCACTTTCAGGCCGAAATGTTAAGGGCCGGGGTGGTCCAGCATTTTGGCTAAAAAAATTCAAATATTTAAATAGGCTAAATTCCTCAGAATAAATGTCTCTACATGCCATGAGATGGACCCTGACCCTCATATGCGTTTGAAAGGGGTGTAGGGGCAAATATTGTAAAAAGTTGAATAAACACCACTTTCAGGCCGAAATGTTAAGGGCCGGGGTGGTCCAGCATTTTGGCTAAAAAATTCAAATATTTAAATAGGCTAAATTCCTCAGAATAAATGTCTCTACATGCCATGAGATCAACCCTGACCCTCATATGCGTTTGAAAGGGGTGTAGGGGCAAATATTGTAAAAAGACGAATAAACACCACTTTCAGGCCGAAATGTTAAGGGCCGGGGTGGTCCAGCATTTTGGCTGAAAAAATTCAAATATTTAAATAGGCTAGTTTCCTCAGAATAAATGTCTCTACATGCCATGAGATCAACCCTGACCCTCATATGCGTTTGAAAGGGGTGTAGGGGCAAATATTGTAAAAAGCCAAAAACACCACTTTCAGGCCGAAATGTTAAGGGCCGGGGTGGTCCAGCATTTTGGCTGAAAAAATTCAAATATTTAAATAGGCTAGTTTCCTCACAATAAATGTCTCTACATGTCATGAGATCAACCCTGACCCTCATATGCGTTTGAAAGGGGCGTAGGGGCAAATATTGTAAAAAGTTGAATAAACACCACTTTCAGGCCGAAATGTTAAGGGCCGGGGTGGTCCAGCATTTTGGCTAAAAAAATTCAAATATTTAAATAGGCTAAATTCCTCAGAATAAATGTCTCTACATGCCATGAGATGGACCCCGACCCTCATATGCGTTTGAAAGGGGTGTAGGGGCAAATATTGTAAAATTTTGAAAAACACCACTTTCAGGCCGAAATGTTAAGGGCCGGGGTGGTCCAGCATTTTGGCTAAAAAATTCAAATATTTAAATAGGCTAAATTCCTCAGAATAAATGTCTCTACATGCCATGAGATCAACCCTGACCCTCATATGCGTTTGAAAGGGGTGTAGGGGCAAATATTGTAAAAAGACGAATAAACACCACTTTCAGGCCGAAATGTTAAGGGCCGGGGTGGTCCAGCATTTTGGCTGAAAAAATTCAAATATTTAAATAGGCTAGTTTCCTCACAATAAATGTCTCTACATGCCATGAGATCAACCCTGACCCTCATATGCGTTTGAAAGGGGCGTAGGGGCAAATATTGTAAAAAGTTGAATAAACACCACTTTCAGGCCGAAATGTTAAGGGCCGGGGTGGTCCAGCATTTTGGCTAAAAAAATTCAAATATTTAAATAGGCTAAATTCCTCAGAATAAATGTCTCTACATGCCATGAGATGGACCCTGACCCTCATATGCGTTTGAAAGGGGCGTAGGGGCAAATATTGTAAAATTTTGAAAAACACCACTTTCAGGCCGAAATGTTAAGGGCCGGGGTGGTCCAGCATTTTGGCTGAAAAAATTCAAATATTTAAATAGGCTAGTTTCCTCAGAATAAATGTCTCTACATGCCATGAGATCAACCCTGACCCTCATATGCGTTTTAGGGGCAAATATTGTAAAAAGTTGAATAAACACCACTTTCAGGCCGAAATGTTAAGGGCCGGGGTGGTCCAGCATTTTGGCTGAAAAAATTCAAATATTTAAATAGGCTAGTTTCCTCAGAATAAATGTCTCTACATGCCATGAGATCAACCCTGACCCTCATATGCGTTTGAAAGGGGTGTAGGGGCAAATATTGTAAAAAGTCGAATAAACACCACTTTCAGGCCGAAATGTTAAGGGCCGGGGTGGTCCAGCATTTTGGCTGAAAAAATTCAAATATTTAAATAGGCTAGTTTCCTCACAATAAATGTCTCTACATGCCATGAGATCAACCCTGACCCTCATATGCGTTTGAAAGGGGCGTAGGGGCAAATATTGTAAAAAGTTGAATAAACACCACTTTCAGGCCGAAATGTTAAGGGCCGGGGTGGTCCAGCATTTTGGCTAAAAAATTCAAATATTTAAATAGGCTAAATTCCTCAGAATAAATGTCTCTACATGCCATGAGATGGACCCTGACCCTCATATGCGTTTGAAAGGGGTGTAGGGGCAAATATTGTAAAATTTGAAAAACACCACTTTCAGGCCGAAATGTTAAGGGCCGGGGTGGTCCAGCATTTTGGCTGAAAAAATTCAAATATTTAAATAGGCTAAATTCCTCAGAATAAATGTCTCTACATGCCATGAGATGGACCCTGACCCTCATATGCGTTTGAAAGGGGTGTAGGGGCAAATATTGTAAAATTTTGAAAAACACCACTTTCAGGCCGAAATGTTAAGGGCCGGGGTGGTCCAGCATTTTGGCTGAAAAAATTCAAATATTTAAATAGGCTAGTTTCCTCACAATAAATGTCTCTACATGTCATGAGATCAACCCTGACCCTCATATGCGTTTGAAAGGGGCGTAGGGGCAAATATTGTAAAAAGTTGAATAAACACCACTTTCAGGCCGAAATGTTAAGGGCCGGGGTGGTCCAGCATTTTGGCTGAAAAAATTCAAATATTTAAATAGGCTAGTTTCCTCAGAATAAATGTCTCTACATGCCATGAGATCAACCCTGACCCTCATATGCGTTTGAAAGGGGTGTAGGGGCAAATATTGTAAAAAGCCAATAAACACCACTTTCAGGCCGAAATGTTAAGGGCCGGGGTGGTCCAGCATTTTGGCTGAAAAATTCAAATATTTAAATAGGCTAGTTTCCTCACAATAAATGTCTCTACATGTCATGAGATCAACCCTGACCCTCATATGCGTTTGAAAGGGGCGTAGGGGCAAATATTGTAAAAAGTTGAATAAACACCACTTTCAGGCCGAAATGTTAAGGGCCGGGGTGGTCCAGCATTTTGGCTAAAAAAATTCAAATATTTAAATAGGCTAAATTCCTCAGAATAAATGTCTCTACATGCCATGAGATGGACCCTGACCCTCATATGCGTTTGAAAGGGGTGTAGGGGCAAATATTGTAAAATTTTGAAAAACACCACTTTCAGGCCGAAATGTTAAGGGCCGGGGTGGTCCAGCATTTTGGCTGAAAAAATTCAAATATTTAAATAGGCTAAATTCCTCAGAATAAATGTCTCTACATGCCATGAGATGGACCCTGACCCTCATATGCGTTTGAAAGGGGTGTAGGGGCAAATATTGTAAAATTTTGAAAAACACCACTTTCAGGCCGAAATGTTAAGGGCCGGGGTGGTCCAGCATTTTGGCTGAAAAAATTCAAATATTTAAATAGGCTAGTTTCCTCACAATAAATGTCTCTACATGCCATGAGATCAACCCTGACCCTCATATGCGTTTGAAAGGGGCGTAGGGGCAAATATTGTAAAAAGTTGAATAAACACCACTTTCAGGCCGAAATGTTAAGGGCCGGGGTGGTCCAGCATTTTGGCTGAAAAAAATTCAAATATTTAAATAGGCTAGTTTCCTCAGAATAAATGTCTCTACATGCCATGAGATCAACCCTGACCCTCATATGCGTTTGAAAGGGGCGTAGGGGCAAATATTGTAAAAAGTTGAATAAACACCACTTTCAGGCCGAAATGTTAAGGGCCGGGGTGGTCCAGCATTTTGGCTAAAAAAATTCAAATATTTAAATAGGCTAAATTCCTCAGAATAAATGTCTCTACATGCCATGAGATGGACCCCGACCCTCATATGCGTTTGAAAGGGGTGTAGGGGCAAATATTGTAAAATTTTGAAAAACACCACTTTCAGGCCGAAATGTTAAGGGCCGGGGTGGTCCAGCATTTTGGCTGAAAAAATTCAAATATTTAAATAGGCTAAATTCCTCAGAATAAATGTCTCTACATGCCATGAGATGGACCCTGACCCTCATATGCGTTTGAAAGGGGTGTAGGGGCAAATATTGTAAAATTTTGAAAAACACCACTTTCAGGCCGAAATGTTAAGGGCCGGGGTGGTCCAGCATTTTGGCTGAAAAAATTCAAATATTTAAATAGGCTAGTTTCCTCACAATAAATGTCTCTACATGCCATGAGATCAACCCTGACCCTCATATGCGTTTGAAAGGGGTGTAGGGGCAAATATTGTAAAAAGTTGAATAAACACCACTTTCAGGCCGAAATGTTAAGGGCCGGGGTGGTCCAGCATTTTGGCTGAAAAAATTCAAATATTTAAATAGGCTAGTTTCCTCAGAATAAATGTCTCTACATGCCATGAGATCAACCCTGACCCTCATATGCGTTTGAAAGGGGTGTAGGGGCAAATATTGTAAAAAGCGAATAAACACCACTTTCAGGCCGAAATGTTAAGGGCCGGGGTGGTCCAGCATTTTGGCTGAAAAAATTCAAATATTTAAATAGGCTAGTTTCCTCACAATAAATGTCTCTACATGCCATGAGATCAACCCTGACCCTCATATGCGTTTGAAAGGGGCGTAGGGGCAAATATTGTAAAAAGTTGAATAAACACCACTTTCAGGCCGAAATGTTAAGGGCCGGGGTGGTCCAGCATTTTGGCTAAAAAAATTCAAATATTTAAATAGGCTAAATTCCTCAGAATAAATGTCTCTACATGCCATGAGATGGACCCCGACCCTCATATGCGTTTGAAAGGGGTGTAGGGGCAAATATTGTAAAATTTTGAAAAACACCACTTTCAGGCCGAAATGTTAAGGGCCGGGGTGGTCCAGCATTTTGGCTGAAAAAATTCAAATATTTAAATAGGCTAAATTCCTCAGAATAAATGTCTCTACATGCCATGAGATGGACCCTGACCCTCATATGCGTTTGAAAGGGGTGTAGGGGCAAATATTGTAAAATTTTGAAAAACACCACTTTCAGGCCGAAATGTTAAGGGCCGGGGTGGTCCAGCATTTTGGCTGAAAAAATTCAAATATTTAAATAGGCTAGTTTCCTCACAATAAATGTCTCTACATGCCATGAGATCAACCCTGACCCTCATATGCGTTTGAAAGGGGCGTAGGGGCAAATATTGTAAAAAGTTGAATAAACACCACTTTCAGGCCGAAATGTTAAGGGCCGGGGTGGTCCAGCATTTTGGCTGAAAAAATTCAAATATTTAAATAGGCTAGTTTCCTCAGAATAAATGTCTCTACATGCCATGAGATCACCCTGACCCTCATATGCGTTTGAAAGGGGTGTAGGGGCAAATATTGTAAAAAGAAATAAACACCACTTTCAGGCCGAAATGTTAAGGGCCGGGGTGGTCCAGCATTTTGGCTGAAAAAATTCAAATATTTAAATAGGCTAGTTTCCTCACAATAAATGTCTCTACATGTCATGAGATCAACCCTGACCCTCATATGCGTTTGAAAGGGGTGTAGGGGCAAATATTGTAAAAAGTTGAATAAACACCACTTTCAGGCCGAAATGTTAAGGGCCGGGGTGGTCCAGCATTTTGGCTAAAAAATTCAAATATTTAAATAGGCTAAATTCCTCACAATAAATGTCTCTACATGCCATGAGATGGACCCTGACCCTCATATGCGTTTGAAAGGGGTGTAGGGGCAAATATTGTAAAATTTTGAAAAACACCACTTTCAGGCCGAAATGTTAAGGGCCGGGGTGGTCCAGCATTTTGGCTGAAAAAATTCAAATATTTAAATAGGCTAAATTCCTCAGAATAAATGTCTCTACATGCCATGAGATGGACCCTGACCCTCATATGCGTTTGAAAGGGGTGTAGGGGCAAATATTGTAAAATTTTGAAAAACACCACTTTCAGGCCGAAATGTTAAGGGCCGGGGTGGTCCAGCATTTTGGCTGAAAAAATTCAAATATTTAAATAGGCTAGTTTCCTCACAATAAATGTCTCTACATGCCATGAGATCAACCCTGACCCTCATATGCGTTTGAAAGGGGCGTAGGGGCAAATATTGTAAAAAGTTGAATAAACACCACTTTCAGGCCGAAATGTTAAGGGCCGGGGTGGTCCAGCATTTTGGCTAAAAAAATTCAAATATTTAAATAGGCTAAATTCCTCAGAATAAATGTCTCTACATGCCATGAGATCAACCCTGACCCTCATATGCGTTTGAAAGGGGTGTAGGGGCAAATATTGTAAAATTTTGAATAAACACCACTTTCAGGCCGAAATGTTAAGGGCCGGGGTGGTCCAGCATTTTGGCTGAAAAAATTCAAATATTTAAATAGGCTAGTTTCCTCACAATAAATGTCTCTACATGCCATGAGATCAACCCTGACCCTCATATGCGTTTGAAAGGGGTGTAGGGGCAAATATTGTAAAAATTTGAATAAACACCACTTTCAGGCCGAAATGTTAAGGGCCGGGGTGGTCCAGCATTTTGGCTAAAAAAATTCAAATATTTAAATAGGCTAAATTCCTCAGAATAAATGTCTCTACATGCCATGAGATCAACCCTGACCCTCATATGCGTTTGAAAGGGGTGTAGGGGCAAATATTGTAAAAAGTTGAATAAACACCACTTTCAGGCCGAAATGTTAAGGGCCGGGGTGGTCCAGCATTTTGGCTGAAAAAATTCAAATATTTAAATAGGCTAGTTTCCTCAGAATAAATGTCTCTACATGCCATGAGATCAACCCTGACCCTCATATGCGTTTGAAAGGGGTGTAGGGGCAAATATTGTAAAAAGTTGAATAAACACCACTTTCAGGCCGAAATGTTAAGGGCCGGGGTGGTCCAGCATTTTGGCTGAAAAAATTCAAATATTTAAATAGGCTAAATTCCTCAGAATAAATGTCTCTACATGCCATGAGATGGACCCTGACCCTCATATGCGTTTGAAAGGGGTGTAGGGGCAAATATTGTAAAATTTTGAAAAACACCACTTTCAGGCCGAAATGTTAAGGGCCGGGGTGGTCCAGCATTTTGGCTGAAAAAATTCAAATATTTAAATAGGCTAAATTCCTCAGAATAAATGTCTCTACATGCCATGAGATGGACCCTGACCCTCATATGCGTTTGAAAGGGGTGTAGGGGCAAATATTGTAAAATTTTGAAAAACACCACTTTCAGGCCGAAATGTTAAGGGCCGGGGTGGTCCAGCATTTTGGCTGAAAAAATTCAAATATTTAAATAGGCTAGTTTCCTCAGAATAAATGTCTCTACATGCCATGAGATCAACCCTGACCCTCATATGCGTTTGAAAGGGGTGTAGGGGCAAATATTGTAAAATTTTGAATAAACACCACTTTCAGGCCGAAATGTTAAGGGCCGGGGTGGTCCAGCATTTTGGCTGAAAAAATTCAAATATTTAAATAGGCTAGTTTCCTCAGAATAAATGTCTCTACATGCCATGAGATCAACCCTGACCCTCATATGCGTTTGAAAGGGGCGTAGGGGCAAATATTGTAAAAAGTTGAATAAACACCACTTTCAGGCCGAAATGTTAAGGGCCGGGGTGGTCCAGCATTTTGGCTAAAAAAATTCAAATATTTAAATAGGCTAAATTCCTCAGAATAAATGTCTCTACATGCCATGAGATGGACCCTGACCCTCATATGCGTTTGAAAGGGGTGTAGGGGCAAATATTGTAAAATTTTGAAAAACACCACTTTCAGGCCGAAATGTTAAGGGCCGGGGTGGTCCAGCATTTTGGCTGAAAAAATTCAAATATTTAAATAGGCTAAATTCCTCAGAATAAATGTCTCTACATGCCATGAGATGGACCCTGACCCTCATATGCGTTTGAAAGGGGTGTAGGGGCAAATATTGTAAAATTTTGAAAAACACCACTTTCAGGCCGAAATGTTAAGGGCCGGGGTGGTCCAGCATTTTGGCTGAAAAAATTCAAATATTTAAATAGGCTAGTTTCCTCAGAATAAATGTCTCTACATGCCATGAGATCAACCCTGACCCTCATATGCGTTTGAAAGGGGTGTAGGGGCAAATATTGTAAAAAGTTGAATAAACACCACTTTCAGGCCGAAATGTTAAGGGCCGGGGTGGTCCAGCATTTTGGCTGAAAAAATTCAAATATTTAAATAGGCTAGTTTCCTCAGAATAAATGTCTCTACATGCCATGAGATCAACCCTGACCCTCATATGCGTTTGAAAGGGGTGTAGGGGCAAATATTGTAAAAAGTTGAATAAACACCACTTTCAGGCCGAAATGTTAAGGGCCGGGGTGGTCCAGCATTTTGGCTGAAAAAATTCAAATATTTAAATAGGCTAGTTTCCTCACAATAAATGTCTCTACATGCCATGAGATCAACCCTGACCCTCATATGCGTTTGAAAGGGGTGTAGGGGCAAATATTGTAAAATTTTGAAAAAACACCACTTTCAGGCCGAAATGTTAAGGGCCGGGGTGGTCCAGCATTTTGGCTAAAAAAATTCAAATATTTAAATAGGCTAAATTCCTCAGAATAAATGTCTCTACATGCCATGAGATGGACCCCGACCCTCATATGCGTTTGAAAGGGGTGTAGGGGCAAATATTGTAAAATTTTGAAAAACACCACTTTCAGGCCGAAATGTTAAGGGCCGGGGTGGTCCAGCATTTTGGCTGAAAAAATTCAAATATTTAAATAGGCTAGTTTCCTCAGAATAAATGTCTCTACATGCCATGAGATCAACCCTGACCCTCATATGCGTTTGAAAGGGGTGTAGGGGCAAATATTGTAAAATTTTGAAAAACACCACTTTCAGGCCGAAATGTTAAGGGCCGGGGTGGTCCAGCATTTTGGCTGAAAAAATTCAAATATTTAAATAGGCTAGTTTCCTCAGAATAAATGTCTCTACATGCCATGAGATCAACCCTGACCCTCATATGCGTTTGAAAGGGGCGTAGGGGCAAATATTGTAAAAAGTTGAATAAACACCACTTTCAGGCCGAAATGTTAAGGGCCGGGGTGGTCCAGCATTTTGGCTGAAAAAATTCAAATATTTAAATAGGCTAAATTCCTCAGAATAAATGTCTCTACATGCCATGAGATCAACCCTGACCCTCATATGCGTTTGAAAGGGGTGTAGGGGCAAATATTGTAAAATTTTGAAAAAACACCACTTTCAGGCCGAAATGTTAAGGGCCGGGGTGGTCCAGCATTTTGGCTGAAAAAATTCAAATATTTAAATAGGCTAGTTTCCTCAGAATAAATGTCTCTACATGCCATGAGATCAACCCTGACCCTCATATGCGTTTGAAAGGGGCGTAGGGGCAAATATTGTAAAATTTTGAAAAAACACCACTTTCAGGCCGAAATGTTAAGGGCCGGGGTGGTCCAGCATTTTGGCTGAAAAAATTCAAATATTTAAATAGGCTAGTTTCCTCAGAATAAATGTCTCTACATGCCATGAGATCAACCCTGACCCTCATATGCGTTTGAAAGGGGTGTAGGGGCAAATATTGTAAAAAGTTGAAAAACACCACTTTCAGGCCGAAATGTTAAGGGCCGGGGTGGTCCAGCATTTTGGCTGAAAAAATTCAAATATTTAAATAGGCTAGTTCCTCAGAATAAATGTCTCTACATGCCATGAGATCAACCCTGACCCTCATATGCGTTTGAAAGGGGTGTAGGGGCAAATATTGTAAAAAGTGAAAAAACACCACTTTCAGGCCGAAATGTTAAGGGCCGGGGTGGTCCAGCATTTTGGCTGAAAAAATTCAAATATTTAAATAGGCTAGTTTCCTCACAATAAATGTCTCTACATGCCATGAGATCAACCCTGACCCTCATATGCGTTTGAAAGGGGCGTAGGGGCAAATATTGTAAAAAGTTGAATAAACACCACTTTCAGGCCGAAATGTTAAGGGCCGGGGTGGTCCAGCATTTTGGCTAAAAAAATTCAAATATTTAAATAGGCTAAATTCCTCAGAATAAATGTCTCTACATGCCATGAGATGGACCCTGACCCTCATATGCGTTTGAAAGGGGTGTAGGGGCAAATATTGTAAAATTTGAAAAACACCACTTTCAGGCCGAAATGTTAAGGGCCGGGGTGGTCCAGCATTTTGGCTGAAAAAATTCAAATATTTAAATAGGCTAGTTTCCTCACAATAAATGTCTCTACATGCCATGAGATCAACCCTGACCCTCATATGCGTTTGAAAGGGGTGTAGGGGCAAATATTGTAAAATTTTGAAAAACACCACTTTCAGGCCGAAATGTTAAGGGCCGGGGTGGTCCAGCATTTTGGCTGAAAAAATTCAAATATTTAAATAGGCTAGTTTCCTCACAATAAATGTCTCTACATGCCATGAGATCAACCCTGACCCTCATATGCGTTTGAAAGGGGTGTAGGGGCAAATATTGTAAAAAGTTGAATAAACACCACTTTCAGGCCGAAATGTTAAGGGCCGGGGTGGTCCAGCATTTTGGCTGAAAAAATTCAAATATTTAAATAGGCTAGTTTCCTCAGAATAAATGTCTCTACATGCCATGAGATCAACCCTGACCCTCATATGCGTTTGAAAGGGGTGTAGGGGCAAATATTGTAAAATTTGAAAAACACCACTTTCAGGCCGAAATGTTAAGGGCCGGGGTGGTCCAGCATTTTGGCTGAAAAAATTCAAATATTTAAATAGGCTAGTTTCCTCAGAATAAATGTCTCTACATGCCATGAGATCAACCCTGACCCTCATATGCGTTTGAAAGGGGCGTAGGGGCAAATATTGTAAAAAGTTGAATAAACACCACTTTCAGGCCGAAATGTTAAGGGCCGGGGTGGTCCAGCATTTTGGCTGAAAAAATTCAAATATTTAAATAGGCTAAATTCCTCAGAATAAATGTCTCTACATGCCATGAGATGGACCCTGACCCTCATATGCGTTTGAAAGGGGTGTAGGGGCAAATATTGTAAAATTTTGAAAAACACCACTTTCAGGCCGAAATGTTAAGGGCCGGGGTGGTCCAGCATTTTGGCTGAAAAAATTCAAATATTTAAATAGGCTAGTTTCCTCAGAATAAATGTCTCTACATGCCATGAGATCAACCCTGACCCTCATATGCGTTTGAAAGGGGTGTAGGGGCAAATATTGTAAAATTTTGAAAAACACCACTTTCAGGCCGAAATGTTAAGGGCCGGGGTGGTCCAGCATTTTGGCTGAAAAAATTCAAATATTTAAATAGGCTAGTTTCCTCACAATAAATGTCTCTACATGCCATGAGATCAACCCTGACCCTCATATGCGTTTGAAAGGGGCGTAGGGGCAAATATTGTAAAAAGTTGAATAAACACCACTTTCAGGCCGAAATGTTAAGGGCCGGGGTGGTCCAGCATTTTGGCTAAAAAAATTCAAATATTTAAATAGGCTAAATTCCTCAGAATAAATGTCTCTACATGCCATGAGATCAACCCTGACCCTCATATGCGTTTGAAAGGGGTGTAGGGGCAAATATTGTAAAAAGTTGAATAAACACCACTTTCAGGCCGAAATGTTAAGGGCCGGGGTGGTCCAGCATTTTGGCTGAAAAAATTCAAATATTTAAATAGGCTAGTTTCCTCACAATAAATGTCTCTACATGCCATGAGATCAACCCTGACCCTCATATGCGTTTGAAAGGGGTGTAGGGGCAAATATTGTAAAATTTTGAATAAACACCACTTTCAGGCCGAAATGTTAAGGGCCGGGGTGGTCCAGCATTTTGGCTGAAAAAATTCAAATATTTAAATAGGCTAAATTCCTCAGAATAAATGTCTCTACATGCCATGAGATCAACCCTGACCCTCATATGCGTTTGAAAGGGGTGTAGGGGCAAATATTGTAAAAAGTTGAATAAACACCACTTTCAGGCCGAAATGTTAAGGGCCGGGGTGGTCCAGCATTTTGGCTGAAAAAATTCAAATATTTAAATAGGCTAGTTTCCTCAGAATAAATGTCTCTACATGCCATGAGATGGACCCTGACCCTCATATGCGTTTGAAAGGGGTGTAGGGGCAAATATTGTAAAATTTTGAAAAACACCACTTTCAGGCCGAAATGTTAAGGGCCGGGGTGGTCCAGCATTTTGGCTGAAAAAATTCAAATATTTAAATAGGCTAGTTTCCTCAGAATAAATGTCTCTACATGCCATGAGATCAACCCTGACCCTCATATGCGTTTGAAAGGGGCGTAGGGGCAAATATTGTAAAAAGTTGAATAAACACCACTTTCAGGCCGAAATGTTAAGGGCCGGGGTGGTCCAGCATTTTGGCTGAAAAAATTCAAATATTTAAATAGGCTAAATTCCTCAGAATAAATGTCTCTACATGCCATGAGATGGACCCTGACCCTCATATGCGTTTGAAAGGGGTGTAGGGGCAAATATTGTAAAATTTTGAAAAACACCACTTTCAGGCCGAAATGTTAAGGGCCGGGGTGGTCCAGCATTTTGGCTGAAAAAATTCAAATATTTAAATAGGCTAGTTTCCTCAGAATAAATGTCTCTACATGCCATGAGATCAACCCTGACCCTCATATGCGTTTGAAAGGGGTGTAGGGGCAAATATTGTAAAAAGTTGAATAAACACCACTTTCAGGCCGAAATGTTAAGGGCCGGGGTGGTCCAGCATTTTGGCTGAAAAAATTCAAATATTTAAATAGGCTAGTTTCCTCACAATAAATGTCTCTACATGCCATGAGATCAACCCTGACCCTCATATGCGTTTGAAAGGGGTGTAGGGGCAAATATTGTAAAAAGTTGAATAAACACCACTTTCAGGCCGAAATGTTAAGGGCCGGGGTGGTCCAGCATTTTGGCTGAAAAAATTCAAATATTTAAATAGGCTAGTTTCCTCAGAATAAATGTCTCTACATGCCATGAGATCAACCCTGACCCTCATATGCGTTTGAAAGGGGTGTAGGGGCAAATATTGTAAAAAGTTGAAAAACACCACTTTCAGGCCGAAATGTTAAGGGCCGGGGTGGTCCAGCATTTTGGCTGAAAAAATTCAAATATTTAAATAGGCTAGTTCCTCACAATAAATGTCTCTACATGCCATGAGATCACCCTGACCCTCATATGCGTTTGAAAGGGGTGTAGGGGCAAATATTGTAAAATTTTGAAAAACACCACTTTCAGGCCGAAATGTTAAGGGCCGGGGTGGTCCAGCATTTTGGCTGAAAAAATTCAAATATTTAAATAGGCTAGTTTCCTCAGAATAAATGTCTCTACATGCCATGAGATCAACCCTGACCCTCATATGCGTTTGAAAGGGGTGTAGGGGCAAATATTGTAAAATTTTGAAAAACACCACTTTCAGGCCGAAATGTTAAGGGCCGGGGTGGTCCAGCATTTTGGCTGAAAAAAATTCAAATATTTAAATAGGCTAAATTCCTCAGAATAAATGTCTCTACATGCCATGAGATGGACCCTGACCCTCATATGCGTTTGAAAGGGGTGTAGGGGCAAATATTGTAAAATTTTGAAAAACACCACTTTCAGGCCGAAATGTTAAGGGCCGGGGTGGTCCAGCATTTTGGCTGAAAAAATTCAAATATTTAAATAGGCTAGTTTCCTCACAATAAATGTCTCTACATGCCATGAGATCAACCCTGACCCTCATATGCGTTTGAAAGGGGCGTAGGGGCAAATATTGTAAAAAGTTGAATAAACACCACTTTCAGGCCGAAATGTTAAGGGCCGGGGTGGTCCAGCATTTTGGCTAAAAAAATTCAAATATTTAAATAGGCTAAATTCCTCAGAATAAATGTCTCTACATGCCATGAGATGGACCCTGACCCTCATATGCGTTTGAAAGGGGTGTAGGGGCAAATATTGTAAAATTTTGAAAAACACCACTTTCAGGCCGAAATGTTAAGGGCCGGGGTGGTCCAGCATTTTGGCTGAAAAAATTCAAATATTTAAATAGGCTAGTTTCCTCAGAATAAATGTCTCTACATGCCATGAGATCAACCCTGACCCTCATATGCGTTTGAAAGGGGTGTAGGGGCAAATATTGTAAAAAGTTGAATAAACACCACTTTCAGGCCGAAATGTTAAGGGCCGGGGTGGTCCAGCATTTTGGCTGAAAAAATTCAAATATTTAAATAGGCTAGTTTCCTCACAATAAATGTCTCTACATGCCATGAGATCAACCCTGACCCTCATATGCGTTTGAAAGGGGTGTAGGGGCAAATATTGTAAAAAGTTGAATAAACACCACTTTCAGGCCGAAATGTTAAGGGCCGGGGTGGTCCAGCATTTTGGCTGAAAAAATTCAAATATTTAAATAGGCTAGTTTCCTCAGAATAAATGTCTCTACATGCCATGAGATCAACCCTGACCCTCATATGCGTTTGAAAGGGGTGTAGGGGCAAATATTGTAAAATTTGAAAAACACCACTTTCAGGCCGAAATGTTAAGGGCCGGGGTGGTCCAGCATTTTGGCTGAAAAAATTCAAATATTTAAATAGGCTAAATTCCTCAGAATAAATGTCTCTACATGCCATGAGATGGACCCTGACCCTCATATGCGTTTGAAAGGGGTGTAGGGGCAAATATTGTAAAATTTTGAAAAACACCACTTTCAGGCCGAAATGTTAAGGGCCGGGGTGGTCCAGCATTTTGGCTGAAAAAATTCAAATATTTAAATAGGCTAGTTTCCTCACAATAAATGTCTCTACATGCCATGAGATCAACCCTGACCCTCATATGCGTTTGAAAGGGGTGTAGGGGCAAATATTGTAAAAAGTTGAATAAACACCACTTTCAGGCCGAAATGTTAAGGGCCGGGGTGGTCCAGCATTTTGGCTGAAAAAATTCAAATATTTAAATAGGCTAGTTTCCTCAGAATAAATGTCTCTACATGCCATGAGATCAACCCTGACCCTCATATGCGTTTGAAAGGGGTGTAGGGGCAAATATTGTAAAAAGTTGAATAAACACCACTTTCAGGCCGAAATGTTAAGGGCCGGGGTGGTCCAGCATTTTGGCTGAAAAAATTCAAATATTTAAATAGGCTAGTTTCCTCACAATAAATGTCTCTACATGCCATGAGATCAACCCTGACCCTCATATGCGTTTGAAAGGGGCGTAGGGGCAAATATTGTAAAAAGTTGAATAAACACCACTTTCAGGCCGAAATGTTAAGGGCCGGGGTGGTCCAGCATTTTGGCTAAAAAAATTCAAATATTTAAATAGGCTAAATTCCTCAGAATAAATGTCTCTACATGCCATGAGATGGACCCTGACCCTCATATGCGTTTGAAAGGGGTGTAGGGGCAAATATTGTAAAATTTTGAAAAACACCACTTTCAGGCCGAAATGTTAAGGGCCGGGGTGGTCCAGCATTTTGGCTAAAAAAATTCAAATATTTAAATAGGCTAAATTCCTCAGAATAAATGTCTCTACATGCCATGAGATCAACCCTGACCCTCATATGCGTTTGAAAGGGGTGTAGGGGCAAATATTGTAAAAAGTTGAATAAACACCACTTTCAGGCCGAAATGTTAAGGGCCGGGGTGGTCCAGCATTTTGGCTGAAAAAATTCAAATATTTAAATAGGCTAGTTTCCTCAGAATAAATGTCTCTACATGCCATGAGATCAACCCTGACCCTCATATGCGTTTGAAAGGGGTGTAGGGGCAAATATTGTAAAAAGTCGAATAAACACCACTTTCAGGCCGAAATGTTAAGGGCCGGGGTGGTCCAGCATTTTGGCTGAAAAAATTCAAATATTTAAATAGGCTAGTTTCCTCACAATAAATGTCTCTACATGCCATGAGATCAACCCTGACCCTCATATGCGTTTGAAAGGGGCGTAGGGGCAAATATTGTAAAAAGTTGAATAAACACCACTTTCAGGCCGAAATGTTAAGGGCCGGGGTGGTCCAGCATTTTGGCTAAAAAAATTCAAATATTTAAATAGGCTAAATTCCTCAGAATAAATGTCTCTACATGCCATGAGATGGACCCTGACCCTCATATGCGTTTGAAAGGGGTGTAGGGGCAAATATTGTAAAATTTTGAAAAACACCACTTTCAGGCCGAAATGTTAAGGGCCGGGGTGGTCCAGCATTTTGGCTAAAAAATTCAAATATTTAAATAGGCTAAATTCCTCAGAATAAATGTCTCTACATGCCATGAGATCAACCCTGACCCTCATATGCGTTTGAAAGGGGTGTAGGGGCAAATATTGTAAAAAGTTGAATAAACACCACTTTCAGGCCGAAATGTTAAGGGCCGGGGTGGTCCAGCATTTTGGCTGAAAAAATTCAAATATTTAAATAGGCTAGTTTCCTCAGAATAAATGTCTCTACATGCCATGAGATCAACCCTGACCCTCATATGCGTTTGAAAGGGGTGTAGGGGCAAATATTGTAAAAAGTTGAATAAACACCACTTTCAGGCCGAAATGTTAAGGGCCGGGGTGGTCCAGCATTTTGGCTGAAAAAATTCAAATATTTAAATAGGCTAGTTTCCTCAGAATAAATGTCTCTACATGCCATGAGATCAACCCTGACCCTCATATGCGTTTGAAAGGGGTGTAGGGGCAAATATTGTAAAATTTGAAAAACACCACTTTCAGGCCGAAATGTTAAGGGCCGGGGTGGTCCAGCATTTTGGCTGAAAAAATTCAAATATTTAAATAGGCTAAATTCCTCAGAATAAATGTCTCTACATGCCATGAGATGGACCCTGACCCTCATATGCGTTTGAAAGGGGTGTAGGGGCAAATATTGTAAAATTTTGAAAAACACCACTTTCAGGCCGAAATGTTAAGGGCCGGGGTGGTCCAGCATTTTGGCTAAAAAAATTCAAATATTTAAATAGGCTAAATTCCTCAGAATAAATGTCTCTACATGCCATGAGATGGACCCTGACCCTCATATGCGTTTGAAAGGGGTGTAGGGGCAAATATTGTAAAATTTTGAAAAACACCACTTTCAGGCCGAAATGTTAAGGGCCGGGGTGGTCCAGCATTTTGGCTGAAAAAATTCAAATATTTAAATAGGCTAGTTTCCTCAGAATAAATGTCTCTACATGCCATGAGATCAACCCTGACCCTCATATGCGTTTGAAAGGGGCGTAGGGGCAAATATTGTAAAAAGTTGAATAAACACCACTTTCAGGCCGAAATGTTAAGGGCCGGGGTGGTCCAGCATTTTGGCTGAAAAAATTCAAATATTTAAATAGGCTAAATTCCTCAGAATAAATGTCTCTACATGCCATGAGATGGACCCTGACCCTCATATGCGTTTGAAAGGGGTGTAGGGGCAAATATTGTAAAATTTTGAAAAACACCACTTTCAGGCCGAAATGTTAAGGGCCGGGGTGGTCCAGCATTTTGGCTGAAAAAATTCAAATATTTAAATAGGCTAGTTTCCTCAGAATAAATGTCTCTACATGCCATGAGATCAACCCTGACCCTCATATGCGTTTGAAAGGGGTGTAGGGGCAAATATTGTAAAAAGTTGAATAAACACCACTTTCAGGCCGAAATGTTAAGGGCCGGGGTGGTCCAGCATTTTGGCTGAAAAAATTCAAATATTTAAATAGGCTAGTTTCCTCACAATAAATGTCTCTACATGCCATGAGATCAACCCTGACCCTCATATGCGTTTGAAAGGGGTGTAGGGGCAAATATTGTAAAAAGTTGAATAAACACCACTTTCAGGCCGAAATGTTAAGGGCCGGGGTGGTCCAGCATTTTGGCTGAAAAAATTCAAATATTTAAATAGGCTAGTTTCCTCAGAATAAATGTCTCTACATGCCATGAGATCAACCCTGACCCTCATATGCGTTTGAAAGGGGTGTAGGGGCAAATATTGTAAAAAGTTGAATAAACACCACTTTCAGGCCGAAATGTTAAGGGCCGGGGTGGTCCAGCATTTTGGCTGAAAAAATTCAAATATTTAAATAGGCTAGTTTCCTCACAATAAATGTCTCTACATGCCATGAGATCAACCCTGACCCTCATATGCGTTTGAAAGGGGTGTAGGGGCAAATATTGTAAAATTTTGAAAAAACACCACTTTCAGGCCGAAATGTTAAGGGCCGGGGTGGTCCAGCATTTTGGCTGAAAAAATTCAAATATTTAAATAGGCTAGTTTCCTCAGAATAAATGTCTCTACATGCCATGAGATCAACCCTGACCCTCATATGCGTTTGAAAGGGGTGTAGGGGCAAATATTGTAAAATTTTGAAAAACACCACTTTCAGGCCGAAATGTTAAGGGCCGGGGTGGTCCAGCATTTTGGCTGAAAAAATTCAAATATTTAAATAGGCTAGTTTCCTCAGAATAAATGTCTCTACATGCCATGAGATGGACCCTGACCCTCATATGCGTTTGAAAGGGGTGTAGGGGCAAATATTGTAAAATTTGAAAAACACCACTTTCAGGCCGAAATGTTAAGGGCCGGGGTGGTCCAGCATTTTGGCTGAAAAAATTCAAATATTTAAATAGGCTAGTTTCCTCACAATAAATGTCTCTACATGCCATGAGATCAACCCTGACCCTCATATGCGTTTGAAAGGGGTGTAGGGGCAAATATTGTAAAAAGTTGAATAAACACCACTTTCAGGCCGAAATGTTAAGGGCCGGGGTGGTCCAGCATTTTGGCTAAAAAAATTCAAATATTTAAATAGGCTAAATTCCTCAGAATAAATGTCTCTACATGCCATGAGATGGACCCTGACCCTCATATGCGTTTGAAAGGGGTGTAGGGGCAAATATTGTAAAATTTTGAAAAACACCACTTTCAGGCCGAAATGTTAAGGGCCGGGGTGGTCCAGCATTTTGGCTGAAAAAATTCAAATATTTAAATAGGCTAGTTTCCTCAGAATAAATGTCTCTACATGCCATGAGATCAACCCTGACCCTCATATGCGTTTGAAAGGGGTGTAGGGGCAAATATTGTAAAAAGTTGAATAAACACCACTTTCAGGCCGAAATGTTAAGGGCCGGGGTGGTCCAGCATTTTGGCTGAAAAAATTCAAATATTTAAATAGGCTAGTTTCCTCACAATAAATGTCTCTACATGCCATGAGATCAACCCTGACCCTCATATGCGTTTGAAAGGGGTGTAGGGGCAAATATTGTAAAAAGTTGAATAAACACCACTTTCAGGCCGAAATGTTAAGGGCCGGGGTGGTCCAGCATTTTGGCTGAAAAAATTCAAATATTTAAATAGGCTAGTTTCCTCAGAATAAATGTCTCTACATGCCATGAGATGGACCCTGACCCTCATATGCGTTTGAAAGGGGTGTAGGGGCAAATATTGTAAAATTTGAAAAACACCACTTTCAGGCCGAAATGTTAAGGGCCGGGGTGGTCCAGCATTTTGGCTGAAAAAATTCAAATATTTAAATAGGCTAAATTCCTCAGAATAAATGTCTCTACATGCCATGAGATGGACCCTGACCCTCATATGCGTTTGAAAGGGGTGTAGGGGCAAATATTGTAAAATTTTGAAAAACACCACTTTCAGGCCGAAATGTTAAGGGCCGGGGTGGTCCAGCATTTTGGCTGAAAAAATTCAAATATTTAAATAGGCTAGTTTCCTCACAATAAATGTCTCTACATGCCATGAGATCAACCCTGACCCTCATATGCGTTTGAAAGGGGTGTAGGGGCAAATATTGTAAAAAGTTGAATAAACACCACTTTCAGGCCGAAATGTTAAGGGCCGGGGTGGTCCAGCATTTTGGCTGAAAAAATTCAAATATTTAAATAGGCTAGTTTCCTCAGAATAAATGTCTCTACATGCCATGAGATCAACCCTGACCCTCATATGCGTTTGAAAGGGGTGTAGGGGCAAATATTGTAAAAAGTTGAATAAACACCACTTTCAGGCCGAAATGTTAAGGGCCGGGGTGGTCCAGCATTTTGGCTGAAAAAATTCAAATATTTAAATAGGCTAGTTTCCTCACAATAAATGTCTCTACATGCCATGAGATCAACCCTGACCCTCATATGCGTTTGAAAGGGGCGTAGGGGCAAATATTGTAAAAAGTTGAATAAACACCACTTTCAGGCCGAAATGTTAAGGGCCGGGGTGGTCCAGCATTTTGGCTAAAAAAATTCAAATATTTAAATAGGCTAAATTCCTCAGAATAAATGTCTCTACATGCCATGAGATGGACCCCGACCCTCATATGCGTTTGAAAGGGGTGTAGGGGCAAATATTGTAAAATTTTGAAAAACACCACTTTCAGGCCGAAATGTTAAGGGCCGGGGTGGTCCAGCATTTTGGCTAAAAAAATTCAAATATTTAAATAGGCTAAATTCCTCAGAATAAATGTCTCTACATGCCATGAGATCAACCCTGACCCTCATATGCGTTTGAAAGGGGTGTAGGGGCAAATATTGTAAAAAGTTGAATAAACACCACTTTCAGGCCGAAATGTTAAGGGCCGGGGTGGTCCAGCATTTTGGCTGAAAAAAATTCAAATATTTAAATAGGCTAGTTTCCTCAGAATAAATGTCTCTACATGCCATGAGATCAACCCTGACCCTCATATGCGTTTGAAAGGGGTGTAGGGGCAAATATTGTAAAAAGTTGAATAAACACCACTTTCAGGCCGAAATGTTAAGGGCCGGGGTGGTCCAGCATTTTGGCTGAAAAAATTCAAATATTTAAATAGGCTAGTTTCCTCACAATAAATGTCTCTACATGCCATGAGATCAACCCTGACCCTCATATGCGTTTGAAAGGGGCGTAGGGGCAAATATTGTAAAAAGTGAATAAACACCACTTTCAGGCCGAAATGTTAAGGGCCGGGGTGGTCCAGCATTTTGGCTAAAAAAATTCAAATATTTAAATAGGCTAAATTCCTCAGAATAAATGTCTCTACATGCCATGAGATGGACCCTGACCCTCATATGCGTTTGAAAGGGGTGTAGGGGCAAATATTGTAAAATTTTGAAAAACACCACTTTCAGGCCGAAATGTTAAGGGCCGGGGTGGTCCAGCATTTTGGCTAAAAAAATTCAAATATTTAAATAGGCTAAATTCCTCAGAATAAATGTCTCTACATGCCATGAGATCAACCCTGACCCTCATATGCGTTTGAAAGGGGTGTAGGGGCAAATATTGTAAAAAGTTGAATAAACACCACTTTCAGGCCGAAATGTTAAGGGCCGGGGTGGTCCAGCATTTTGGCTGAAAAAATTCAAATATTTAAATAGGCTAGTTTCCTCACAATAAATGTCTCTACATGCCATGAGATCAACCCTGACCCTCATATGCGTTTGAAAGGGGCGTAGGGGCAAATATTGTAAAAAGTTGAATAAACACCACTTTCAGGCCGAAATGTTAAGGGCCGGGGTGGTCCAGCATTTTGGCTAAAAAAATTCAAATATTTAAATAGGCTAAATTCCTCAGAATAAATGTCTCTACATGCCATGAGATGGACCCTGACCCTCATATGCGTTTGAAAGGGGCGTAGGGGCAAATATTGTAAAATTTTGAAAAACACCACTTTCAGGCCGAAATGTTAAGGGCCGGGGTGGTCCAGCATTTTGGCTGAAAAAATTCAAATATTTAAATAGGCTAAATTCCTCAGAATAAATGTCTCTACATGCCATGAGATGGACCCTGACCCTCATATGCGTTTGAAAGGGGTGTAGGGGCAAATATTGTAAAATTTTGAAAAACACCACTTTCAGGCCGAAATGTTAAGGGCCGGGGTGGTCCAGCATTTTGGCTGAAAAAATTCAAATATTTAAATAGGCTAGTTTCCTCACAATAAATGTCTCTACATGCCATGAGATCAACCCTGACCCTCATATGCGTTTGAAAGGGGTGTAGGGGCAAATATTGTAAAAAGTTGAATAAACACCACTTTCAGGCCGAAATGTTAAGGGCCGGGGTGGTCCAGCATTTTGGCTGAAAAAATTCAAATATTTAAATAGGCTAGTTTCCTCAGAATAAATGTCTCTACATGCCATGAGATCAACCCTGACCCTCATATGCGTTTTAGGGGCAAATATTGTAAAAAGTTGAATAAACACCACTTTCAGGCCGAAATGTTAAGGGCCGGGGTGGTCCAGCATTTTGGCTGAAAAAATTCAAATATTTAAATAGGCTAGTTTCCTCAGAATAAATGTCTCTACATGCCATGAGATGGACCCTGACCCTCATATGCGTTTGAAAGGGGTGTAGGGGCAAATATTGTAAAATTTTGAAAAACACCACTTTCAGGCCGAAATGTTAAGGGCCGGGGTGGTCCAGCATTTTGGCTGAAAAAATTCAAATATTTAAATAGGCTAAATTCCTCAGAATAAATGTCTCTACATGCCATGAGATGGACCCCGACCCTCATATGCGTTTGAAAGGGGTGTAGGGGCAAATATTGTAAAATTTTGAAAAACACCACTTTCAGGCCGAAATGTTAAGGGCCGGGGTGGTCCAGCATTTTGGCTGAAAAAATTCAAATATTTAAATAGGCTAGTTTCCTCACAATAAATGTCTCTACATGCCATGAGATCAACCCTGACCCTCATATGCGTTTGAAAGGGGTGTAGGGGCAAATATTGTAAAAAGTCGAATAAACACCACTTTCAGGCCGAAATGTTAAGGGCCGGGGTGGTCCAGCATTTTGGCTGAAAAAATTCAAATATTTAAATAGGCTAGTTTCCTCAGAATAAATGTCTCTACATGCCATGAGATCAACCCTGACCCTCATATGCGTTTGAAAGGGGTGTAGGGGCAAATATTGTAAAAAGCCAAATAAACACCACTTTCAGGCCGAAATGTTAAGGGCCGGGGTGGTCCAGCATTTTGGCTGAAAAAATTCAAATATTTAAATAGGCTAGTTTCCTCACAATAAATGTCTCTACATGCCATGAGATCAACCCTGACCCTCATATGCGTTTGAAAGGGGCGTAGGGGCAAATATTGTAAAAAGTTGAATAAACACCACTTTCAGGCCGAAATGTTAAGGGCCGGGGTGGTCCAGCATTTTGGCTAAAAAAATTCAAATATTTAAATAGGCTAAATTCCTCAGAATAAATGTCTCTACATGCCATGAGATGGACCCTGACCCTCATATGCGTTTGAAAGGGGTGTAGGGGCAAATATTGTAAAATTTTGAAAAACACCACTTTCAGGCCGAAATGTTAAGGGCCGGGGTGGTCCAGCATTTTGGCTAAAAAAATTCAAATATTTAAATAGGCTAAATTCCTCAGAATAAATGTCTCTACATGCCATGAGATCAACCCTGACCCTCATATGCGTTTGAAAGGGGTGTAGGGGCAAATATTGTAAAAAGTTGAATAAACACCACTTTCAGGCCGAAATGTTAAGGGCCGGGGTGGTCCAGCATTTTGGCTGAAAAAATTCAAATATTTAAATAGGCTAGTTTCCTCAGAATAAATGTCTCTACATGCCATGAGATCAACCCTGACCCTCATATGCGTTTGAAAGGGGTGTAGGGGCAAATATTGTAAAAAGTTGAATAAACACCACTTTCAGGCCGAAATGTTAAGGGCCGGGGTGGTCCAGCATTTTGGCTGAAAAAATTCAAATATTTAAATAGGCTAGTTTCCTCACAATAAATGTCTCTACATGCCATGAGATCAACCCTGACCCTCATATGCGTTTGAAAGGGGCGTAGGGGCAAATATTGTAAAAAGTTGAATAAACACCACTTTCAGGCCGAAATGTTAAGGGCCGGGGTGGTCCAGCATTTTGGCTAAAAAATTCAAATATTTAAATAGGCTAAATTCCTCAGAATAAATGTCTCTACATGCCATGAGATGGACCCCGACCCTCATATGCGTTTGAAAGGGGTGTAGGGGCAAATATTGTAAAATTTTGAAAAACACCACTTTCAGGCCGAAATGTTAAGGGCCGGGGTGGTCCAGCATTTTGGCTAAAAAAATTCAAATATTTAAATAGGCTAAATTCCTCAGAATAAATGTCTCTACATGCCATGAGATCAACCCTGACCCTCATATGCGTTTGAAAGGGGTGTAGGGGCAAATATTGTAAAAAGTTGAATAAACACCACTTTCAGGCCGAAATGTTAAGGGCCGGGGTGGTCCAGCATTTTGGCTGAAAAAAATTCAAATATTTAAATAGGCTAGTTTCCTCAGAATAAATGTCTCTACATGCCATGAGATCAACCCTGACCCTCATATGCGTTTGAAAGGGGTGTAGGGGCAAATATTGTAAAAAGCCAAATAAACACCACTTTCAGGCCGAAATGTTAAGGGCCGGGGTGGTCCAGCATTTTGGCTGAAAAATTCAAATATTTAAATAGGCTAGTTTCCTCACAATAAATGTCTCTACATGCCATGAGATCAACCCTGACCCTCATATGCGTTTGAAAGGGGCGTAGGGGCAAATATTGTAAAAAGTTGAATAAACACCACTTTCAGGCCGAAATGTTAAGGGCCGGGGTGGTCCAGCATTTTGGCTAAAAAAATTCAAATATTTAAATAGGCTAAATTCCTCAGAATAAATGTCTCTACATGCCATGAGATGGACCCTGACCCTCATATGCGTTTGAAAGGGGTGTAGGGGCAAATATTGTAAAATTTGAAAAACACCACTTTCAGGCCGAAATGTTAAGGGCCGGGGTGGTCCAGCATTTTGGCTAAAAAAATTCAAATATTTAAATAGGCTAAATTCCTCAGAATAAATGTCTCTACATGCCATGAGATCAACCCTGACCCTCATATGCGTTTGAAAGGGGTGTAGGGGCAAATATTGTAAAAAGTTGAATAAACACCACTTTCAGGCCGAAATGTTAAGGGCCGGGGTGGTCCAGCATTTTGGCTGAAAAAATTCAAATATTTAAATAGGCTAGTTTCCTCACAATAAATGTCTCTACATGCCATGAGATCAACCCTGACCCTCATATGCGTTTGAAAGGGGCGTAGGGGCAAATATTGTAAAAAGTTGAATAAACACCACTTTCAGGCCGAAATGTTAAGGGCCGGGGTGGTCCAGCATTTTGGCTAAAAAAATTCAAATATTTAAATAGGCTAAATTCCTCAGAATAAATGTCTCTACATGCCATGAGATGGACCCTGACCCTCATATGCGTTTGAAAGGGGCGTAGGGGCAAATATTGTAAAATTTTGAAAAACACCACTTTCAGGCCGAAATGTTAAGGGCCGGGGTGGTCCAGCATTTTGGCTGAAAAAATTCAAATATTTAAATAGGCTAGTTTCCTCAGAATAAATGTCTCTACATGCCATGAGATCAACCCTGACCCTCATATGCGTTTTAGGGGCAAATATTGTAAAAAGTTGAATAAACACCACTTTCAGGCCGAAATGTTAAGGGCCGGGGTGGTCCAGCATTTTGGCTGAAAAAATTCAAATATTTAAATAGGCTAGTTTCCTCACAATAAATGTCTCTACATGCCATGAGATCAACCCTGACCCTCATATGCGTTTGAAAGGGGTGTAGGGGCAAATATTGTAAAAAGTTGAATAAACACCACTTTCAGGCCGAAATGTTAAGGGCCGGGGTGGTCCAGCATTTTGGCTGAAAAAATTCAAATATTTAAATAGGCTAGTTTCCTCAGAATAAATGTCTCTACATGCCATGAGATCAACCCTGACCCTCATATGCGTTTGAAAGGGGTGTAGGGGCAAATATTGTAAAAAGTTGAATAAACACCACTTTCAGGCCGAAATGTTAAGGGCCGGGGTGGTCCAGCATTTTGGCTGAAAAAATTCAAATATTTAAATAGGCTAGTTTCCTCACAATAAATGTCTCTACATGCCATGAGATCAACCCTGACCCTCATATGCGTTTGAAAGGGGTGTAGGGGCAAATATTGTAAAATTTTGAAAAACACCACTTTCAGGCCGAAATGTTAAGGGCCGGGGTGGTCCAGCATTTTGGCTGAAAAAATTCAAATATTTAAATAGGCTAGTTTCCTCACAATAAATGTCTCTACATGCCATGAGATCAACCCTGACCCTCATATGCGTTTGAAAGGGGTGTAGGGGCAAATATTGTAAAAAGTTGAATAAACACCACTTTCAGGCCGAAATGTTAAGGGCCGGGGTGGTCCAGCATTTTGGCTGAAAAAATTCAAATATTTAAATAGGCTAGTTTCCTCAGAATAAATGTCTCTACATGCCATGAGATCAACCCTGACCCTCATATGCGTTTGAAAGGGGTGTAGGGGCAAATATTGTAAAAAGTTGAATAAACACCACTTTCAGGCCGAAATGTTAAGGGCCGGGGTGGTCCAGCATTTTGGCTGAAAAAATTCAAATATTTAAATAGGCTAGTTTCCTCACAATAAATGTCTCTACATGCCATGAGATCAACCCTGACCCTCATATGCGTTTGAAAGGGGCGTAGGGGCAAATATTGTAAAAAGTTGAATAAACACCACTTTCAGGCCGAAATGTTAAGGGCCGGGGTGGTCCAGCATTTTGGCTGAAAAAATTCAAATATTTAAATAGGCTAAATTCCTCAGAATAAATGTCTCTACATGCCATGAGATGGACCCTGACCCTCATATGCGTTTGAAAGGGGTGTAGGGGCAAATATTGTAAAATTTTGAAAAACACCACTTTCAGGCCGAAATGTTAAGGGCCGGGGTGGTCCAGCATTTTGGCTGAAAAAATTCAAATATTTAAATAGGCTAAATTCCTCAGAATAAATGTCTCTACATGCCATGAGATGGACCCTGACCCTCATATGCGTTTGAAAGGGGTGTAGGGGCAAATATTGTAAAATTTTGAAAAACACCACTTTCAGGCCGAAATGTTAAGGGCCGGGGTGGTCCAGCATTTTGGCTGAAAAAATTCAAATATTTAAATAGGCTAGTTTCCTCACAATAAATGTCTCTACATGCCATGAGATCAACCCTGACCCTCATATGCGTTTGAAAGGGGCGTAGGGGCAAATATTGTAAAAAGTTGAATAAACACCACTTTCAGGCCGAAATGTTAAGGGCCGGGGTGGTCCAGCATTTTGGCTGAAAAAATTCAAATATTTAAATAGGCTAGTTTCCTCAGAATAAATGTCTCTACATGCCATGAGATCAACCCTGACCCTCATATGCGTTTGAAAGGGGTGTAGGGGCAAATATTGTAAAAAGTTGAATAAACACCACTTTCAGGCCGAAATGTTAAGGGCCGGGGTGGTCCAGCATTTTGGCTGAAAAAATTCAAATATTTAAATAGGCTAGTTTCCTCACAATAAATGTCTCTACATGCCATGAGATCAACCCTGACCCTCATATGCGTTTGAAAGGGGCGTAGGGGCAAATATTGTAAAAAGTTGAATAAACACCACTTTCAGGCCGAAATGTTAAGGGCCGGGGTGGTCCAGCATTTTGGCTAAAAAAATTCAAATATTTAAATAGGCTAAATTCCTCAGAATAAATGTCTCTACATGCCATGAGATGGACCCTGACCCTCATATGCGTTTGAAAGGGGCGTAGGGGCAAATATTGTAAAATTTTGAAAAACACCACTTTCAGGCCGAAATGTTAAGGGCCGGGGTGGTCCAGCATTTTGGCTGAAAAAATTCAAATATTTAAATAGGCTAAATTCCTCAGAATAAATGTCTCTACATGCCATGAGATGGACCCTGACCCTCATATGCGTTTGAAAGGGGTGTAGGGGCAAATATTGTAAAATTTTGAAAAACACCACTTTCAGGCCGAAATGTTAAGGGCCGGGGTGGTCCAGCATTTTGGCTGAAAAAATTCAAATATTTAAATAGGCTAGTTTCCTCACAATAAATGTCTCTACATGCCATGAGATCAACCCTGACCCTCATATGCGTTTGAAAGGGGTGTAGGGGCAAATATTGTAAAAAGTTGAATAAACACCACTTTCAGGCCGAAATGTTAAGGGCCGGGGTGGTCCAGCATTTTGGCTGAAAAAATTCAAATATTTAAATAGGCTAGTTTCCTCAGAATAAATGTCTCTACATGCCATGAGATCAACCCTGACCCTCATATGCGTTTGAAGGGGCAAATATTGTAAAAAGTTGAATAAACACCACTTTCAGGCCGAAATGTTAAGGGCCGGGGTGGTCCAGCATTTTGGCTGAAAAAATTCAAATATTTAAATAGGCTAGTTTCCTCAGAATAAATGTCTCTACATGCCATGAGATCAACCCTGACCCTCATATGCGTTTGAAAGGGGTGTAGGGGCAAATATTGTAAAATTTTGAAAAACACCACTTTCAGGCCGAAATGTTAAGGGCCGGGGTGGTCCAGCATTTTGGCTGAAAAAATTCAAATATTTAAATAGGCTAAATTCCTCAGAATAAATGTCTCTACATGCCATGAGATGGACCCTGACCCTCATATGCGTTTGAAAGGGGTGTAGGGGCAAATATTGTAAAATTTTGAAAAACACCACTTTCAGGCCGAAATGTTAAGGGCCGGGGTGGTCCAGCATTTTGGCTGAAAAAATTCAAATATTTAAATAGGCTAGTTTCCTCACAATAAATGTCTCTACATGCCATGAGATCAACCCTGACCCTCATATGCGTTTGAAAGGGGTGTAGGGGCAAATATTGTAAAAAGTCGAATAAACACCACTTTCAGGCCGAAATGTTAAGGGCCGGGGTGGTCCAGCATTTTGGCTGAAAAAATTCAAATATTTAAATAGGCTAGTTTCCTCAGAATAAATGTCTCTACATGCCATGAGATCAACCCTGACCCTCATATGCGTTTGAAAGGGGTGTAGGGGCAAATATTGTAAAAAGTTGAATAAACACCACTTTCAGGCCGAAATGTTAAGGGCCGGGGTGGTCCAGCATTTTGGCTGAAAAAATTCAAATATTTAAATAGGCTAGTTTCCTCACAATAAATGTCTCTACATGCCATGAGATCAACCCTGACCCTCATATGCGTTTGAAAGGGGCGTAGGGGCAAATATTGTAAAAAGTTGAATAAACACCACTTTCAGGCCGAAATGTTAAGGGCCGGGGTGGTCCAGCATTTTGGCTAAAAAAATTCAAATATTTAAATAGGCTAAATTCCTCAGAATAAATGTCTCTACATGCCATGAGATGGACCCCGACCCTCATATGCGTTTGAAAGGGGTGTAGGGGCAAATATTGTAAAATTTTGAAAAAACACCACTTTCAGGCCGAAATGTTAAGGGCCGGGGTGGTCCAGCATTTTGGCTAAAAAAATTCAAATATTTAAATAGGCTAAATTCCTCAGAATAAATGTCTCTACATGCCATGAGATCAACCCTGACCCTCATATGCGTTTGAAAGGGGTGTAGGGGCAAATATTGTAAAAAGTTGAATAAACACCACTTTCAGGCCGAAATGTTAAGGGCCGGGGTGGTCCAGCATTTTGGCTGAAAAAATTCAAATATTTAAATAGGCTAGTTTCCTCAGAATAAATGTCTCTACATGCCATGAGATCAACCCTGACCCTCATATGCGTTTGAAAGGGGTGTAGGGGCAAATATTGTAAAAAGTTGAATAAACACCACTTTCAGGCCGAAATGTTAAGGGCCGGGGTGGTCCAGCATTTTGGCTGAAAAAATTCAAATATTTAAATAGGCTAGT
The DNA here is from genome assembly GCF_000002235.5 of Strongylocentrotus purpuratus. Taxonomy (NCBI): domain Eukaryota; kingdom Metazoa; phylum Echinodermata; class Echinoidea; order Camarodonta; family Strongylocentrotidae; genus Strongylocentrotus; species Strongylocentrotus purpuratus. Next base: position 22,869,179 of record NW_022145611.1, read on the forward strand.
TTCCTCACAATAAATGTCTCTACATGTCATGAGATCAACCCTGACCCTCATATGCGTTTGAAAGGGGCGTAGGGGCAAATATTGTAAAAAGTTGAATAAACACCACTTTCAGGCCGAAATGTTAAGGGCCGGGGTGGTCCAGCATTTTGGCTAAAAAATTCAAATATTTAAATAGGCTAAATTCCTCAGAATAAATGTCTCTACATGCCATGAGATGGACCCTGACCCTCATATGCGTTTGAAAGGGGTGTAGGGGCAAATATTGTAAAATTTTGAAAAACACCACTTTCAGGCCGAAATGTTAAGGGCCGGGGTGGTCCAGCATTTTGGCTAAAAAAATTCAAATATTTAAATAGGCTAAATTCCTCAGAATAAATGTCTCTACATGCCATGAGATCAACCCTGACCCTCATATGCGTTTGAAAGGGGTGTAGGGGCAAATATTGTAAAAAGTTGAATAAACACCACTTTCAGGCCGAAATGTTAAGGGCCGGGGTGGTCCAGCATTTTGGCTGAAAAAATTCAAATATTTAAATAGGCTAGTTTCCTCAGAATAAATGTCTCTACATGCCATGAGATCAACCCTGACCCTCATATGCGTTTGAAAGGGGTGTAGGGGCAAATATTGTAAAAAGTGAATAAACACCACTTTCAGGCCGAAATGTTAAGGGCCGGGGTGGTCCAGCATTTTGGCTGAAAAAATTCAAATATTTAAATAGGCTAGTTTCCTCACAATAAATGTCTCTACATGCCATGAGATCAACCCTGACCCTCATATGCGTTTGAAAGGGGCGTAGGGGCAAATATTGTAAAAAGTTGAATAAACACCACTTTCAGGCCGAAATGTTAAGGGCCGGGGTGGTCCAGCATTTTGGCTAAAAAAATTCAAATATTTAAATAGGCTAAATTCCTCAGAATAAATGTCTCTACATGCCATGAGATGGACCCTGACCCTCATATGCGTTTGAAAGGGGTGTAGGGGCAAATATTGTAAAATTTTGAAAAACACCACTTTCAGGCCGAAATGTTAAGGGCCGGGGTGGTCCAGCATTTTGGCTAAAAAATTCAAATATTTAAATAGGCTAGTTTCCTCAGAATAAATGTCTCTACATGCCATGAGATCAACCCTGACCCTCATATGCGTTTGAAAGGGGTGTAGGGGCAAATATTGTAAAAAGTTGAATAAACACCACTTTCAGGCCGAAATGTTAAGGGCCGGGGTGGTCCAGCATTTTGGCTGAAAAAATTCAAATATTTAAATAGGCTAGTTTCCTCACAATAAATGTCTCTACATGCCATGAGATCAACCCTGACCCTCATATGCGTTTGAAAGGGGCGTAGGGGCAAATATTGTAAAAAGTTGAATAAACACCACTTTCAGGCCGAAATGTTAAGGGCCGGGGTGGTCCAGCATTTTGGCTAAAAAATTCAAATATTTAAATAGGCTAGTTCCTCAGAATAAATGTCTCTACATGCCATGAGATGGACCCTGACCCTCATATGCGTTTGAAAGGGGTGTAGGGGCAAATATTGTAAAATTTTGAAAAACACCACTTTCAGGCCGAAATGTTAAGGGCCGGGGTGGTCCAGCATTTTGGCTGAAAAAATTCAAATATTTAAATAGGCTAGTTTCCTCACAATAAATGTCTCTACATGCCATGAGATCAACCCTGACCCTCATATGCGTTTTAGGGGCAAATATTGTAAAAAGTTGAATAAACACCACTTTCAGGCCGAAATGTTAAGGGCCGGGGTGGTCCAGCATTTTGGCTGAAAAAATTCAAATATTTAAATAGGCTAGTTTCCTCACAATAAATGTCTCTACATGCCATGAGATCAACCCTGACCCTCATATGCGTTTGAAAGGGGTGTAGGGGCAAATATTGTAAAAAGTTGAATAAACACCACTTTCAGGCCGAAATGTTAAGGGCCGGGGTGGTCCAGCATTTTGGCTGAAAAAATTCAAATATTTAAATAGGCTAAATTCCTCAGAATAAATGTCTCTACATGCCATGAGATGGACCCTGACCCTCATATGCGTTTGAAAGGGGTGTAGGGGCAAATATTGTAAAATTTTGAAAAAACACCACTTTCAGGCCGAAATGTTAAGGGCCGGGGTGGTCCAGCATTTTGGCTGAAAAAATTCAAATATTTAAATAGGCTAGTTTCCTCACAATAAATGTCTCTACATGCCATGAGATCAACCCTGACCCTCATATGCGTTTGAAAGGGGTGTAGGGGCAAATATTGTAAAAAGTTGAATAAACACCACTTTCAGGCCGAAATGTTAAGGGCCGGGGTGGTCCAGCATTTTGGCTAAAAAAATTCAAATATTTAAATAGGCTAAATTCCTCAGAATAAATGTCTCTACATGCCATGAGATCAACCCTGACCCTCATATGCGTTTGAAAGGGGTGTAGGGGCAAATATTGTAAAAAGTTGAATAAACACCACTTTCAGGCCGAAATGTTAAGGGCCGGGGTGGTCCAGCATTTTGGCTGAAAAAATTCAAATATTTAAATAGGCTAGTTTCCTCACAATAAATGTCTCTACATGCCATGAGATCAACCCTGACCCTCATATGCGTTTGAAAGGGGTGTAGGGGCAAATATTGTAAAATTTTGAAAAACACCACTTTCAGGCCGAAATGTTAAGGGCCGGGGTGGTCCAGCATTTTGGCTGAAAAAATTCAAATATTTAAATAGGCTAGTTTCCTCACAATAAATGTCTCTACATGCCATGAGATCAACCCTGACCCTCATATGCGTTTGAAAGGGGTGTAGGGGCAAATATTGTAAAAAGTTGAATAAACACCACTTTCAGGCCGAAATGTTAAGGGCCGGGGTGGTCCAGCATTTTGGCTGAAAAAATTCAAATATTTAAATAGGCTAGTTTCCTCACAATAAATGTCTCTACATGCCATGAGATCAACCCTGACCCTCATATGCGTTTGAAAGGGGCGTAGGGGCAAATATTGTAAAAAGTTGAATAAACACCACTTTCAGGCCGAAATGTTAAGGGCCGGGGTGGTCCAGCATTTTGGCTAAAAAAATTCAAATATTTAAATAGGCTAAATTCCTCAGAATAAATGTCTCTACATGCCATGAGATGGACCCTGACCCTCATATGCGTTTGAAAGGGGTGTAGGGGCAAATATTGTAAAATTTTGAAAAAACACCACTTTCAGGCCGAAATGTTAAGGGCCGGGGTGGTCCAGCATTTTGGCTGAAAAAATTCAAATATTTAAATAGGCTAGTTTCCTCAGAATAAATGTCTCTACATGCCATGAGATCAACCCTGACCCTCATATGCGTTTGAAAGGGGTGTAGGGGCAAATATTGTAAAAAGTTGAATAAACACCACTTTCAGGCCGAAATGTTAAGGGCCGGGGTGGTCCAGCATTTTGGCTGAAAAAATTCAAATATTTAAATAGGCTAGTTTCCTCAGAATAAATGTCTCTACATGCCATGAGATCAACCCTGACCCTCATATGCGTTTGAAAGGGGTGTAGGGGCAAATATTGTAAAAAGTTGAATAAACACCACTTTCAGGCCGAAATGTTAAGGGCCGGGGTGGTCCAGCATTTTGGCTGAAAAAATTCAAATATTTAAATAGGCTAGTTTCCTCACAATAAATGTCTCTACATGCCATGAGATCAACCCTGACCCTCATATGCGTTTGAAAGGGGTGTAGGGGCAAATATTGTAAAATTTTGAAAAACACCACTTTCAGGCCGAAATGTTAAGGGCCGGGGTGGTCCAGCATTTTGGCTGAAAAAATTCAAATATTTAAATAGGCTAGTTTCCTCACAATAAATGTCTCTACATGCCATGAGATCAACCCTGACCCTCATATGCGTTTGAAAGGGGTGTAGGGGCAAATATTGTAAAAAGTTGAATAAACACCACTTTCAGGCCGAAATGTTAAGGGCCGGGGTGGTCCAGCATTTTGGCTGAAAAAATTCAAATATTTAAATAGGCTAGTTTCCTCAGAATAAATGTCTCTACATGCCATGAGATCAACCCTGACCCTCATATGCGTTTGAAAGGGGTGTAGGGGCAAATATTGTAAAAAGTTGAATAAACACCACTTTCAGGCCGAAATGTTAAGGGCCGGGGTGGTCCAGCATTTTGGCTGAAAAAATTCAAATATTTAAATAGGCTAGTTTCCTCACAATAAATGTCTCTACATGCCATGAGATCAACCCTGACCCTCATATGCGTTTGAAAGGGGCGTAGGGGCAAATATTGTAAAAAGTTGAATAAACACCACTTTCAGGCCGAAATGTTAAGGGCCGGGGTGGTCCAGCATTTTGGCTAAAAAAATTCAAATATTTAAATAGGCTAAATTCCTCAGAATAAATGTCTCTACATGCCATGAGATGGACCCCGACCCTCATATGCGTTTGAAAGGGGTGTAGGGGCAAATATTGTAAAATTTTGAAAAACACCACTTTCAGGCCGAAATGTTAAGGGCCGGGGTGGTCCAGCATTTTGGCTAAAAAAATTCAAATATTTAAATAGGCTAAATTCCTCAGAATAAATGTCTCTACATGCCATGAGATCAACCCTGACCCTCATATGCGTTTGAAAGGGGTGTAGGGGCAAATATTGTAAAAAGTCGAATAAACACCACTTTCAGGCCGAAATGTTAAGGGCCGGGGTGGTCCAGCATTTTGGCTGAAAAAATTCAAATATTTAAATAGGCTAGTTTCCTCACAATAAATGTCTCTACATGCCATGAGATCAACCCTGACCCTCATATGCGTTTGAAAGGGGTGTAGGGGCAAATATTGTAAAAAGTTGAATAAACACCACTTTCAGGCCGAAATGTTAAGGGCCGGGGTGGTCCAGCATTTTGGCTAAAAAATTCAAATATTTAAATAGGCTAAATTCCTCAGAATAAATGTCTCTACATGCCATGAGATGGACCCTGACCCTCATATGCGTTTGAAAGGGGTGTAGGGGCAAATATTGTAAAATTTTGAAAAACACCACTTTCAGGCCGAAATGTTAAGGGCCGGGGTGGTCCAGCATTTTGGCTGAAAAAATTCAAATATTTAAATAGGCTAGTTTCCTCAGAATAAATGTCTCTACATGCCATGAGATCAACCCTGACCCTCATATGCGTTTGAGGGGCAAATATTGTAAAAAGTTGAATAAACACCACTTTCAGGCCGAAATGTTAAGGGCCGGGGTGGTCCAGCATTTTGGCTGAAAAAATTCAAATATTTAAATAGGCTAGTTTCCTCACAATAAATGTCTCTACATGCCATGAGATCAACCCTGACCCTCATATGCGTTTGAAAGGGGTGTAGGGGCAAATATTGTAAAAAGTTGAATAAACACCACTTTCAGGCCGAAATGTTAAGGGCCGGGGTGGTCCAGCATTTTGGCTGAAAAAATTCAAATATTTAAATAGGCTAAATTCCTCAGAATAAATGTCTCTACATGCCATGAGATGGACCCTGACCCTCATATGCGTTTGAAAGGGGTGTAGGGGCAAATATTGTAAAATTTTGAAAAACACCACTTTCAGGCCGAAATGTTAAGGGCCGGGGTGGTCCAGCATTTTGGCTGAAAAAATTCAAATATTTAAATAGGCTAGTTTCCTCACAATAAATGTCTCTACATGCCATGAGATCAACCCTGACCCTCATATGCGTTTGAAAGGGGTGTAGGGGCAAATATTGTAAAAAGTTGAATAAACACCACTTTCAGGCCGAAATGTTAAGGGCCGGGGTGGTCCAGCATTTTGGCTGAAAAAATTCAAATATTTAAATAGGCTAAATTCCTCAGAATAAATGTCTCTACATGCCATGAGATCAACCCTGACCCTCATATGCGTTTGAAAGGGGTGTAGGGGCAAATATTGTAAAAAGTTGAATAAACACCACTTTCAGGCCGAAATGTTAAGGGCCGGGGTGGTCCAGCATTTTGGCTGAAAAAATTCAAATATTTAAATAGGCTAGTTTCCTCACAATAAATGTCTCTACATGCCATGAGATCAACCCTGACCCTCATATGCGTTTGAAAGGGGTGTAGGGGCAAATATTGTAAAATTTTGAAAAACACCACTTTCAGGCCGAAATGTTAAGGGCCGGGGTGGTCCAGCATTTTGGCTGAAAAAATTCAAATATTTAAATAGGCTAGTTTCCTCACAATAAATGTCTCTACATGCCATGAGATCAACCCTGACCCTCATATGCGTTTGAAAGGGGTGTAGGGGCAAATATTGTAAAAAGTTGAATAAACACCACTTTCAGGCCGAAATGTTAAGGGCCGGGGTGGTCCAGCATTTTGGCTGAAAAAATTCAAATATTTAAATAGGCTAGTTTCCTCACAATAAATGTCTCTACATGCCATGAGATCAACCCTGACCCTCATATGCGTTTGAAAGGGGTGTAGGGGCAAATATTGTAAAAAGTTGAATAAACACCACTTTCAGGCCGAAATGTTAAGGGCCGGGGTGGTCCAGCATTTTGGCTAAAAAAATTCAAATATTTAAATAGGCTAAATTCCTCAGAATAAATGTCTCTACATGCCATGAGATGGACCCTGACCCTCATATGCGTTTGAAAGGGGTGTAGGGGCAAATATTGTAAAATTTTGAAAAACACCACTTTCAGGCCGAAATGTTAAGGGCCGGGGTGGTCCAGCATTTTGGCTGAAAAAATTCAAATATTTAAATAGGCTAGTTTCCTCAGAATAAATGTCTCTACATGCCATGAGATCAACCCTGACCCTCATATGCGTTTGAAAGGGGTGTAGGGGCAAATATTGTAAAAAGTTGAATAAACACCACTTTCAGGCCGAAATGTTAAGGGCCGGGGTGGTCCAGCATTTTGGCTGAAAAAATTCAAATATTTAAATAGGCTAGTTTCCTCAGAATAAATGTCTCTACATGCCATGAGATCAACCCTGACCCTCATATGCGTTTGAAAGGGGTGTAGGGGCAAATATTGTAAAAAGAAATAAACACCACTTTCAGGCCGAAATGTTAAGGGCCGGGGTGGTCCAGCATTTTGGCTGAAAAAATTCAAATATTTAAATAGGCTAGTTTCCTCACAATAAATGTCTCTACATGCCATGAGATCAACCCTGACCCTCATATGCGTTTGAAAGGGGTGTAGGGGCAAATATTGTAAAATTTTGAAAAACACCACTTTCAGGCCGAAATGTTAAGGGCCGGGGTGGTCCAGCATTTTGGCTGAAAAAATTCAAATATTTAAATAGGCTAGTTTCCTCACAATAAATGTCTCTACATGCCATGAGATCAACCCTGACCCTCATATGCGTTTGAAAGGGGTAGGGGCAAATATTGTAAAAAGTTGAATAAACACCACTTTCAGGCCGAAATGTTAAGGGCCGGGGTGGTCCAGCATTTTGGCTGAAAAAATTCAAATATTTAAATAGGCTAGTTTCCTCAGAATAAATGTCTCTACATGCCATGAGATCAACCCTGACCCTCATATGCGTTTGAAAGGGGTGTAGGGGCAAATATTGTAAAAAGTTGAATAAACACCACTTTCAGGCCGAAATGTTAAGGGCCGGGGTGGTCCAGCATTTTGGCTGAAAAAATTCAAATATTTAAATAGGCTAGTTTCCTCACAATAAATGTCTCTACATGCCATGAGATCAACCCTGACCCTCATATGCGTTTGAAAGGGGTGTAGGGGCAAATATTGTAAAAAGTTGAATAAACACCACTTTCAGGCCGAAATGTTAAGGGCCGGGGTGGTCCAGCATTTTGGCTGAAAAAATTCAAATATTTAAATAGGCTAAATTCCTCAGAATAAATGTCTCTACATGCCATGAGATGGACCCTGACCCTCATATGCGTTTGAAAGGGGTGTAGGGGCAAATATTGTAAAATTTTGAAAAACACCACTTTCAGGCCGAAATGTTAAGGGCCGGGGTGGTCCAGCATTTTGGCTGAAAAAATTCAAATATTTAAATAGGCTAAATTCCTCAGAATAAATGTCTCTACATGCCATGAGATGGACCCTGACCCTCATATGCGTTTGAAAGGGGTGTAGGGGCAAATATTGTAAAATTTTGAAAAAACACCACTTTCAGGCCGAAATGTTAAGGGCCGGGGTGGTCCAGCATTTTGGCTGAAAAAATTCAAATATTTAAATAGGCTAGTTTCCTCACAATAAATGTCTCTACATGCCATGAGATCAACCCTGACCCTCATATGCGTTTGAAAGGGGTGTAGGGGCAAATATTGTAAAAAGTTGAATAAACACCACTTTCAGGCCGAAATGTTAAGGGCCGGGGTGGTCCAGCATTTTGGCTGAAAAAATTCAAATATTTAAATAGGCTAGTTTCCTCAGAATAAATGTCTCTACATGCCATGAGATCAACCCTGACCCTCATATGCGTTTGAAAGGGGTGTAGGGGCAAATATTGTAAAAAGTTGAATAAACACCACTTTCAGGCCGAAATGTTAAGGGCCGGGGTGGTCCAGCATTTTGGCTGAAAAAATTCAAATATTTAAATAGGCTAGTTTCCTCACAATAAATGTCTCTACATGCCATGAGATCAACCCTGACCCTCATATGCGTTTGAAAGGGGCGTAGGGGCAAATATTGTAAAAAGTTGAATAAACACCACTTTCAGGCCGAAATGTTAAGGGCCGGGGTGGTCCAGCATTTTGGCTAAAAAAATTCAAATATTTAAATAGGCTAAATTCCTCAGAATAAATGTCTCTACATGCCATGAGATGGACCCTGACCCTCATATGCGTTTGAAAGGGGTGTAGGGGCAAATATTGTAAAATTTTGAATAAACACCACTTTCAGGCCGAAATGTTAAGGGCCGGGGTGGTCCAGCATTTTGGCTGAAAAAATTCAAATATTTAAATAGGCTAAATTCCTCAGAATAAATGTCTCTACATGCCATGAGATCACCCCTGACCCTCATATGCGTTTGAAAGGGGTGTAGGGGCAAATATTGTAAAATTTTGAAAAACACCACTTTCAGGCCGAAATGTTAAGGGCCGGGGTGGTCCAGCATTTTGGCTGAAAAAATTCAAATATTTAAATAGGCTAGTTTCCTCACAATAAATGTCTCTACATGCCATGAGATCAACCCTGACCCTCATATGCGTTTGAAAGGGGTGTAGGGGCAAATATTGTAAAAAGTTGAATAAACACCACTTTCAGGCCGAAATGTTAAGGGCCGGGGTGGTCCAGCATTTTGGCTGAAAAAATTCAAATATTTAAATAGGCTAGTTCCTCAGAATAAATGTCTCTACATGCCATGAGATCAACCCTGACCCTCATATGCGTTTGAAAGGGGTGTAGGGGCAAATATTGTAAAATTTGAATAAACACCACTTTCAGGCCGAAATGTTAAGGGCCGGGGTGGTCCAGCATTTTGGCTGAAAAAATTCAAATATTTAAATAGGCTAGTTTCCTCACAATAAATGTCTCTACATGCCATGAGATCAACCCTGACCCTCATATGCGTTTGAAAGGGGCGTAGGGGCAAATATTGTAAAAAGTTGAATAAACACCACTTTCAGGCCGAAATGTTAAGGGCCGGGGTGGTCCAGCATTTTGGCTAAAAAAATTCAAATATTTAAATAGGCTAAATTCCTCAGAATAAATGTCTCTACATGCCATGAGATGGACCCTGACCCTCATATGCGTTTGAAAGGGGTGTAGGGGCAAATATTGTAAAATTTTGAAAAACACCACTTTCAGGCCGAAATGTTAAGGGCCGGGGTGGTCCAGCATTTTGGCTGAAAAAATTCAAATATTTAAATAGGCTAGTTTCCTCAGAATAAATGTCTCTACATGCCATGAGATCAACCCTGACCCTCATATGCGTTTGAAAGGGGTGTAGGGGCAAATATTGTAAAAAGTTGAATAAACACCACTTTCAGGCCGAAATGTTAAGGGCCGGGGTGGTCCAGCATTTTGGCTGAAAAAATTCAAATATTTAAATAGGCTAGTTTCCTCACAATAAATGTCTCTACATGCCATGAGATCAACCCTGACCCTCATATGCGTTTGAAAGGGGTGTAGGGGCAAATATTGTAAAAAGTTGAATAAACACCACTTTCAGGCCGAAATGTTAAGGGCCGGGGTGGTCCAGCATTTTGGCTGAAAAAATTCAAATATTTAAATAGGCTAGTTTCCTCACAATAAATGTCTCTACATGCCATGAGATCAACCCTGACCCTCATATGCGTTTGAAAGGGGCGTAGGGGCAAATATTGTAAAAAGTTGAATAAACACCACTTTCAGGCCGAAATGTTAAGGGCCGGGGTGGTCCAGCATTTTGGCTAAAAAATTCAAATATTTAAATAGGCTAAATTCCTCAGAATAAATGTCTCTACATGCCATGAGATGGACCCTGACCCTCATATGCGTTTGAAAGGGGTGTAGGGGCAAATATTGTAAAATTTTGAAAAACACCACTTTCAGGCCGAAATGTTAAGGGCCGGGGTGGTCCAGCATTTTGGCTGAAAAAATTCAAATATTTAAATAGGCTAGTTTCCTCAGAATAAATGTCTCTACATGCCATGAGATCAACCCTGACCCTCATATGCGTTTGAAAGGGGTGTAGGGGCAAATATTGTAAAATTTTGAAAAAACACCACTTTCAGGCCGAAATGTTAAGGGCCGGGGTGGTCCAGCATTTTGGCTGAAAAAATTCAAATATTTAAATAGGCTAGTTTCCTCACAATAAATGTCTCTACATGCCATGAGATCAACCCTGACCCTCATATGCGTTTGAAAGGGGCGTAGGGGCAAATATTGTAAAAAGTTGAATAAACACCACTTTCAGGCCGAAATGTTAAGGGCCGGGGTGGTCCAGCATTTTGGCTGAAAAAATTCAAATATTTAAATAGGCTAGTTTCCTCAGAATAAATGTCTCTACATGCCATGAGATCAACCCTGACCCTCATATGCGTTTGAAAGGGGCGTAGGGGCAAATATTGTAAAAAGTTGAATAAACACCACTTTCAGGCCGAAATGTTAAGGGCCGGGGTGGTCCAGCATTTTGGCTGAAAAAATTCAAATATTTAAATAGGCTAGTTTCCTCAGAATAAATGTCTCTACATGCCATGAGATCAACCCTGACCCTCATATGCGTTTGAAAGGGGTGTAGGGGCAAATATTGTAAAATTTTGAAAAACACCACTTTCAGGCCGAAATGTTAAGGGCCGGGGTGGTCCAGCATTTTGGCTAAAAAAATTCAAATATTTAAATAGGCTAAATTCCTCAGAATAAATGTCTCTACATGCCATGAGATGGACCCTGACCCTCATATGCGTTTGAAAGGGGTGTAGGGGCAAATATTGTAAAATTTTGAAAAACACCACTTTCAGGCCGAAATGTTAAGGGCCGGGGTGGTCCAGCATTTTGGCTGAAAAAATTCAAATATTTAAATAGGCTAGTTTCCTCAGAATAAATGTCTCTACATGCCATGAGATCAACCCTGACCCTCATATGCGTTTGAAAGGGGTGTAGGGGCAAATATTGTAAAAAGTTGAATAAACACCACTTTCAGGCCGAAATGTTAAGGGCCGGGGTGGTCCAGCATTTTGGCTGAAAAAATTCAAATATTTAAATAGGCTAGTTTCCTCAGAATAAATGTCTCTACATGCCATGAGATCAACCCTGACCCTCATATGCGTTTGAAAGGGGTGTAGGGGCAAATATTGTAAAAAGTTGAATAAACACCACTTTCAGGCCGAAATGTTAAGGGCCGGGGTGGTCCAGCATTTTGGCTGAAAAAATTCAAATATTTAAATAGGCTAGTTTCCTCAGAATAAATGTCTCTACATGCCATGAGATCAACCCTGACCCTCATATGCGTTTGAAAGGGGCGTAGGGGCAAATATTGTAAAAAGTTGAAAAAACACCACTTTCAGGCCGAAATGTTAAGGGCCGGGGTGGTCCAGCATTTTGGCTGAAAAAATTCAAATATTTAAATAGGCTAGTTTCCTCACAATAAATGTCTCTACATGCCATGAGATCAACCCTGACCCTCATATGCGTTTGAAAGGGGTGTAGGGGCAAATATTGTAAAATTTTGAAAAACACCACTTTCAGGCCGAAATGTTAAGGGCCGGGGTGGTCCAGCATTTTGGCTGAAAAAATTCAAATATTTAAATAGGCTAAATTCCTCAGAATAAATGTCTCTACATGCCATGAGATGGACCCTGACCCTCATATGCGTTTGAAAGGGGTGTAGGGGCAAATATTGTAAAATTTTGAAAAACACCACTTTCAGGCCGAAATGTTAAGGGCCGGGGTGGTCCAGCATTTTGGCTGAAAAAATTCAAATATTTAAATAGGCTAGTTTCCTCACAATAAATGTCTCTACATGCCATGAGATCAACCCTGACCCTCATATGCGTTTGAAAGGGGCGTAGGGGCAAATATTGTAAAAAGTTGAATAAACACCACTTTCAGGCCGAAATGTTAAGGGCCGGGGTGGTCCAGCATTTTGGCTGAAAAAATTCAAATATTTAAATAGGCTAGTTTCCTCACAATAAATGTCTCTACATGCCATGAGATCAACCCTGACCCTCATATGCGTTTGAAAGGGGTGTAGGGGCAAATATTGTAAAAAGTTGAATAAACACCACTTTCAGGCCGAAATGTTAAGGGCCGGGGTGGTCCAGCATTTTGGCTAAAAAAATTCAAATATTTAAATAGGCTAGTTTCCTCAGAATAAATGTCTCTACATGCCATGAGATCAACCCTGACCCTCATATGCGTTTGAAAGGGGTGTAGGGGCAAATATTGTAAAATTTTGAAAAACACCACTTTCAGGCCGAAATGTTAAGGGCCGGGGTGGTCCAGCATTTTGGCTGAAAAAATTCAAATATTTAAATAGGCTAGTTTCCTCAGAATAAATGTCTCTACATGCCATGAGATCAACCCTGACCCTCATATGCGTTTGAAAGGGGTGTAGGGGCAAATATTGTAAAATTTTGAAAAAACACCACTTTCAGGCCGAAATGTTAAGGGCCGGGGTGGTCCAGCATTTTGGCTGAAAAAATTCAAATATTTAAATAGGCTAGTTTCCTCACAATAAATGTCTCTACATGCCATGAGATCAACCCTGACCCTCATATGCGTTTGAAAGGGGCGTAGGGGCAAATATTGTAAAAAGTTGAATAAACACCACTTTCAGGCCGAAATGTTAAGGGCCGGGGTGGTCCAGCATTTTGGCTAAAAAAATTCAAATATTTAAATAGGCTAGTTTCCTCAGAATAAATGTCTCTACATGCCATGAGATCAACCCTGACCCTCATATGCGTTTGAAAGGGGTGTAGGGGCAAATATTGTAAAATTTTGAATAAACACCACTTTCAGGCCGAAATGTTAAGGGCCGGGGTGGTCCAGCATTTTGGCTGAAAAAATTCAAATATTTAAATAGGCTAGTTTCCTCAGAATAAATGTCTCTACATGCCATGAGATCAACCCTGACCCTCATATGCGTTTGAAAGGGGTGTAGGGGCAAATATTGTAAAAAGTTGAATAAACACCACTTTCAGGCCGAAATGTTAAGGGCCGGGGTGGTCCAGCATTTTGGCTGAAAAAATTCAAATATTTAAATAGGCTAGTTTCCTCACAATAAATGTCTCTACATGCCATGAGATCAACCCTGACCCTCATATGCGTTTGAAAGGGGTGTAGGGGCAAATATTGTAAAAAGTTGAAAAACACCACTTTCAGGCCGAAATGTTAAGGGCCGGGGTGGTCCAGCATTTTGGCTGAAAAAAATTCAAATATTTAAATAGGCTAGTTTCCTCAGAATAAATGTCTCTACATGCCATGAGATCAACCCTGACCCTCATATGCGTTTGAAAGGGGTGTAGGGGCAAATATTGTAAAAAGTTGAATAAACACCACTTTCAGGCCGAAATGTTAAGGGCCGGGGTGGTCCAGCATTTTGGCTGAAAAAATTCAAATATTTAAATAGGCTAGTTTCCTCACAATAAATGTCTCTACATGCCATGAGATCAACCCTGACCCTCATATGCGTTTGAAAGGGGTGTAGGGGCAAATATTGTAAAAAGTTGAATAAACACCACTTTCAGGCCGAAATGTTAAGGGCCGGGGTGGTCCAGCATTTTGGCTGAAAAAATTCAAATATTTAAATAGGCTAGTTTCCTCAGAATAAATGTCTCTACATGCCATGAGATCAACCCTGACCCTCATATGCGTTTGAAAGGGGTGTAGGGGCAAATATTGTAAAATTTGAAAAACACCACTTTCAGGCCGAAATGTTAAGGGCCGGGGTGGTCCAGCATTTTGGCTGAAAAAATTCAAATATTTAAATAGGCTAGTTTCCTCACAATAAATGTCTCTACATGCCATGAGATCAACCCTGACCCTCATATGCGTTTGAAAGGGGTGTAGGGGCAAATATTGTAAAAAGTTGAAAAACACCACTTTCAGGCCGAAATGTTAAGGGCCGGGGTGGTCCAGCATTTTGGCTGAAAAAATTCAAATATTTAAATAGGCTAAATTCCTCAGAATAAATGTCTCTACATGCCATGAGATCAACCCTGACCCTCATATGCGTTTGAAAGGGGTGTAGGGGCAAATATTGTAAAATTTTGAAAAACACCACTTTCAGGCCGAAATGTTAAGGGCCGGGGTGGTCCAGCATTTTGGCTGAAAAAATTCAAATATTTAAATAGGCTAAATTCCTCAGAATAAATGTCTCTACATGCCATGAGATGGACCCTGACCCTCATATGCGTTTGAAAGGGGTGTAGGGGCAAATATTGTAAAATTTTGAAAAACACCACTTTCAGGCCGAAATGTTAAGGGCCGGGGTGGTCCAGCATTTTGGCTGAAAAAATTCAAATATTTAAATAGGCTAGTTTCCTCACAATAAATGTCTCTACATGCCATGAGATCAACCCTGACCCTCATATGCGTTTGAAAGGGGTGTAGGGGCAAATATTGTAAAAAGTTGAATAAACACCACTTTCAGGCCGAAATGTTAAGGGCCGGGGTGGTCCAGCATTTTGGCTGAAAAAATTCAAATATTTAAATAGGCTAGTTTCCTCACAATAAATGTCTCTACATGCCATGAGATCAACCCTGACCCTCATATGCGTTTGAAAGGGGTGTAGGGGCAAATATTGTAAAAAGTTGAATAAACACCACTTTCAGGCCGAAATGTTAAGGGCCGGGGTGGTCCAGCATTTTGGCTAAAAAAATTCAAATATTTAAATAGGCTAAATTCCTCAGAATAAATGTCTCTACATGCCATGAGATCAACCCTGACCCTCATATGCGTTTGAAAGGGGTGTAGGGGCAAATATTGTAAAATTTTGAAAAACACCACTTTCAGGCCGAAATGTTAAGGGCCGGGGTGGTCCAGCATTTTGGCTGAAAAAATTCAAATATTTAAATAGGCTAGTTTCCTCACAATAAATGTCTCTACATGCCATGAGATCAACCCTGACCCTCATATGCGTTTGAAAGGGGTGTAGGGGCAAATATTGTAAAAAGTTGAATAAACACCACTTTCAGGCCGAAATGTTAAGGGCCGGGGTGGTCCAGCATTTTGGCTGAAAAAATTCAAATATTTAAATAGGCTAGTTCCTCAGAATAAATGTCTCTACATGCCATGAGATCAACCCTGACCCTCATATGCGTTTGAAAGGGGTGTAGGGGCAAATATTGTAAAATTTTGAAAAACACCACTTTCAGGCCGAAATGTTAAGGGCCGGGGTGGTCCAGCATTTTGGCTGAAAAAATTCAAATATTTAAATAGGCTAAATTCCTCAGAATAAATGTCTCTACATGCCATGAGATGGACCCTGACCCTCATATGCGTTTGAAAGGGGTGTAGGGGCAAATATTGTAAAATTTTGAAAAACACCACTTTCAGGCCGAAATGTTAAGGGCCGGGGTGGTCCAGCATTTTGGCTGAAAAAATTCAAATATTTAAATAGGCTAGTTTCCTCACAATAAATGTCTCTACATGCCATGAGATCAACCCTGACCCTCATATGCGTTTGAAAGGGGTGTAGGGGCAAATATTGTAAAATTTTGAAAAACACCACTTTCAGGCCGAAATGTTAAGGGCCGGGGTGGTCCAGCATTTTGGCTGAAAAAATTCAAATATTTAAATAGGCTAGTTTCCTCACAATAAATGTCTCTACATGCCATGAGATCAACCCTGACCCTCATATGCGTTTGAAAGGGGTGTAGGGGCAAATATTGTAAAATTTTGAATAAACACCACTTTCAGGCCGAAATGTTAAGGGCCGGGGTGGTCCAGCATTTTGGCTAAAAAAATTCAAATATTTAAATAGGCTAAATTCCTCAGAATAAATGTCTCTACATGCCATGAGATCAACCCTGACCCTCATATGCGTTTGAAAGGGGTGTAGGGGCAAATATTGTAAAATTTTGAAAAACACCACTTTCAGGCCGAAATGTTAAGGGCCGGGGTGGTCCAGCATTTTGGCTGAAAAAATTCAAATATTTAAATAGGCTAAATTCCTCAGAATAAATGTCTCTACATGCCATGAGATGGACCCTGACCCTCATATGCGTTTGAAAGGGGTGTAGGGGCAAATATTGTAAAATTTTGAAAAACACCACTTTCAGGCCGAAATGTTAAGGGCCGGGGTGGTCCAGCATTTTGGCTGAAAAAATTCAAATATTTAAATAGGCTAGTTTCCTCAGAATAAATGTCTCTACATGCCATGAGATCAACCCTGACCCTCATATGCGTTTGAAAGGGGCGTAGGGGCAAATATTGTAAAAAGTTGAATAAACACCACTTTCAGGCCGAAATGTTAAGGGCCGGGGTGGTCCAGCATTTTGGCTGAAAAAATTCAAATATTTAAATAGGCTAGTTTCCTCAGAATAAATGTCTCTACATGCCATGAGATCAACCCTGACCCTCATATGCGTTTGAAAGGGGTGTAGGGGCAAATATTGTAAAAAGTTGAATAAACACCACTTTCAGGCCGAAATGTTAAGGGCCGGGGTGGTCCAGCATTTTGGCTGAAAAAATTCAAATATTTAAATAGGCTAGTTTCCTCAGAATAAATGTCTCTACATGCCATGAGATCAACCCTGACCCTCATATGCGTTTGAAAGGGGCGTAGGGGCAAATATTGTAAAAAGTTGAATAAACACCACTTTCAGGCCGAAATGTTAAGGGCCGGGGTGGTCCAGCATTTTGGCTAAAAAAATTCAAATATTTAAATAGGCTAGTTTCCTCACAATAAATGTCTCTACATGCCATGAGATCAACCCTGACCCTCATATGCGTTTGAAAGGGGTGTAGGGGCAAATATTGTAAAATTTTGAATAAACACCACTTTCAGGCCGAAATGTTAAGGGCCGGGGTGGTCCAGCATTTTGGCTGAAAAAATTCAAATATTTAAATAGGCTAAATTCCTCAGAATAAATGTCTCTACATGCCATGAGATGGACCCTGACCCTCATATGCGTTTGAAAGGGGTGTAGGGGCAAATATTGTAAAATTTTGAAAAACACCACTTTCAGGCCGAAATGTTAAGGGCCGGGGTGGTCCAGCATTTTGGCTGAAAAAATTCAAATATTTAAATAGGCTAGTTTCCTCACAATAAATGTCTCTACATGCCATGAGATCAACCCTGACCCTCATATGCGTTTGAAAGGGGCGTAGGGGCAAATATTGTAAAAAGTTGAATAAACACCACTTTCAGGCCGAAATGTTAAGGGCCGGGGTGGTCCAGCATTTTGGCTAAAAAAATTCAAATATTTAAATAGGCTAAATTCCTCAGAATAAATGTCTCTACATGCCATGAGATCAACCCTGACCCTCATATGCGTTTGAAAGGGGTGTAGGGGCAAATATTGTAAAAAGACGAATAAACACCACTTTCAGGCCGAAATGTTAAGGGCCGGGGTGGTCCAGCATTTTGGCTGAAAAAATTCAAATATTTAAATAGGCTAGTTTCCTCACAATAAATGTCTCTACATGCCATGAGATCAACCCTGACCCTCATATGCGTTTGAAAGGGGCGTAGGGGCAAATATTGTAAAAAGTTGAATAAACACCACTTTCAGGCCGAAATGTTAAGGGCCGGGGTGGTCCAGCATTTTGGCTGAAAAAATTCAAATATTTAAATAGGCTAAATTCCTCAGAATAAATGTCTCTACATGCCATGAGATGGACCCTGACCCTCATATGCGTTTGAAAGGGGTGTAGGGGCAAATATTGTAAAAAGTTGAATAAACACCACTTTCAGGCCGAAATGTTAAGGGCCGGGGTGGTCCAGCATTTTGGCTAAAAAAATTCAAATATTTAAATAGGCTAAATTCCTCAGAATAAATGTCTCTACATGCCATGAGATGGACCCCTGACCCTCATATGCGTTTGAAAGGGGTGTAGGGGCAAATATTGTAAAATTTTGAAAAACACCACTTTCAGGCCGAAATGTTAAGGGCCGGGGTGGTCCAGCATTTTGGCTGAAAAAATTCAAATATTTAAATAGGCTAGTTTCCTCACAATAAATGTCTCTACATGCCATGAGATCAACCCTGACCCTCATATGCGTTTGAAAGGGGTGTAGGGGCAAATATTGTAAAAAGTTGAATAAACACCACTTTCAGGCCGAAATGTTAAGGGCCGGGGTGGTCCAGCATTTTGGCTGAAAAAATTCAAATATTTAAATAGGCTAAATTCCTCAGAATAAATGTCTCTACATGCCATGAGATCAACCCTGACCCTCATATGCGTTTGAAAGGGGTGTAGGGGCAAATATTGTAAAATTTTGAAAAACACCACTTTCAGGCCGAAATGTTAAGGGCCGGGGTGGTCCAGCATTTTGGCTGAAAAAATTCAAATATTTAAATAGGCTAGTTTCCTCACAATAAATGTCTCTACATGTCATGAGATCAACCCTGACCCTCATATGCGTTTGAAAGGGGCGTAGGGGCAAATATTGTAAAAAGTTGAATAAACACCACTTTCAGGCCGAAATGTTAAGGGCCGGGGTGGTCCAGCATTTTGGCTAAAAAAATTCAAATATTTAAATAGGCTAAATTCCTCAGAATAAATGTCTCTACATGCCATGAGATCAACCCTGACCCTCATATGCGTTTGAAAGGGGTGTAGGGGCAAATATTGTAAAATTTTGAATAAACACCACTTTCAGGCCGAAATGTTAAGGGCCGGGGTGGTCCAGCATTTTGGCTGAAAAAATTCAAATATTTAAATAGGCTAGTTTCCTCACAATAAATGTCTCTACATGCCATGAGATCAACCCTGACCCTCATATGCGTTTGAAAGGGGTGTAGGGGCAAATATTGTAAAATTTTGAAAAACACCACTTTCAGGCCGAAATGTTAAGGGCCGGGGTGGTCCAGCATTTTGGCTGAAAAAATTCAAATATTTAAATAGGCTAGTTTCCTCACAATAAATGTCTCTACATGCCATGAGATCAACCCTGACCCTCATATGCGTTTGAAAGGGGCGTAGGGGCAAATATTGTAAAAAGTTGAATAAACACCACTTTCAGGCCGAAATGTTAAGGGCCGGGGTGGTCCAGCATTTTGGCTAAAAAATTCAAATATTTAAATAGGCTAAATTCCTCAGAATAAATGTCTCTACATGCCATGAGATGGACCCTGACCCTCATATGCGTTTGAAAGGGGTGTAGGGGCAAATATTGTAAAATTTTGAAAAACACCACTTTCAGGCCGAAATGTTAAGGGCCGGGGTGGTCCAGCATTTTGGCTGAAAAAATTCAAATATTTAAATAGGCTAGTTTCCTCAGAATAAATGTCTCTACATGCCATGAGATCAACCCTGACCCTCATATGCGTTTGAAAGGGGCGTAGGGGCAAATATTGTAAAAAGTTGAATAAACACCACTTTCAGGCCGAAATGTTAAGGGCCGGGGTGGTCCAGCATTTTGGCTGAAAAAATTCAAATATTTAAATAGGCTAGTTTCCTCACAATAAATGTCTCTACATGCCATGAGATCAACCCTGACCCTCATATGCGTTTGAAAGGGGTGTAGGGGCAAATATTGTAAAAAGTCGAATAAACACCACTTTCAGGCCGAAATGTTAAGGGCCGGGGTGGTCCAGCATTTTGGCTGAAAAAATTCAAATATTTAAATAGGCTAGTTTCCTCAGAATAAATGTCTCTACATGCCATGAGATCAACCCTGACCCTCATATGCGTTTGAAAGGGGTGTAGGGGCAAATATTGTAAAAGTGAATAAACACCACTTTCAGGCCGAAATGTTAAGGGCCGGGGTGGTCCAGCATTTTGGCTGAAAAAATTCAAATATTTAAATAGGCTAGTTTCCTCACAATAAATGTCTCTACATGCCATGAGATCAACCCTGACCCTCATATGCGTTTGAAAGGGGTGTAGGGGCAAATATTGTAAAAAGTTGAATAAACACCACTTTCAGGCCGAAATGTTAAGGGCCGGGGTGGTCCAGCATTTTGGCTGAAAAAATTCAAATATTTAAATAGGCTAGTTTCCTCACAATAAATGTCTCTACATGCCATGAGATCAACCCTGACCCTCATATGCGTTTGAAAGGGGTGTAGGGGCAAATATTGTAAAAAGTTGAATAAACACCACTTTCAGGCCGAAATGTTAAGGGCCGGGGTGGTCCAGCATTTTGGCTGAAAAAATTCAAATATTTAAATAGGCTAGTTTCCTCACAATAAATGTCTCTACATGCCATGAGATCAACCCTGACCCTCATATGCGTTTGAAAGGGGCGTAGGGGCAAATATTGTAAAAAGTTGAATAAACACCACTTTCAGGCCGAAATGTTAAGGGCCGGGGTGGTCCAGCATTTTGGCTAAAAAAATTCAAATATTTAAATAGGCTAAATTCCTCAGAATAAATGTCTCTACATGCCATGAGATGGACCCTGACCCTCATATGCGTTTGAAAGGGGCGTAGGGGCAAATATTGTAAAATTTTGAAAAACACCACTTTCAGGCCGAAATGTTAAGGGCCGGGGTGGTCCAGCATTTTGGCTAAAAAAATTCAAATATTTAAATAGGCTAAATTCCTCAGAATAAATGTCTCTACATGCCATGAGATGGACCCCGACCCTCATATGCGTTTGAAAGGGGTGTAGGGGCAAATATTGTAAAATTTTGAAAAACACCACTTTCAGGCCGAAATGTTAAGGGCCGGGGTGGTCCAGCATTTTGGCTAAAAAAATTCAAATATTTAAATAGGCTAAATTCCTCAGAATAAATGTCTCTACATGCCATGAGATGGACCCCGACCCTCATATGCGTTTGAAAGGGGTGTAGGGGCAAATATTGTAAAATTTTGAAAAACACCACTTTCAGGCCGAAATGTTAAGGGCCGGGGTGGTCCAGCATTTTGGCTGAAAAAATTCAAATATTTAAATAGGCTAGTTTCCTCACAATAAATGTCTCTACATGCCATGAGATCAACCCTGACCCTCATATGCGTTTGAAAGGGGCGTAGGGGCAAATATTGTAAAATTTTGAAAAACACCACTTTCAGGCCGAAATGTTAAGGGCCGGGGTGGTCCAGCATTTTGGCTGAAAAAATTCAAATATTTAAATAGGCTAGTTTCCTCACAATAAATGTCTCTACATGCCATGAGATCAACCCTGACCCTCATATGCGTTTGAAAGGGGTGTAGGGGCAAATATTGTAAAAAGTTGAATAAACACCACTTTCAGGCCGAAATGTTAAGGGCCGGGGTGGTCCAGCATTTTGGCTGAAAAAATTCAAATATTTAAATAGGCTAGTTTCCTCACAATAAATGTCTCTACATGCCATGAGATCAACCCTGACCCTCATATGCGTTTGAAAGGGGCGTAGGGGCAAATATTGTAAAATTTTGAAAAACACCACTTTCAGGCCGAAATGTTAAGGGCCGGGGTGGTCCAGCATTTTGGCTAAAAAATTCAAATATTTAAATAGGCTAAATTCCTCAGAATAAATGTCTCTACATGCCATGAGATGGACCCTGACCCTCATATGCGTTTGAAAGGGGTGTAGGGGCAAATATTGTAAAATTTTGAAAAACACCACTTTCAGGCCGAAATGTTAAGGGCCGGGGTGGTCCAGCATTTTGGCTAAAAAAATTCAAATATTTAAATAGGCTAAATTCCTCAGAATAAATGTCTCTACATGCCATGAGATCAACCCTGACCCTCATATGCGTTTGAAAGGGGTGTAGGGGCAAATATTGTAAAATTTTGAAAAACACCACTTTCAGGCCGAAATGTTAAGGGCCGGGGTGGTCCAGCATTTTGGCTGAAAAAATTCAAATATTTAAATAGGCTAGTTTCCTCACAATAAATGTCTCTACATGCCATGAGATCAACCCTGACCCTCATATGCGTTTGAAAGGGGTGTAGGGGCAAATATTGTAAAAAGTTGAATAAACACCACTTTCAGGCCGAAATGTTAAGGGCCGGGGTGGTCCAGCATTTTGGCTGAAAAAATTCAAATATTTAAATAGGCTAGTTTCCTCACAATAAATGTCTCTACATGTCATGAGATCAACCCTGACCCTCATATGCGTTTGAAAGGGGCGTAGGGGCAAATATTGTAAAATTTTGAAAAACACCACTTTCAGGCCGAAATGTTAAGGGCCGGGGTGGTCCAGCATTTTGGCTAAAAAAATTCAAATATTTAAATAGGCTAAATTCCTCAGAATAAATGTCTCTACATGCCATGAGATGGACCCTGACCCTCATATGCGTTTGAAAGGGGTGTAGGGGCAAATATTGTAAAATTTTGAAAAACACCACTTTCAGGCCGAAATGTTAAGGGCCGGGGTGGTCCAGCATTTTGGCTAAAAAAATTCAAATATTTAAATAGGCTAAATTCCTCAGAATAAATGTCTCTACATGCCATGAGATGGACCCTGACCCTCATATGCGTTTGAAAGGGGTGTAGGGGCAAATATTGTAAAATTTTGAAAAACACCACTTTCAGGCCGAAATGTTAAGGGCCGGGGTGGTCCAGCATTTTGGCTAAAAAAATTCAAATATTTAAATAGGCTAAATTCCTCAGAATAAATGTCTCTACATGCCATGAGATCAACCCTGACCCTCATATGCGTTTGAAAGGGGTGTAGGGGCAAATATTGTAAAAAGTTGAATAAACACCACTTTCAGGCCGAAATGTTAAGGGCCGGGGTGGTCCAGCATTTTGGCTAAAAAAATTCAAATATTTAAATAGGCTAAATTCCTCAGAATAAATGTCTCTACATGCCATGAGATGGACCCTGACCCTCATATGCGTTTGAAAGGGGTGTAGGGGCAAATATTGTAAAATTTTGAAAAACACCACTTTCAGGCCGAAATGTTAAGGGCCGGGGTGGTCCAGCATTTTGGCTGAAAAAATTCAAATATTTAAATAGGCTAGTTTCCTCACAATAAATGTCTCTACATGCCATGAGATCAACCCTGACCCTCATATGCGTTTGAAAGGGGTGTAGGGGCAAATATTGTAAAATTTTGAAAAACACCACTTTCAGGCCGAAATGTTAAGGGCCGGGGTGGTCCAGCATTTTGGCTGAAAAAATTCAAATATTTAAATAGGCTAGTTTCCTCACAATAAATGTCTCTACATGCCATGAGATCAACCCTGACCCTCATATGCGTTTGAAAGGGGTGTAGGGGCAAATATTGTAAAAAGTCGAATAAACACCACTTTCAGGCCGAAATGTTAAGGGCCGGGGTGGTCCAGCATTTTGGCTGAAAAAATTCAAATATTTAAATAGGCTAGTTTCCTCACAATAAATGTCTCTACATGCCATGAGATCAACCCTGACCCTCATATGCGTTTGAAAGGGGCGTAGGGGCAAATATTGTAAAAAGTTGAATAAACACCACTTTCAGGCCGAAATGTTAAGGGCCGGGGTGGTCCAGCATTTTGGCTAAAAAAATTCAAATATTTAAATAGGCTAAATTCCTCAGAATAAATGTCTCTACATGCCATGAGATGGACCCTGACCCTCATATGCGTTTGAAAGGGGCGTAGGGGCAAATATTGTAAAATTTTGAAAAACACCACTTTCAGGCCGAAATGTTAAGGGCCGGGGTGGTCCAGCATTTTGGCTAAAAAAATTCAAATATTTAAATAGGCTAAATTCCTCAGAATAAATGTCTCTACATGCCATGAGATGGACCCCGACCCTCATATGCGTTTGAAAGGGGTGTAGGGGCAAATATTGTAAAATTTTGAAAAACACCACTTTCAGGCCGAAATGTTAAGGGCCGGGGTGGTCCAGCATTTTGGCTGAAAAAATTCAAATATTTAAATAGGCTAGTTTCCTCACAATAAATGTCTCTACATGCCATGAGATCAACCCTGACCCTCATATGCGTTTGAAAGGGGTGTAGGGGCAAATATTGTAAAATTTTGAAAAACACCACTTTCAGGCCGAAATGTTAAGGGCCGGGGTGGTCCAGCATTTTGGCTGAAAAAATTCAAATATTTAAATAGGCTAGTTTCCTCACAATAAATGTCTCTACATGCCATGAGATCAACCCTGACCCTCATATGCGTTTGAAAGGGGTGTAGGGGCAAATATTGTAAAAAGACGAATAAACACCACTTTCAGGCCGAAATGTTAAGGGCCGGGGTGGTCCAGCATTTTGGCTGAAAAAATTCAAATATTTAAATAGGCTAGTTTCCTCACAATAAATGTCTCTACATGCCATGAGATCAACCCTGACCCTCATATGCGTTTGAAAGGGGCGTAGGGGCAAATATTGTAAAATTTTGAAAAACACCACTTTCAGGCCGAAATGTTAAGGGCCGGGGTGGTCCAGCATTTTGGCTAAAAAAATTCAAATATTTAAATAGGCTAAATTCCTCAGAATAAATGTCTCTACATGCCATGAGATGGACCCTGACCCTCATATGCGTTTGAAAGGGGTGTAGGGGCAAATATTGTAAAATTTTGAAAAACACCACTTTCAGGCCGAAATGTTAAGGGCCGGGGTGGTCCAGCATTTTGGCTAAAAAAATTCAAATATTTAAATAGGCTAAATTCCTCAGAATAAATGTCTCTACATGCCATGAGATCAACCCTGACCCTCATATGCGTTTGAAAGGGGTGTAGGGGCAAATATTGTAAAATTTTGAAAAACACCACTTTCAGGCCGAAATGTTAAGGGCCGGGGTGGTCCAGCATTTTGGCTGAAAAAATTCAAATATTTAAATAGGCTAGTTTCCTCAGAATAAATGTCTCTACATGCCATGAGATCAACCCTGACCCTCATATGCGTTTGAAAGGGGTGTAGGGGCAAATATTGTAAAAAGACGAATAAACACCACTTTCAGGCCGAAATGTTAAGGGCCGGGGTGGTCCAGCATTTTGGCTGAAAAAATTCAAATATTTAAATAGGCTAGTTTCCTCACAATAAATGTCTCTACATGCCATGAGATCAACCCTGACCCTCATATGCGTTTGAAAGGGGCGTAGGGGCAAATATTGTAAAATTTTGAAAAACACCACTTTCAGGCCGAAATGTTAAGGGCCGGGGTGGTCCAGCATTTTGGCTGAAAAAATTCAAATATTTAAATAGGCTAGTTTCCTCACAATAAATGTCTCTACATGCCATGAGATCAACCCTGACCCTCATATGCGTTTGAAAGGGGCGTAGGGGCAAATATTGTAAAATTTTGAAAAACACCACTTTCAGGCCGAAATGTTAAGGGCCGGGGTGGTCCAGCATTTTGGCTAAAAAAATTCAAATATTTAAATAGGCTAAATTCCTCAGAATAAATGTCTCTACATGCCATGAGATGGACCCCGACCCTCATATGCGTTTGAAAGGGGTGTAGGGGCAAATATTGTAAAATTTTGAAAAACACCACTTTCAGGCCGAAATGTTAAGGGCCGGGGTGGTCCAGCATTTTGGCTAAAAAAATTCAAATATTTAAATAGGCTAAATTCCTCAGAATAAATGTCTCTACATGCCATGAGATGGACCCTGACCCTCATATGCGTTTGAAAGGGGTGTAGGGGCAAATATTGTAAAATTTTGAAAAACACCACTTTCAGGCCGAAATGTTAAGGGCCGGGGTGGTCCAGCATTTTGGCTAAAAAAATTCAAATATTTAAATAGGCTAAATTCCTCAGAATAAATGTCTCTACATGCCATGAGATCAACCCTGACCCTCATATGCGTTTGAAAGGGGTGTAGGGGCAAATATTGTAAAAAGTTGAATAAACACCACTTTCAGGCCGAAATGTTAAGGGCCGGGGTGGTCCAGCATTTTGGCTAAAAAATTCAAATATTTAAATAGGCTAAATTCCTCAGAATAAATGTCTCTACATGCCATGAGATGGACCCCGACCCTCATATGCGTTTGAAAGGGGTGTAGGGGCAAATATTGTAAAATTTTGAAAAACACCACTTTCAGGCCGAAATGTTAAGGGCCGGGGTGGTCCAGCATTTTGGCTGAAAAAATTCAAATATTTAAATAGGCTAGTTTCCTCACAATAAATGTCTCTACATGCCATGAGATCAACCCTGACCCTCATATGCGTTTGAAAGGGGTGTAGGGGCAAATATTGTAAAATTTTGAAAAACACCACTTTCAGGCCGAAATGTTAAGGGCCGGGGTGGTCCAGCATTTTGGCTGAAAAAATTCAAATATTTAAATAGGCTAGTTTCCTCACAATAAATGTCTCTACATGCCATGAGATCAACCCTGACCCTCATATGCGTTTGAAAGGGGTGTAGGGGCAAATATTGTAAAAAGTCGAATAAACACCACTTTCAGGCCGAAATGTTAAGGGCCGGGGTGGTCCAGCATTTTGGCTGAAAAAATTCAAATATTTAAATAGGCTAGTTTCCTCACAATAAATGTCTCTACATGCCATGAGATCAACCCTGACCCTCATATGCGTTTGAAAGGGGCGTAGGGGCAAATATTGTAAAAAGTTGAATAAACACCACTTTCAGGCCGAAATGTTAAGGGCCGGGGTGGTCCAGCATTTTGGCTAAAAAAATTCAAATATTTAAATAGGCTAAATTCCTCAGAATAAATGTCTCTACATGCCATGAGATGGACCCTGACCCTCATATGCGTTTGAAAGGGGCGTAGGGGCAAATATTGTAAAATTTTGAAAAACACCACTTTCAGGCCGAAATGTTAAGGGCCGGGGTGGTCCAGCATTTTGGCTAAAAAAATTCAAATATTTAAATAGGCTAAATTCCTCAGAATAAATGTCTCTACATGCCATGAGATGGACCCCGACCCTCATATGCGTTTGAAAGGGGTGTAGGGGCAAATATTGTAAAATTTTGAAAAACACCACTTTCAGGCCGAAATGTTAAGGGCCGGGGTGGTCCAGCATTTTGGCTGAAAAAATTCAAATATTTAAATAGGCTAGTTTCCTCACAATAAATGTCTCTACATGCCATGAGATCAACCCTGACCCTCATATGCGTTTGAAAGGGGTGTAGGGGCAAATATTGTAAAATTTTGAAAAACACCACTTTCAGGCCGAAATGTTAAGGGCCGGGGTGGTCCAGCATTTTGGCTGAAAAAATTCAAATATTTAAATAGGCTAGTTTCCTCACAATAAATGTCTCTACATGCCATGAGATCAACCCTGACCCTCATATGCGTTTGAAAGGGGTGTAGGGGCAAATATTGTAAAAAGTCGAATAAACACCACTTTCAGGCCGAAATGTTAAGGGCCGGGGTGGTCCAGCATTTTGGCTGAAAAAATTCAAATATTTAAATAGGCTAGTTTCCTCACAATAAATGTCTCTACATGTCATGAGATCAACCCTGACCCTCATATGCGTTTGAAAGGGGCGTAGGGGCAAATATTGTAAAATTTTGAAAAACACCACTTTCAGGCCGAAATGTTAAGGGCCGGGGTGGTCCAGCATTTTGGCTAAAAAAATTCAAATATTTAAATAGGCTAAATTCCTCAGAATAAATGTCTCTACATGCCATGAGATGGACCCTGACCCTCATATGCGTTTGAAAGGGGTGTAGGGGCAAATATTGTAAAATTTTGAAAAACACCACTTTCAGGCCGAAATGTTAAGGGCCGGGGTGGTCCAGCATTTTGGCTAAAAAAATTCAAATATTTAAATAGGCTAAATTCCTCAGAATAAATGTCTCTACATGCCATGAGATCAACCCTGACCCTCATATGCGTTTGAAAGGGGTGTAGGGGCAAATATTGTAAAATTTTGAAAAACACCACTTTCAGGCCGAAATGTTAAGGGCCGGGGTGGTCCAGCATTTTGGCTGAAAAAATTCAAATATTTAAATAGGCTAGTTTCCTCACAATAAATGTCTCTACATGCCATGAGATCAACCCTGACCCTCATATGCGTTTGAAAGGGGTGTAGGGGCAAATATTGTAAAAAGACGAATAAACACCACTTTCAGGCCGAAATGTTAAGGGCCGGGGTGGTCCAGCATTTTGGCTGAAAAAATTCAAATATTTAAATAGGCTAGTTTCCTCACAATAAATGTCTCTACATGTCATGAGATCAACCCTGACCCTCATATGCGTTTGAAAGGGGCGTAGGGGCAAATATTGTAAAATTTTGAAAAACACCACTTTCAGGCCGAAATGTTAAGGGCCGGGGTGGTCCAGCATTTTGGCTAAAAAAATTCAAATATTTAAATAGGCTAAATTCCTCAGAATAAATGTCTCTACATGCCATGAGATGGACCCTGACCCTCATATGCGTTTGAAAGGGGTGTAGGGGCAAATATTGTAAAATTTTGAAAAACACCACTTTCAGGCCGAAATGTTAAGGGCCGGGGTGGTCCAGCATTTTGGCTAAAAAAATTCAAATATTTAAATAGGCTAAATTCCTCAGAATAAATGTCTCTACATGCCATGAGATGGACCCTGACCCTCATATGCGTTTGAAAGGGGTGTAGGGGCAAATATTGTAAAATTTTGAAAAACACCACTTTCAGGCCGAAATGTTAAGGGCCGGGGTGGTCCAGCATTTTGGCTAAAAAAATTCAAATATTTAAATAGGCTAAATTCCTCAGAATAAATGTCTCTACATGCCATGAGATCAACCCTGACCCTCATATGCGTTTGAAAGGGGTGTAGGGGCAAATATTGTAAAAAGACGAATAAACACCACTTTCAGGCCGAAATGTTAAGGGCCGGGGTGGTCCAGCATTTTGGCTAAAAAAATTCAAATATTTAAATAGGCTAAATTCCTCAGAATAAATGTCTCTACATGCCATGAGATGGACCCCGACCCTCATATGCGTTTGAAAGGGGTGTAGGGGCAAATATTGTAAAATTTTGAAAAACACCACTTTCAGGCCGAAATGTTAAGGGCCGGGGTGGTCCAGCATTTTGGCTGAAAAAATTCAAATATTTAAATAGGCTAGTTTCCTCACAATAAATGTCTCTACATGCCATGAGATCAACCCTGACCCTCATATGCGTTTGAAAGGGGTGTAGGGGCAAATATTGTAAAATTTTGAAAAACACCACTTTCAGGCCGAAATGTTAAGGGCCGGGGTGGTCCAGCATTTTGGCTGAAAAAATTCAAATATTTAAATAGGCTAGTTTCCTCACAATAAATGTCTCTACATGCCATGAGATCAACCCTGACCCTCATATGCGTTTGAAAGGGGTGTAGGGGCAAATATTGTAAAAAGTCGAATAAACACCACTTTCAGGCCGAAATGTTAAGGGCCGGGGTGGTCCAGCATTTTGGCTGAAAAAATTCAAATATTTAAATAGGCTAGTTTCCTCACAATAAATGTCTCTACATGTCATGAGATCAACCCTGACCCTCATATGCGTTTGAAAGGGGCGTAGGGGCAAATATTGTAAAAAGTTGAATAAACACCACTTTCAGGCCGAAATGTTAAGGGCCGGGGTGGTCCAGCATTTTGGCTAAAAAAATTCAAATATTTAAATAGGCTAAATTCCTCAGAATAAATGTCTCTACATGCCATGAGATGGACCCTGACCCTCATATGCGTTTGAAAGGGGCGTAGGGGCAAATATTGTAAAATTTTGAAAAACACCACTTTCAGGCCGAAATGTTAAGGGCCGGGGTGGTCCAGCATTTTGGCTAAAAAAATTCAAATATTTAAATAGGCTAAATTCCTCAGAATAAATGTCTCTACATGCCATGAGATGGACCCCGACCCTCATATGCGTTTGAAAGGGGTGTAGGGGCAAATATTGTAAAATTTTGAAAAACACCACTTTCAGGCCGAAATGTTAAGGGCCGGGGTGGTCCAGCATTTTGGCTGAAAAAATTCAAATATTTAAATAGGCTAGTTTCCTCACAATAAATGTCTCTACATGCCATGAGATCAACCCTGACCCTCATATGCGTTTGAAAGGGGCGTAGGGGCAAATATTGTAAAATTTTGAAAAACACCACTTTCAGGCCGAAATGTTAAGGGCCGGGGTGGTCCAGCATTTTGGCTGAAAAAATTCAAATATTTAAATAGGCTAGTTTCCTCACAATAAATGTCTCTACATGCCATGAGATCAACCCTGACCCTCATATGCGTTTGAAAGGGGTGTAGGGGCAAATATTGTAAAATTTTGAAAAACACCACTTTCAGGCCGAAATGTTAAGGGCCGGGGTGGTCCAGCATTTTGGCTGAAAAAATTCAAATATTTAAATAGGCTAGTTTCCTCACAATAAATGTCTCTACATGCCATGAGATCAACCCTGACCCTCATATGCGTTTGAAAGGGGTGTAGGGGCAAATATTGTAAAAAGTCGAATAAACACCACTTTCAGGCCGAAATGTTAAGGGCCGGGGTGGTCCAGCATTTTGGCTGAAAAAATTCAAATATTTAAATAGGCTAGTTTCCTCACAATAAATGTCTCTACATGTCATGAGATCAACCCTGACCCTCATATGCGTTTGAAAGGGGCGTAGGGGCAAATATTGTAAAAAGTTGAATAAACACCACTTTCAGGCCGAAATGTTAAGGGCCGGGGTGGTCCAGCATTTTGGCTAAAAAAATTCAAATATTTAAATAGGCTAAATTCCTCAGAATAAATGTCTCTACATGCCATGAGATGGACCCTGACCCTCATATGCGTTTGAAAGGGGCGTAGGGGCAAATATTGTAAAATTTTGAAAAACACCACTTTCAGGCCGAAATGTTAAGGGCCGGGGTGGTCCAGCATTTTGGCTAAAAAAATTCAAATATTTAAATAGGCTAAATTCCTCAGAATAAATGTCTCTACATGCCATGAGATGGACCCCGACCCTCATATGCGTTTGAAAGGGGTGTAGGGGCAAATATTGTAAAATTTTGAAAAACACCACTTTCAGGCCGAAATGTTAAGGGCCGGGGTGGTCCAGCATTTTGGCTGAAAAAATTCAAATATTTAAATAGGCTAGTTTCCTCACAATAAATGTCTCTACATGCCATGAGATCAACCCTGACCCTCATATGCGTTTGAAAGGGGCGTAGGGGCAAATATTGTAAAATTTTGAAAAACACCACTTTCAGGCCGAAATGTTAAGGGCCGGGGTGGTCCAGCATTTTGGCTGAAAAAATTCAAATATTTAAATAGGCTAGTTTCCTCACAATAAATGTCTCTACATGCCATGAGATCAACCCTGACCCTCATATGCGTTTGAAAGGGGTGTAGGGGCAAATATTGTAAAATTTTGAAAAACACCACTTTCAGGCCGAAATGTTAAGGGCCGGGGTGGTCCAGCATTTTGGCTGAAAAAATTCAAATATTTAAATAGGCTAGTTTCCTCACAATAAATGTCTCTACATGCCATGAGATCAACCCTGACCCTCATATGCGTTTGAAAGGGGTGTAGGGGCAAATATTGTAAAAAGTTGAATAAACACCACTTTCAGGCCGAAATGTTAAGGGCCGGGGTGGTCCAGCATTTTGGCTGAAAAAATTCAAATATTTAAATAGGCTAGTTTCCTCACAATAAATGTCTCTACATGTCATGAGATCAACCCTGACCCTCATATGCGTTTGAAAGGGGCGTAGGGGCAAATATTGTAAAAAGTTGAATAAACACCACTTTCAGGCCGAAATGTTAAGGGCCGGGGTGGTCCAGCATTTTGGCTAAAAAAATTCAAATATTTAAATAGGCTAAATTCCTCAGAATAAATGTCTCTACATGCCATGAGATGGACCCTGACCCTCATATGCGTTTGAAAGGGGCGTAGGGGCAAATATTGTAAAATTTTGAAAAACACCACTTTCAGGCCGAAATGTTAAGGGCCGGGGTGGTCCAGCATTTTGGCTAAAAAAATTCAAATATTTAAATAGGCTAAATTCCTCAGAATAAATGTCTCTACATGCCATGAGATGGACCCCGACCCTCATATGCGTTTGAAAGGGGTGTAGGGGCAAATATTGTAAAATTTTGAAAAACACCACTTTCAGGCCGAAATGTTAAGGGCCGGGGTGGTCCAGCATTTTGGCTAAAAAATTCAAATATTTAAATAGGCTAAATTCCTCAGAATAAATGTCTCTACATGCCATGAGATCAACCCTGACCCTCATATGCGTTTGAAAGGGGTGTAGGGGCAAATATTGTAAAAAGACGAATAAACACCACTTTCAGGCCGAAATGTTAAGGGCCGGGGTGGTCCAGCATTTTGGCTAAAAAAATTCAAATATTTAAATAGGCTAAATTCCTCAGAATAAATGTCTCTACATGCCATGAGATGGACCCCGACCCTCATATGCGTTTGAAAGGGGTGTAGGGGCAAATATTGTAAAATTTTGAAAAACACCACTTTCAGGCCGAAATGTTAAGGGCCGGGGTGGTGCAGCATTTTGGCTGAAAAAATTCAAATATTTAAATAGGCTAGTTTCCTCACAATAAATGTCTCTACATGTCATGAGATCAACCCTGACCCTCATATGCGTTTGAAAGGGGTGTAGGGGCAAATATTGTAAAATTTTGAAAAACACCACTTTCAGGCCGAAATGTTAAGGGCCGGGGTGGTCCAGCATTTTGGCTGAAAAAATTCAAATATTTAAATAGGCTAGTTTCCTCACAATAAATGTCTCTACATGCCATGAGATCAACCCTGACCCTCATATGCGTTTGAAAGGGGTGTAGGGGCAAATATTGTAAAAAGTCGAATAAACACCACTTTCAGGCCGAAATGTTAAGGGCCGGGGTGGTCCAGCATTTTGGCTGAAAAAATTCAAATATTTAAATAGGCTAGTTTCCTCACAATAAATGTCTCTACATGCCATGAGATCAACCCTGACCCTCATATGCGTTTGAAAGGGGCGTAGGGGCAAATATTGTAAAAAGTTGAATAAACACCACTTTCAGGCCGAAATGTTAAGGGCCGGGGTGGTCCAGCATTTTGGCTAAAAAAATTCAAATATTTAAATAGGCTAAATTCCTCAGAATAAATGTCTCTACATGCCATGAGATGGACCCTGACCCTCATATGCGTTTGAAAGGGGCGTAGGGGCAAATATTGTAAAATTTTGAAAAACACCACTTTCAGGCCGAAATGTTAAGGGCCGGGGTGGTCCAGCATTTTGGCTAAAAAAATTCAAATATTTAAATAGGCTAAATTCCTCAGAATAAATGTCTCTACATGCCATGAGATGGACCCCGACCCTCATATGCGTTTGAAAGGGGTGTAGGGGCAAATATTGTAAAATTTTGAAAAACACCACTTTCAGGCCGAAATGTTAAGGGCCGGGGTGGTCCAGCATTTTGGCTGAAAAAATTCAAATATTTAAATAGGCTAGTTTCCTCACAATAAATGTCTCTACATGCCATGAGATCAACCCTGACCCTCATATGCGTTTGAAAGGGGCGTAGGGGCAAATATTGTAAAATTTTGAAAAACACCACTTTCAGGCCGAAATGTTAAGGGCCGGGGTGGTCCAGCATTTTGGCTGAAAAAATTCAAATATTTAAATAGGCTAGTTTCCTCACAATAAATGTCTCTACATGCCATGAGATCAACCCTGACCCTCATATGCGTTTGAAAGGGGTGTAGGGGCAAATATTGTAAAAAGTTGAATAAACACCACTTTCAGGCCGAAATGTTAAGGGCCGGGGTGGTCCAGCATTTTGGCTGAAAAAATTCAAATATTTAAATAGGCTAGTTTCCTCACAATAAATGTCTCTACATGCCATGAGATCAACCCTGACCCTCATATGCGTTTGAAAGGGGCGTAGGGGCAAATATTGTAAAATTTTGAAAAACACCACTTTCAGGCCGAAATGTTAAGGGCCGGGGTGGTCCAGCATTTTGGCTAAAAAAATTCAAATATTTAAATAGGCTAAATTCCTCAGAATAAATGTCTCTACATGCCATGAGATGGACCCCGACCCTCATATGCGTTTGAAAGGGGTGTAGGGGCAAATATTGTAAAATTTTGAAAAACACCACTTTCAGGCCGAAATGTTAAGGGCCGGGGTGGTCCAGCATTTTGGCTAAAAAAATTCAAATATTTAAATAGGCTAAATTCCTCAGAATAAATGTCTCTACATGCCATGAGATCAACCCTGACCCTCATATGCGTTTGAAAGGGGTGTAGGGGCAAATATTGTAAAATTTTGAAAAACACCACTTTCAGGCCGAAATGTTAAGGGCCGGGGTGGTCCAGCATTTTGGCTGAAAAAATTCAAATATTTAAATAGGCTAGTTTCCTCACAATAAATGTCTCTACATGCCATGAGATCAACCCTGACCCTCATATGCGTTTGAAAGGGGTGTAGGGGCAAATATTGTAAAAAGACGAATAAACACCACTTTCAGGCCGAAATGTTAAGGGCCGGGGTGGTCCAGCATTTTGGCTGAAAAAATTCAAATATTTAAATAGGCTAGTTTCCTCACAATAAATGTCTCTACATGCCATGAGATCAACCCTGACCCTCATATGCGTTTGAAAGGGGTGTAGGGGCAAATATTGTAAAAAGTTGAATAAACACCACTTTCAGGCCGAAATGTTAAGGGCCGGGGTGGTCCAGCATTTTGGCTGAAAAAATTCAAATATTTAAATAGGCTAGTTTCCTCACAATAAATGTCTCTACATGTCATGAGATCAACCCTGACCCTCATATGCGTTTGAAAGGGGCGTAGGGGCAAATATTGTAAAAAGTTGAATAAACACCACTTTCAGGCCGAAATGTTAAGGGCCGGGGTGGTCCAGCATTTTGGCTAAAAAAATTCAAATATTTAAATAGGCTAAATTCCTCAGAATAAATGTCTCTACATGCCATGAGATGGACCCTGACCCTCATATGCGTTTGAAAGGGGCGTAGGGGCAAATATTGTAAAATTTTGAAAAACACCACTTTCAGGCCGAAATGTTAAGGGCCGGGGTGGTCCAGCATTTTGGCTAAAAAAATTCAAATATTTAAATAGGCTAAATTCCTCAGAATAAATGTCTCTACATGCCATGAGATGGACCCTGACCCTCATATGCGTTTGAAAGGGGTGTAGGGGCAAATATTGTAAAATTTTGAAAAACACCACTTTCAGGCCGAAATGTTAAGGGCCGGGGTGGTCCAGCATTTTGGCTGAAAAAATTCAAATATTTAAATAGGCTAGTTTCCTCACAATAAATGTCTCTACATGCCATGAGATCAACCCTGACCCTCATATGCGTTTGAAAGGGGCGTAGGGGCAAATATTGTAAAATTTTGAAAAACACCACTTTCAGGCCGAAATGTTAAGGGCCGGGGTGGTCCAGCATTTTGGCTGAAAAAATTCAAATATTTAAATAGGCTAGTTTCCTCACAATAAATGTCTCTACATGCCATGAGATCAACCCTGACCCTCATATGCGTTTGAAAGGGGTGTAGGGGCAAATATTGTAAAAAGACGAATAAACACCACTTTCAGGCCGAAATGTTAA
Organism: Strongylocentrotus purpuratus; assembly: GCF_000002235.5. NCBI lineage: Eukaryota > Metazoa > Echinodermata > Echinoidea > Camarodonta > Strongylocentrotidae > Strongylocentrotus > Strongylocentrotus purpuratus. Next base: position 22,905,027 of record NW_022145611.1, read on the forward strand.
GGGCCGGGGTGGTCCAGCATTTTGGCTGAAAAAATTCAAATATTTAAATAGGCTAGTTTCCTCACAATAAATGTCTCTACATGTCATGAGATCAACCCTGACCCTCATATGCGTTTGAAAGGGGCGTAGGGGCAAATATTGTAAAATTTTGAAAAACACCACTTTCAGGCCGAAATGTTAAGGGCCGGGGTGGTCCAGCATTTTGGCTAAAAAAATTCAAATATTTAAATAGGCTAAATTCCTCAGAATAAATGTCTCTACATGCCATGAGATCAACCCTGACCCTCATATGCGTTTGAAAGGGGCGTAGGGGCAAATATTGTAAAATTTTGAAAAACACCACTTTCAGGCCGAAATGTTAAGGGCCGGGGTGGTCCAGCATTTTGGCTGAAAAAATTCAAATATTTAAATAGGCTAGTTTCCTCACAATAAATGTCTCTACATGCCATGAGATCAACCCTGACCCTCATATGCGTTTGAAAGGGGTGTAGGGGCAAATATTGTAAAAAGACGAATAAACACCACTTTCAGGCCGAAATGTTAAGGGCCGGGGTGGTCCAGCATTTTGGCTGAAAAAATTCAAATATTTAAATAGGCTAGTTTCCTCACAATAAATGTCTCTACATGTCATGAGATCAACCCTGACCCTCATATGCGTTTGAAAGGGGCGTAGGGGCAAATATTGTAAAATTTTGAAAAACACCACTTTCAGGCCGAAATGTTAAGGGCCGGGGTGGTCCAGCATTTTGGCTAAAAAAATTCAAATATTTAAATAGGCTAAATTCCTCAGAATAAATGTCTCTACATGCCATGAGATGGACCCCGACCCTCATATGCGTTTGAAAGGGGTGTAGGGGCAAATATTGTAAAATTTTGAAAAACACCACTTTCAGGCCGAAATGTTAAGGGCCGGGGTGGTCCAGCATTTTGGCTAAAAAAATTCAAATATTTAAATAGGCTAAATTCCTCAGAATAAATGTCTCTACATGCCATGAGATGGACCCCGACCCTCATATGCGTTTGAAAGGGGTGTAGGGGCAAATATTGTAAAATTTTGAAAAACACCACTTTCAGGCCGAAATGTTAAGGGCCGGGGTGGTCCAGCATTTTGGCTAAAAAAATTCAAATATTTAAATAGGCTAAATTCCTCAGAATAAATGTCTCTACATGCCATGAGATCAACCCTGACCCTCATATGCGTTTGAAAGGGGTGTAGGGGCAAATATTGTAAAAAGACGAATAAACACCACTTTCAGGCCGAAATGTTAAGGGCCGGGGTGGTCCAGCATTTTGGCTAAAAAAATTCAAATATTTAAATAGGCTAAATTCCTCAGAATAAATGTCTCTACATGCCATGAGATGGACCCCGACCCTCATATGCGTTTGAAAGGGGTGTAGGGGCAAATATTGTAAAATTTTGAAAAACACCACTTTCAGGCCGAAATGTTAAGGGCCGGGGTGGTGCAGCATTTTGGCTGAAAAAATTCAAATATTTAAATAGGCTAGTTTCCTCACAATAAATGTCTCTACATGTCATGAGATCAACCCTGACCCTCATATGCGTTTGAAAGGGGTGTAGGGGCAAATATTGTAAAATTTTGAAAAACACCACTTTCAGGCCGAAATGTTAAGGGCCGGGGTGGTCCAGCATTTTGGCTGAAAAAATTCAAATATTTAAATAGGCTAGTTTCCTCACAATAAATGTCTCTACATGCCATGAGATCAACCCTGACCCTCATATGCGTTTGAAAGGGGTGTAGGGGCAAATATTGTAAAAAGTCGAATAAACACCACTTTCAGGCCGAAATGTTAAGGGCCGGGGTGGTCCAGCATTTTGGCTGAAAAAATTCAAATATTTAAATAGGCTAGTTTCCTCACAATAAATGTCTCTACATGTCATGAGATCAACCCTGACCCTCATATGCGTTTGAAAGGGGCGTAGGGGCAAATATTGTAAAAAGTTGAATAAACACCACTTTCAGGCCGAAATGTTAAGGGCCGGGGTGGTCCAGCATTTTGGCTAAAAAAATTCAAATATTTAAATAGGCTAAATTCCTCAGAATAAATGTCTCTACATGCCATGAGATGGACCCTGACCCTCATATGCGTTTGAAAGGGGCGTAGGGGCAAATATTGTAAAATTTTGAAAAACACCACTTTCAGGCCGAAATGTTAAGGGCCGGGGTGGTCCAGCATTTTGGCTAAAAAAATTCAAATATTTAAATAGGCTAAATTCCTCAGAATAAATGTCTCTACATGCCATGAGATGGACCCCGACCCTCATATGCGTTTGAAAGGGGTGTAGGGGCAAATATTGTAAAATTTTGAAAAACACCACTTTCAGGCCGAAATGTTAAGGGCCGGGGTGGTCCAGCATTTTGGCTGAAAAAATTCAAATATTTAAATAGGCTAGTTTCCTCACAATAAATGTCTCTACATGCCATGAGATCAACCCTGACCCTCATATGCGTTTGAAAGGGGCGTAGGGGCAAATATTGTAAAATTTTGAAAAACACCACTTTCAGGCCGAAATGTTAAGGGCCGGGGTGGTGCAGCATTTTGGCTGAAAAAATTCAAATATTTAAATAGGCTAGTTTCCTCACAATAAATGTCTCTACATGTCATGAGATCAACCCTGACCCTCATATGCGTTTGAAAGGGGTGTAGGGGCAAATATTGTAAAATTTTGAAAAACACCACTTTCAGGCCGAAATGTTAAGGGCCGGGGTGGTCCAGCATTTTGGCTGAAAAAATTCAAATATTTAAATAGGCTAGTTTCCTCACAATAAATGTCTCTACATGCCATGAGATCAACCCTGACCCTCATATGCGTTTGAAAGGGGTGTAGGGGCAAATATTGTAAAAAGTTGAATAAACACCACTTTCAGGCCGAAATGTTAAGGGCCGGGGTGGTCCAGCATTTTGGCTGAAAAAATTCAAATATTTAAATAGGCTAGTTTCCTCACAATAAATGTCTCTACATGTCATGAGATCAACCCTGACCCTCATATGCGTTTGAAAGGGGCGTAGGGGCAAATATTGTAAAAAGTTGAATAAACACCACTTTCAGGCCGAAATGTTAAGGGCCGGGGTGGTCCAGCATTTTGGCTAAAAAAATTCAAATATTTAAATAGGCTAAATTCCTCAGAATAAATGTCTCTACATGCCATGAGATGGACCCTGACCCTCATATGCGTTTGAAAGGGGCGTAGGGGCAAATATTGTAAAATTTTGAAAAACACCACTTTCAGGCCGAAATGTTAAGGGCCGGGGTGGTCCAGCATTTTGGCTAAAAAAATTCAAATATTTAAATAGGCTAAATTCCTCAGAATAAATGTCTCTACATGCCATGAGATGGACCCCGACCCTCATATGCGTTTGAAAGGGGTGTAGGGGCAAATATTGTAAAATTTTGAAAAACACCACTTTCAGGCCGAAATGTTAAGGGCCGGGGTGGTCCAGCATTTTGGCTGAAAAAATTCAAATATTTAAATAGGCTAGTTTCCTCACAATAAATGTCTCTACATGCCATGAGATCAACCCTGACCCTCATATGCGTTTGAAAGGGGCGTAGGGGCAAATATTGTAAAATTTTGAAAAACACCACTTTCAGGCCGAAATGTTAAGGGCCGGGGTGGTCCAGCATTTTGGCTGAAAAAATTCAAATATTTAAATAGGCTAGTTTCCTCACAATAAATGTCTCTACATGCCATGAGATCAACCCTGACCCTCATATGCGTTTGAAAGGGGTGTAGGGGCAAATATTGTAAAATTTTGAAAAACACCACTTTCAGGCCGAAATGTTAAGGGCCGGGGTGGTCCAGCATTTTGGCTGAAAAAATTCAAATATTTAAATAGGCTAGTTTCCTCACAATAAATGTCTCTACATGCCATGAGATCAACCCTGACCCTCATATGCGTTTGAAAGGGGTGTAGGGGCAAATATTGTAAAAAGTGAATAAACACCACTTTCAGGCCGAAATGTTAAGGGCCGGGGTGGTCCAGCATTTTGGCTGAAAAAATTCAAATATTTAAATAGGCTAGTTTCCTCACAATAAATGTCTCTACATGTCATGAGATCAACCCTGACCCTCATATGCGTTTGAAAGGGGCGTAGGGGCAAATATTGTAAAAAGTTGAATAAACACCACTTTCAGGCCGAAATGTTAAGGGCCGGGGTGGTCCAGCATTTTGGCTAAAAAAATTCAAATATTTAAATAGGCTAAATTCCTCAGAATAAATGTCTCTACATGCCATGAGATGGACCCTGACCCTCATATGCGTTTGAAAGGGGCGTAGGGGCAAATATTGTAAAATTTTGAAAAACACCACTTTCAGGCCGAAATGTTAAGGGCCGGGGTGGTCCAGCATTTTGGCTAAAAAAATTCAAATATTTAAATAGGCTAAATTCCTCAGAATAAATGTCTCTACATGCCATGAGATGGACCCCGACCCTCATATGCGTTTGAAAGGGGTGTAGGGGCAAATATTGTAAAATTTTGAAAAACACCACTTTCAGGCCGAAATGTTAAGGGCCGGGGTGGTCCAGCATTTTGGCTAAAAAAAGTCAAATATTTAAATAGGCTAAATTCCTCAGAATAAATGTCTCTACATGCCATGAGATCAACCCTGACCCTCATATGCGTTTGAAAGGGGTGTAGGGGCAAATATTGTAAAAAGACGAATAAACACCACTTTCAGGCCGAAATGTTAAGGGCCGGGGTGGTCCAGCATTTTGGCTAAAAAAATTCAAATATTTAAATAGGCTAAATTCCTCAGAATAAATGTCTCTACATGCCATGAGATGGACCCGACCCTCATATGCGTTTGAAAGGGGTGTAGGGGCAAATATTGTAAAATTTTGAAAAACACCACTTTCAGGCCGAAATGTTAAGGGCCGGGGTGGTGCAGCATTTTGGCTGAAAAAATTCAAATATTTAAATAGGCTAGTTTCCTCACAATAAATGTCTCTACATGTCATGAGATCAACCCTGACCCTCATATGCGTTTGAAAGGGGTGTAGGGGCAAATATTGTAAAATTTTGAAAAACACCACTTTCAGGCCGAAATGTTAAGGGCCGGGGTGGTCCAGCATTTTGGCTGAAAAAATTCAAATATTTAAATAGGCTAGTTTCCTCACAATAAATGTCTCTACATGCCATGAGATCAACCCTGACCCTCATATGCGTTTGAAAGGGGTGTAGGGGCAAATATTGTAAAAAGTCGAATAAACACCACTTTCAGGCCGAAATGTTAAGGGCCGGGGTGGTCCAGCATTTTGGCTGAAAAAATTCAAATATTTAAATAGGCTAGTTTCCTCACAATAAATGTCTCTACATGTCATGAGATCAACCCTGACCCTCATATGCGTTTGAAAGGGGCGTAGGGGCAAATATTGTAAAAAGTTGAATAAACACCACTTTCAGGCCGAAATGTTAAGGGCCGGGGTGGTCCAGCATTTTGGCTAAAAAAATTCAAATATTTAAATAGGCTAAATTCCTCAGAATAAATGTCTCTACATGCCATGAGATGGACCCTGACCCTCATATGCGTTTGAAAGGGGCGTAGGGGCAAATATTGTAAAATTTTGAAAAACACCACTTTCAGGCCGAAATGTTAAGGGCCGGGGTGGTCCAGCATTTTGGCTAAAAAAATTCAAATATTTAAATAGGCTAAATTCCTCAGAATAAATGTCTCTACATGCCATGAGATGGACCCCGACCCTCATATGCGTTTGAAAGGGGTGTAGGGGCAAATATTGTAAAATTTTGAAAAACACCACTTTCAGGCCAAATGTTAAGGGCCGGGGTGGTCCAGCATTTTGGCTGAAAAAATTCAAATATTTAAATAGGCTAGTTTCCTCACAATAAATGTCTCTACATGCCATGAGATCAACCCTGACCCTCATATGCGTTTGAAAGGGGCGTAGGGGCAAATATTGTAAAATTTTGAAAAACACCACTTTCAGGCCGAAATGTTAAGGGCCGGGGTGGTGCAGCATTTTGGCTGAAAAAATTCAAATATTTAAATAGGCTAGTTTCCTCACAATAAATGTCTCTACATGCCATGAGATCAACCCTGACCCTCATATGCGTTTGAAAGGGGTGTAGGGGCAAATATTGTAAAATTTTGAAAAACACCACTTTCAGGCCGAAATGTTAAGGGCCGGGGTGGTCCAGCATTTTGGCTGAAAAAATTCAAATATTTAAATAGGCTAGTTTCCTCACAATAAATGTCTCTACATGCCATGAGATCAACCCTGACCCTCATATGCGTTTGAAAGGGGTGTAGGGGCAAATATTGTAAAAAGTCGAATAAACACCACTTTCAGGCCGAAATGTTAAGGGCCGGGGTGGTCCAGCATTTTGGCTGAAAAAATTCAAATATTTAAATAGGCTAGTTTCCTCACAATAAATGTCTCTACATGCCATGAGATCAACCCTGACCCTCATATGCGTTTGAAAGGGGCGTAGGGGCAAATATTGTAAAAAGTTGAATAAACACCACTTTCAGGCCGAAATGTTAAGGGCCGGGGTGGTCCAGCATTTTGGCTAAAAAAATTCAAATATTTAAATAGGCTAAATTCCTCAGAATAAATGTCTCTACATGCCATGAGATGGACCCTGACCCTCATATGCGTTTGAAAGGGGCGTAGGGGCAAATATTGTAAAATTTTGAAAAACACCACTTTCAGGCCGAAATGTTAAGGGCCGGGGTGGTCCAGCATTTTGGCTAAAAAAATTCAAATATTTAAATAGGCTAAATTCCTCAGAATAAATGTCTCTACATGCCATGAGATGGACCCCGACCCTCATATGCGTTTGAAAGGGGTGTAGGGGCAAATATTGTAAAATTTTGAAAAACACCACTTTCAGGCCGAAATGTTAAGGGCCGGGGTGGTCCAGCATTTTGGCTGAAAAAATTCAAATATTTAAATAGGCTAGTTTCCTCACAATAAATGTCTCTACATGCCATGAGATCAACCCTGACCCTCATATGCGTTTGAAAGGGGCGTAGGGGCAAATATTGTAAAATTTTGAAAAACACCACTTTCAGGCCGAAATGTTAAGGGCCGGGGTGGTCCAGCATTTTGGCTGAAAAAATTCAAATATTTAAATAGGCTAGTTTCCTCACAATAAATGTCTCTACATGCCATGAGATCAACCCTGACCCTCATATGCGTTTGAAAGGGGTGTAGGGGCAAATATTGTAAAAAGTTGAATAAACACCACTTTCAGGCCGAAATGTTAAGGGCCGGGGTGGTCCAGCATTTTGGCTGAAAAAATTCAAATATTTAAATAGGCTAGTTTCCTCACAATAAATGTCTCTACATGCCATGAGATCAACCCTGACCCTCATATGCGTTTGAAAGGGGCGTAGGGGCAAATATTGTAAAAAGTTGAATAAACACCACTTTCAGGCCGAAATGTTAAGGGCCGGGGTGGTCCAGCATTTTGGCTAAAAAAATCAAATATTTAAATAGGCTAAATTCCTCAGAATAAATGTCTCTACATGCCATGAGATGGACCCTGACCCTCATATGCGTTTGAAAGGGGTGTAGGGGCAAATATTGTAAAATTTTGAAAAACACCACTTTCAGGCCGAAATGTTAAGGGCCGGGGTGGTCCAGCATTTTGGCTGAAAAAATTCAAATATTTAAATAGGCTAGTTTCCTCAGAATAAATGTCTCTACATGCCATGAGATCAACCCTGACCCTCATATGCGTTTGAAAGGGGTGTAGGGGCAAATATTGTAAAAAGTGAATAAACACCACTTTCAGGCCGAAATGTTAAGGGCCGGGGTGGTCCAGCATTTTGGCTGAAAAAATTCAAATATTTAAATAGGCTAGTTTCCTCAGAATAAATGTCTCTACATGCCATGAGATCAACCCTGACCCTCATATGCGTTTGAAAGGGGTGTAGGGGCAAATATTGTAAAAAGCCAAATAAACACCACTTTCAGGCCGAAATGTTAAGGGCCGGGGTGGTCCAGCATTTTGGCTGAAAAATTTCAAATATTTAAATAGGCTAGTTTCCTCACAATAAATGTCTCTACATGTCATGAGATCAACCCTGACCCTCATATGCGTTTGAAAGGGGTTCTATTGGTAAATCAATAATGATAAATCAAAATCGATTTTAGCAACTGGTCCACCAAAAAAAGTTTATTCTAATCTTAATTGCATTAACTTCATCACATAGATCACTTGAAAGTAGGGGCAAATATTGTAAAAAGTTGAATAAACACCACTTTCAGGCCGAAATGTTAAGGGCCGGGGTGGTCCAGCATTTTGGCTAAAAAAATTCAAATATTTAAATAGGCTAAATTCCTCAGAATAAATGTCTCTACATGCCATGAGATGGACCCTGACCCTCATATGCGTTTGAAAGGGGTGTAGGGGCAAATATTGTAAAATTTTGAAAAACACCACTTAAGGGCCGGGGTGGTGCAGCATTTTGGCTGAAAAAATTCAAATATTTAAATAGGCTAGTTTCCTCACAATAAATGTCTCTACATGTCATGAGATCAACCCTGACCCTCATATGCGTTTGAAAGGGGCGTAGGGGCAAATATTGTAAAAAGTTGAATAAACACCACTTTCAGGCCGAAATGTTAAGGGCCGGGGTGGTCCAGCATTTTGGCTGAAAAAATTCAAATATTTAAATAGGCTAAATTCCTCAGAATAAATGTCTCTACATGCCATGAGATGGACCCCGACCCTCATATGCGTTTGAAAGGGGTGTAGGGGCAAATATTGTAAAATTTTGAAAAACACCACTTTCAGGCCGAAATGTTAAGGGCCGGGGTGGTCCAGCATTTTGGCTGAAAAAATTCAAATATTTAAATAGGCTAAATTCCTCAGAATAAATGTCTCTACATGCCATGAGATGGACCCCGACCCTCATATGCGTTTGAAAGGGGTGTAGGGGCAAATATTGTAAAATTTTGAAAAACACCACTTTCAGGCCGAAATGTTAAGGGCCGGGGTGGTCCAGCATTTTGGCTGAAAAAATTCAAATATTTAAATAGGCTAGTTTCCTCACAATAAATGTCTCTACATGCCATGAGATCAACCCTGACCCTCATATGCGTTTGAAAGGGGTGTAGGGGCAAATATTGTAAAAAGTTGAATAAACACCACTTTCAGGCCGAAATGTTAAGGGCCGGGGTGGTCCAGCATTTTGGCTAAAAAAATTCAAATATTTAAATAGGCTAAATTCCTCAGAATAAATGTCTCTACATGCCATGAGATCAACCCTGACCCTCATATGCGTTTGAAAGGGGTGTAGGGGCAAATATTGTAAAAAGTTGAATAAACACCACTTTCAGGCCGAAATGTTAAGGGCCGGGGTGGTCCAGCATTTTGGCTGAAAAAATTCAAATATTTAAATAGGCTAGTTTCCTCACAATAAATGTCTCTACATGTCATGAGATCAACCCTGACCCTCATATGCGTTTGAAAGGGGCGTAGGGGCAAATATTGTAAAAAGTTGAATAAACACCACTTTCAGGCCGAAATGTTAAGGGCCGGGGTGGTCCAGCATTTTGGCTAAAAAAATTCAAATATTTAAATAGGCTAAATTCCTCAGAATAAATGTCTCTACATGCCATGAGATGGACCCTGACCCTCATATGCGTTTGAAAGGGGTGTAGGGGCAAATATTGTAAAATTTTGAAAAACACCACTTTCAGGCCGAAATGTTAAGGGCCGGGGTGGTCCAGCATTTTGGCTAAAAAAATTCAAATATTTAAATAGGCTAAATTCCTCAGAATAAATGTCTCTACATGCCATGAGATGGACCCTGACCCTCATATGCGTTTGAAAGGGGTGTAGGGGCAAATATTGTAAAATTTTGAAAAACACCACTTTCAGGCCGAAATGTTAAGGGCCGGGGTGGTCCAGCATTTTGGCTAAAAAAATTCAAATATTTAAATAGGCTAAATTCCTCAGAATAAATGTCTCTACATGCCATGAGATCAACCCTGACCCTCATATGCGTTTGAAAGGGGTGTAGGGGCAAATATTGTAAAAAGACGAATAAACACCACTTTCAGGCCGAAATGTTAAGGGCCGGGGTGGTCCAGCATTTTGGCTAAAAAAATTCAAATATTTAAATAGGCTAAATTCCTCAGAATAAATGTCTCTACATGCCATGAGATGGACCCTGACCCTCATATGCGTTTGAAAGGGGTGTAGGGGCAAATATTGTAAAATTTTGAAAAACACCACTTTCAGGCCGAAATGTTAAGGGCCGGGGTGGTCCAGCATTTTGGCTGAAAAAATTCAAATATTTAAATAGGCTAGTTTCCTCACAATAAATGTCTCTACATGCCATGAGATCAACCCTGACCCTCATATGCGTTTGAAAGGGGTGTAGGGGCAAATATTGTAAAAAGTGAATAAACACCACTTTCAGGCCGAAATGTTAAGGGCCGGGGTGGTCCAGCATTTTGGCTGAAAAAATTCAAATATTTAAATAGGCTAGTTTCCTCACAATAAATGTCTCTACATGCCATGAGATCAACCCTGACCCTCATATGCGTTTGAAAGGGGCGTAGGGGCAAATATTGTAAAAAGTTGAATAAACACCACTTTCAGGCCGAAATGTTAAGGGCCGGGGTGGTCCAGCATTTTGGCTAAAAAAATCAAATATTTAAATAGGCTAAATTCCTCAGAATAAATGTCTCTACATGCCATGAGATGGACCCTGACCCTCATATGCGTTTGAAAGGGGCGTAGGGGCAAATATTGTAAAATTTTGAAAAACACCACTTTCAGGCCGAAATGTTAAGGGCCGGGGTGGTCCAGCATTTTGGCTAAAAAAATTCAAATATTTAAATAGGCTAAATTCCTCAGAATAAATGTCTCTACATGCCATGAGATGGACCCTGACCCTCATATGCGTTTGAAAGGGGTGTAGGGGCAAATATTGTAAAATTTTGAAAAACACCACTTTCAGGCCGAAATGTTAAGGGCCGGGGTGGTCCAGCATTTTGGCTGAAAAAATTCAAATATTTAAATAGGCTAGTTTCCTCACAATAAATGTCTCTACATGCCATGAGATCAACCCTGACCCTCATATGCGTTTGAAAGGGGCGTAGGGGCAAATATTGTAAAATTTTGAAAAACACCACTTTCAGGCCGAAATGTTAAGGGCCGGGGTGGTCCAGCATTTTGGCTGAAAAAATTCAAATATTTAAATAGGCTAGTTTCCTCACAATAAATGTCTCTACATGCCATGAGATCAACCCTGACCCTCATATGCGTTTGAAAGGGGTGTAGGGGCAAATATTGTAAAAAGACGAATAAACACCACTTTCAGGCCGAAATGTTAAGGGCCGGGGTGGTCCAGCATTTTGGCTGAAAAAATTCAAATATTTAAATAGGCTAGTTTCCTCACAATAAATGTCTCTACATGTCATGAGATCAACCCTGACCCTCATATGCGTTTGAAAGGGGCGTAGGGGCAAATATTGTAAAATTTTGAAAAACACCACTTTCAGGCCGAAATGTTAAGGGCCGGGGTGGTCCAGCATTTTGGCTAAAAAAATTCAAATATTTAAATAGGCTAAATTCCTCAGAATAAATGTCTCTACATGCCATGAGATGGACCCCGACCCTCATATGCGTTTGAAAGGGGTGTAGGGGCAAATATTGTAAAATTTTGAAAAACACCACTTTCAGGCCGAAATGTTAAGGGCCGGGGTGGTCCAGCATTTTGGCTAAAAAAATTCAAATATTTAAATAGGCTAAATTCCTCAGAATAAATGTCTCTACATGCCATGAGATGGACCCCGACCCTCATATGCGTTTGAAAGGGGTGTAGGGGCAAATATTGTAAAATTTTGAAAAACACCACTTTCAGGCCGAAATGTTAAGGGCCGGGGTGGTCCAGCATTTTGGCTAAAAAAATTCAAATATTTAAATAGGCTAAATTCCTCAGAATAAATGTCTCTACATGCCATGAGATCAACCCTGACCCTCATATGCGTTTGAAAGGGGTGTAGGGGCAAATATTGTAAAAAGTTGAATAAACACCACTTTCAGGCCGAAATGTTAAGGGCCGGGGTGGTCCAGCATTTTGGCTAAAAAAATTCAAATATTTAAATAGGCTAAATTCCTCAGAATAAATGTCTCTACATGCCATGAGATCAACCCTGACCCTCATATGCGTTTGAAAGGGGTGTAGGGGCAAATATTGTAAAAAGTTGAATAAACACCACTTTCAGGCCGAAATGTTAAGGGCCGGGGTGGTCCAGCATTTTGGCTGAAAAAATTCAAATATTTAAATAGGCTAGTTTCCTCACAATAAATGTCTCTACATGCCATGAGATCAACCCTGACCCTCATATGCGTTTGAAAGGGGCGTAGGGGCAAATATTGTAAAATTTTGAAAAACACCACTTTCAGGCCGAAATGTTAAGGGCCGGGGTGGTCCAGCATTTTGGCTAAAAAAATTCAAATATTTAAATAGGCTAAATTCCTCAGAATAAATGTCTCTACATGCCATGAGATGGACCCTGACCCTCATATGCGTTTGAAAGGGGTGTAGGGGCAAATATTGTAAAATTTTGAAAAACACCACTTTCAGGCCGAAATGTTAAGGGCCGGGGTGGTCCAGCATTTTGGCTAAAAAAATTCAAATATTTAAATAGGCTAAATTCCTCAGAATAAATGTCTCTACATGCCATGAGATGGACCCCGACCCTCATATGCGTTTGAAAGGGGTGTAGGGGCAAATATTGTAAAATTTTGAAAAACACCACTTTCAGGCCGAAATGTTAAGGGCCGGGGTGGTCCAGCATTTTGGCTAAAAAAATTCAAATATTTAAATAGGCTAAATTCCTCAGAATAAATGTCTCTACATGCCATGAGATCAACCCTGACCCTCATATGCGTTTGAAAGGGGTGTAGGGGCAAATATTGTAAAAAGTTGAATAAACACCACTTTCAGGCCGAAATGTTAAGGGCCGGGGTGGTCCAGCATTTTGGCTAAAAAAATTCAAATATTTAAATAGGCTAAATTCCTCAGAATAAATGTCTCTACATGCCATGAGATCAACCCTGACCCTCATATGCGTTTGAAAGGGGTGTAGGGGCAAATATTGTAAAAAGTTGAATAAACACCACTTTCAGGCCGAAATGTTAAGGGCCGGGGTGGTCCAGCATTTTGGCTGAAAAAATTCAAATATTTAAATAGGCTAGTTTCCTCACAATAAATGTCTCTACATGTCATGAGATCAACCCTGACCCTCATATGCGTTTGAAAGGGGCGTAGGGGCAAATATTGTAAAATTTTGAAAAACACCACTTTCAGGCCGAAATGTTAAGGGCCGGGGTGGTCCAGCATTTTGGCTAAAAAAATTCAAATATTTAAATAGGCTAAATTCCTCAGAATAAATGTCTCTACATGCCATGAGATGGACCCTGACCCTCATATGCGTTTGAAAGGGGTGTAGGGGCAAATATTGTAAAATTTTGAAAAACACCACTTTCAGGCCGAAATGTTAAGGGCCGGGGTGGTCCAGCATTTTGGCTAAAAAAATTCAAATATTTAAATAGGCTAAATTCCTCAGAATAAATGTCTCTACATGCCATGAGATGGACCCCGACCCTCATATGCGTTTGAAAGGGGTGTAGGGGCAAATATTGTAAAATTTTGAAAAACACCACTTTCAGGCCGAAATGTTAAGGGCCGGGGTGGTCCAGCATTTTGGCTAAAAAAATTCAAATATTTAAATAGGCTAAATTCCTCAGAATAAATGTCTCTACATGCCATGAGATCAACCCTGACCCTCATATGCGTTTGAAAGGGGTGTAGGGGCAAATATTGTAAAAAGTTGAATAAACACCACTTTCAGGCCGAAATGTTAAGGGCCGGGGTGGTCCAGCATTTTGGCTAAAAAAATTCAAATATTTAAATAGGCTAAATTCCTCAGAATAAATGTCTCTACATGCCATGAGATGGACCCCGACCCTCATATGCGTTTGAAAGGGGTGTAGGGGCAAATATTGTAAAATTTTGAAAAACACCACTTTCAGGCCGAAATGTTAAGGGCCGGGGTGGTCCAGCATTTTGGCTGAAAAAATTCAAATATTTAAATAGGCTAGTTTCCTCACAATAAATGTCTCTACATGCCATGAGATCAACCCTGACCCTCATATGCGTTTGAAAGGGGTGTAGGGGCAAATATTGTAAAATTTTGAAAAACACCACTTTCAGGCCGAAATGTTAAGGGCCGGGGTGGTCCAGCATTTTGGCTGAAAAAATTCAAATATTTAAATAGGCTAGTTTCCTCACAATAAATGTCTCTACATGCCATGAGATCAACCCTGACCCTCATATGCGTTTGAAAGGGGTGTAGGGGCAAATATTGTAAAAAGTCGAATAAACACCACTTTCAGGCCGAAATGTTAAGGGCCGGGGTGGTCCAGCATTTTGGCTGAAAAAATTCAAATATTTAAATAGGCTAGTTTCCTCACAATAAATGTCTCTACATGTCATGAGATCAACCCTGACCCTCATATGCGTTTGAAAGGGGCGTAGGGGCAAATATTGTAAAAAGTTGAATAAACACCACTTTCAGGCCGAAATGTTAAGGGCCGGGGTGGTCCAGCATTTTGGCTAAAAAAATTCAAATATTTAAATAGGCTAAATTCCTCAGAATAAATGTCTCTACATGCCATGAGATGGACCCCGACCCTCATATGCGTTTGAAAGGGGTGTAGGGGCAAATATTGTAAAATTTTGAAAAACACCACTTTCAGGCCGAAATGTTAAGGGCCGGGGTGGTCCAGCATTTTGGCTAAAAAAATTCAAATATTTAAATAGGCTAAATTCCTCAGAATAAATGTCTCTACATGCCATGAGATCAACCCTGACCCTCATATGCGTTTGAAAGGGGTGTAGGGGCAAATATTGTAAAAAGACGAATAAACACCACTTTCAGGCCGAAATGTTAAGGGCCGGGGTGGTCCAGCATTTTGGCTGAAAAAATTCAAATATTTAAATAGGCTAGTTTCCTCACAATAAATGTCTCTACATGCCATGAGATCAACCCTGACCCTCATATGCGTTTGAAAGGGGTGTAGGGGCAAATATTGTAAAATTTTGAAAAACACCACTTTCAGGCCGAAATGTTAAGGGCCGGGGTGGTCCAGCATTTTGGCTAAAAAAATTCAAATATTTAAATAGGCTAAATTCCTCAGAATAAATGTCTCTACATGCCATGAGATGGACCCTGACCCTCATATGCGTTTGAAAGGGGTGTAGGGGCAAATATTGTAAAATTTTGAAAAACACCACTTTCAGGCCGAAATGTTAAGGGCCGGGGTGGTCCAGCATTTTGGCTAAAAAAATTCAAATATTTAAATAGGCTAAATTCCTCAGAATAAATGTCTCTACATGCCATGAGATGGACCCCGACCCTCATATGCGTTTGAAAGGGGTGTAGGGGCAAATATTGTAAAATTTTGAAAAACACCACTTTCAGGCCGAAATGTTAAGGGCCGGGGTGGTCCAGCATTTTGGCTAAAAAAATTCAAATATTTAAATAGGCTAGTTTCCTCACAATAAATGTCTCTACATGCCATGAGATCAACCCTGACCCTCATATGCGTTTGAAAGGGGTGTAGGGGCAAATATTGTAAAAAGTTGAATAAACACCACTTTCAGGCCGAAATGTTAAGGGCCGGGGTGGTCCAGCATTTTGGCTAAAAAAATTCAAATATTTAAATAGGCTAAATTCCTCAGAATAAATGTCTCTACATGCCATGAGATGGACCCTGACCCTCATATGCGTTTGAAAGGGGTGTAGGGGCAAATATTGTAAAATTTTGAAAAACACCACTTTCAGGCCGAAATGTTAAGGGCCGGGGTGGTCCAGCATTTTGGCTAAAAAAATTCAAATATTTAAATAGGCTAAATTCCTCAGAATAAATGTCTCTACATGCCATGAGATGGACCCTGACCCTCATATGCGTTTGAAAGGGGTGTAGGGGCAAATATTGTAAAATTTTGAAAAACACCACTTTCAGGCCGAAATGTTAAGGGCCGGGGTGGTCCAGCATTTTGGCTAAAAAAATTCAAATATTTAAATAGGCTAAATTCCTCAGAATAAATGTCTCTACATGCCATGAGATCAACCCTGACCCTCATATGCGTTTGAAAGGGGTGTAGGGGCAAATATTGTAAAAAGTTGAATAAACACCACTTTCAGGCCGAAATGTTAAGGGCCGGGGTGGTCCAGCATTTTGGCTAAAAAAATTCAAATATTTAAATAGGCTAAATTCCTCAGAATAAATGTCTCTACATGCCATGAGATCAACCCTGACCCTCATATGCGTTTGAAAGGGGTGTAGGGGCAAATATTGTAAAAAGTCGAATAAACACCACTTTCAGGCCGAAATGTTAAGGGCCGGGGTGGTCCAGCATTTTGGCTGAAAAAATTCAAATATTTAAATAGGCTAGTTTCCTCACAATAAATGTCTCTACATGCCATGAGATGGACCCTGACCCTCATATGCGTTTGAAAGGGGTGTAGGGGCAAATATTGTAAAATTTTGAAAAACACCACTTTCAGGCCGAAATGTTAAGGGTGGTCCAGCATTTTGGCTAAAAAAATTCAAATATTTAAATAGGCTAAATTCCTCAGAATAAATGTCTCTACATGCCATGAGATGGACCCTGACCCTCATATGCGTTTGAAAGGGGTGTAGGGGCAAATATTGTAAAATTTTGAAAAACACCACTTTCAGGCCGAAATGTTAAGGGCCGGGGTGGTCCAGCATTTTGGCTAAAAAAATTCAAATATTTAAATAGGCTAAATTCCTCAGAATAAATGTCTCTACATGCCATGAGATCAACCCTGACCCTCATATGCGTTTGAAAGGGGTGTAGGGGCAAATATTGTAAAAAGTTGAATAAACACCACTTTCAGGCCGAAATGTTAAGGGCCGGGGTGGTCCAGCATTTTGGCTAAAAAAATTCAAATATTTAAATAGGCTAAATTCCTCAGAATAAATGTCTCTACATGCCATGAGATGGACCCTGACCCTCATATGCGTTTGAAAGGGGTGTAGGGGCAAATATTGTAAAATTTTGAAAAACACCACTTTCAGGCCGAAATGTTAAGGGCCGGGGTGGTCCAGCATTTTGGCTGAAAAAATTCAAATATTTAAATAGGCTAGTTTCCTCACAATAAATGTCTCTACATGCCATGAGATCAACCCTGACCCTCATATGCGTTTGAAAGGGGTGTAGGGGCAAATATTGTAAAATTTTGAAAAACACCACTTTCAGGCCGAAATGTTAAGGGCCGGGGTGGTCCAGCATTTTGGCTGAAAAAATTCAAATATTTAAATAGGCTAGTTTCCTCACAATAAATGTCTCTACATGCCATGAGATCAACCCTGACCCTCATATGCGTTTGAAAGGGGTGTAGGGGCAAATATTGTAAAAAGTTGAATAAACACCACTTTCAGGCCGAAATGTTAAGGGCCGGGGTGGTCCAGCATTTTGGCTGAAAAAATTCAAATATTTAAATAGGCTAGTTTCCTCACAATAAATGTCTCTACATGCCATGAGATCAACCCTGACCCTCATATGCGTTTGAAAGGGGCGTAGGGGCAAATATTGTAAAAAGTTGAATAAACACCACTTTCAGGCCGAAATGTTAAGGGCCGGGGTGGTCCAGCATTTTGGCTAAAAAAATTCAAATATTTAAATAGGCTAAATTCCTCAGAATAAATGTCTCTACATGCCATGAGATGGACCCTGACCCTCATATGCGTTTGAAAGGGGTGTAGGGGCAAATATTGTAAAAAGACGAATAAACACCACTTTCAGGCCGAAATGTTAAGGGCCGGGGTGGTCCAGCATTTTGGCTAAAAAAATTCAAATATTTAAATAGGCTAAATTCCTCAGAATAAATGTCTCTACATGCCATGAGATCAACCCTGACCCTCATATGCGTTTGAAAGGGGTGTAGGGGCAAATATTGTAAAAAGACGAATAAACACCACTTTCAGGCCGAAATGTTAAGGGCCGGGGTGGTGCAGCATTTTGGCTGAAAAAATTCAAATATTTAAATAGGCTAGTTTCCTCACAATAAATGTCTCTACATGTCATGAGATCAACCCTGACCCTCATATGCGTTTGAAAGGGGCGTAGGGGCAAATATTGTAAAATTTTGAAAAACACCACTTTCAGGCCGAAATGTTAAGGGCCGGGGTGGTCCAGCATTTTGGCTAAAAAAATTCAAATATTTAAATAGGCTAAATTCCTCAGAATAAATGTCTCTACATGCCATGAGATGGACCCTGACCCTCATATGCGTTTGAAAGGGGTGTAGGGGCAAATATTGTAAAATTTTGAAAAACACCACTTTCAGGCCGAAATGTTAAGGGCCGGGGTGGTCCAGCATTTTGGCTAAAAAAATTCAAATATTTAAATAGGCTAAATTCCTCAGAATAAATGTCTCTACATGCCATGAGATGGACCCCGACCCTCATATGCGTTTGAAAGGGGTGTAGGGGCAAATATTGTAAAATTTTGAAAAACACCACTTTCAGGCCGAAATGTTAAGGGCCGGGGTGGTCCAGCATTTTGGCTAAAAAAATTCAAATATTTAAATAGGCTAAATTCCTCAGAATAAATGTCTCTACATGCCATGAGATCAACCCTGACCCTCATATGCGTTTGAAAGGGGTGTAGGGGCAAATATTGTAAAAAGACGAATAAACACCACTTTCAGGCCGAAATGTTAAGGGCCGGGGTGGTCCAGCATTTTGGCTAAAAAAATTCAAATATTTAAATAGGCTAAATTCCTCAGAATAAATGTCTCTACATGCCATGAGATGGACCCCGACCCTCATATGCGTTTGAAAGGGGTGTAGGGGCAAATATTGTAAAATTTTGAAAAACACCACTTTCAGGCCGAAATGTTAAGGGCCGGGGTGGTGCAGCATTTTGGCTGAAAAAATTCAAATATTTAAATAGGCTAGTTTCCTCACAATAAATGTCTCTAGTCATGAGATCAACCCTGACCCTCATATGCGTTTGAAAGGGGTGTAGGGGCAAATATTGTAAAATTTTGAAAAACACCACTTTCAGGCCGAAATGTTAAGGGCCGGGGTGGTCCAGCATTTTGGCTGAAAAAATTCAAATATTTAAATAGGCTAGTTTCCTCACAATAAATGTCTCTACATGCCATGAGATCAACCCTGACCCTCATATGCGTTTGAAAGGGGTGTAGGGGCAAATATTGTAAAAAGTCGAATAAACACCACTTTCAGGCCGAAATGTTAAGGGCCGGGGTGGTCCAGCATTTTGGCTGAAAAAATTCAAATATTTAAATAGGCTAGTTTCCTCACAATAAATGTCTCTACATGTCATGAGATCAACCCTGACCCTCATATGCGTTTGAAAGGGGCGTAGGGGCAAATATTGTAAAAAGTTGAATAAACACCACTTTCAGGCCGAAATGTTAAGGGCCGGGGTGGTCCAGCATTTTGGCTAAAAAAATTCAAATATTTAAATAGGCTAAATTCCTCAGAATAAATGTCTCTACATGCCATGAGATGGACCCTGACCCTCATATGCGTTTGAAAGGGGCGTAGGGGCAAATATTGTAAAATTTTGAAAAACACCACTTTCAGGCCGAAATGTTAAGGGCCGGGGTGGTCCAGCATTTTGGCTAAAAAAATTCAAATATTTAAATAGGCTAAATTCCTCAGAATAAATGTCTCTACATGCCATGAGATGGACCCCGACCCTCATATGCGTTTGAAAGGGGTGTAGGGGCAAATATTGTAAAATTTTGAAAAACACCACTTTCAGGCCGAAATGTTAAGGGCCGGGGTGGTCCAGCATTTTGGCTGAAAAAATTCAAATATTTAAATAGGCTAGTTTCCTCACAATAAATGTCTCTACATGCCATGAGATCAACCCTGACCCTCATATGCGTTTGAAAGGGGTGTAGGGGCAAATATTGTAAAATTTTGAAAAACACCACTTTCAGGCCGAAATGTTAAGGGCCGGGGTGGTCCAGCATTTTGGCTGAAAAAATTCAAATATTTAAATAGGCTAGTTTCCTCACAATAAATGTCTCTACATGCCATGAGATCAACCCTGACCCTCATATGCGTTTGAAAGGGGTGTAGGGGCAAATATTGTAAAAAGTTGAATAAACACCACTTTCAGGCCGAAATGTTAAGGGCCGGGGTGGTCCAGCATTTTGGCTGAAAAAATTCAAATATTTAAATAGGCTAGTTTCCTCACAATAAATGTCTCTACATGCCATGAGATCAACCCTGACCCTCATATGCGTTTGAAAGGGGCGTAGGGGCAAATATTGTAAAAAGTTGAATAAACACCACTTTCAGGCCGAAATGTTAAGGGCCGGGGTGGTCCAGCATTTTGGCTAAAAAAATTCAAATATTTAAATAGGCTAAATTCCTCAGAATAAATGTCTCTACATGCCATGAGATGGACCCTGACCCTCATATGCGTTTGAAAGGGGCGTAGGGGCAAATATTGTAAAATTTTGAAAAACACCACTTTCAGGCCGAAATGTTAAGGGCCGGGGTGGTCCAGCATTTTGGCTAAAAAAATTCAAATATTTAAATAGGCTAAATTCCTCAGAATAAATGTCTCTACATGCCATGAGATGGACCCTGACCCTCATATGCGTTTGAAAGGGGTGTAGGGGCAAATATTGTAAAATTTTGAAAAACACCACTTTCAGGCCGAAATGTTAAGGGCCGGGGTGGTCCAGCATTTTGGCTGAAAAAATTCAAATATTTAAATAGGCTAGTTTCCTCACAATAAATGTCTCTACATGCCATGAGATCAACCCTGACCCTCATATGCGTTTGAAAGGGGTGTAGGGGCAAATATTGTAAAAAGTTGAATAAACACCACTTTCAGGCCGAAATGTTAAGGGCCGGGGTGGTCCAGCATTTTGGCTGAAAAAATTCAAATATTTAAATAGGCTAGTTTCCTCACAATAAATGTCTCTACATGCCATGAGATCAACCCTGACCCTCATATGCGTTTGAAAGGGGCGTAGGGGCAAATATTGTAAAATTTTGAAAAACACCACTTTCAGGCCGAAATGTTAAGGGCCGGGGTGGTCCAGCATTTTGGCTGAAAAAATTCAAATATTTAAATAGGCTAAATTCCTCAGAATAAATGTCTCTACATGCCATGAGATGGACCCTGACCCTCATATGCGTTTGAAAGGGGTGTAGGGGCAAATATTGTAAAATTTTGAAAAACACCACTTTCAGGCCGAAATGTTAAGGGCCGGGGTGGTCCAGCATTTTGGCTAAAAAAATTCAAATATTTAAATAGGCTAAATTCCTCAGAATAAATGTCTCTACATGCCATGAGATGGACCCCGACCCTCATATGCGTTTGAAAGGGGTGTAGGGGCAAATATTGTAAAATTTTGAAAAACACCACTTTCAGGCCGAAATGTTAAGGGCCGGGGTGGTCCAGCATTTTGGCTAAAAAAATTCAAATATTTAAATAGGCTAAATTCCTCAGAATAAATGTCTCTACATGCCATGAGATCAACCCTGACCCTCATATGCGTTTGAAAGGGGTGTAGGGGCAAATATTGTAAAAAGACGAATAAACACCACTTTCAGGCCGAAATGTTAAGGGCCGGGGTGGTCCAGCATTTTGGCTAAAAAAATTCAAATATTTAAATAGGCTAAATTCCTCAGAATAAATGTCTCTACATGCCATGAGATGGACCCCGACCCTCATATGCGTTTGAAAGGGGTGTAGGGGCAAATATTGTAAAATTTTGAAAAACACCACTTTCAGGCCGAAATGTTAAGGGCCGGGGTGGTCCAGCATTTTGGCTGAAAAAATTCAAATATTTAAATAGGCTAGTTTCCTCACAATAAATGTCTCTACATGCCATGAGATCAACCCTGACCCTCATATGCGTTTGAAAGGGGTGTAGGGGCAAATATTGTAAAAATTTGAAAAACACCACTTTCAGGCCGAAATGTTAAGGGCCGGGGTGGTCCAGCATTTTGGCTGAAAAAATTCAAATATTTAAATAGGCTAGTTTCCTCACAATAAATGTCTCTACATGCCATGAGATCAACCCTGACCCTCATATGCGTTTGAAAGGGGTGTAGGGGCAAATATTGTAAAAAGTTGAATAAACACCACTTTCAGGCCGAAATGTTAAGGGCCGGGGTGGTCCAGCATTTTGGCTAAAAAAATTCAAATATTTAAATAGGCTAAATTCCTCAGAATAAATGTCTCTACATGCCATGAGATGGACCCTGACCCTCATATGCGTTTGAAAGGGGTGTAGGGGCAAATATTGTAAAATTTTGAAAAACACCACTTTCAGGCCGAAATGTTAAGGGCCGGGGTGGTCCAGCATTTTGGCTAAAAAAATTCAAATATTTAAATAGGCTAAATTCCTCAGAATAAATGTCTCTACATGCCATGAGATCAACCCTGACCCTCATATGCGTTTGAAAGGGGTGTAGGGGCAAATATTGTAAAAAGTTGAATAAACACCACTTTCAGGCCGAAATGTTAAGGGCCGGGGTGGTCCAGCATTTTGGCTAAAAAAATTCAAATATTTAAATAGGCTAAATTCCTCAGAATAAATGTCTCTACATGCCATGAGATGGACCCCGACCCTCATATGCGTTTGAAAGGGGTGTAGGGGCAAATATTGTAAAATTTTGAAAAACACCACTTTCAGGCCGAAATGTTAAGGGCCGGGGTGGTCCAGCATTTTGGCTGAAAAAATTCAAATATTTAAATAGGCTAGTTTCCTCACAATAAATGTCTCTACATGCCATGAGATCAACCCTGACCCTCATATGCGTTTGAAAGGGGCGTAGGGGCAAATATTGTAAAAAGTTGAATAAACACCACTTTCAGGCCGAAATGTTAAGGGCCGGGGTGGTCCAGCATTTTGGCTAAAAAAATTCAAATATTTAAATAGGCTAAATTCCTCAGAATAAATGTCTCTACATGCCATGAGATCAACCCTGACCCTCATATGCGTTTGAAAGGGGTGTAGGGGCAAATATTGTAAAAAGACGAATAAACACCACTTTCAGGCCGAAATGTTAAGGGCCGGGGTGGTCCAGCATTTTGGCTGAAAAAATTCAAATATTTAAATAGGCTAGTTTCCTCACAATAAATGTCTCTACATGTCATGAGATCAACCCTGACCCTCATATGCGTTTGAAAGGGGCGTAGGGGCAAATATTGTAAAAAGTTGAATAAACACCACTTTCAGGCCGAAATGTTAAGGGCCGGGGTGGTCCAGCATTTTGGCTAAAAAAATTCAAATATTTAAATAGGCTAAATTCCTCAGAATAAATGTCTCTACATGCCATGAGATCAACCCTGACCCTCATATGCGTTTGAAAGGGGTGTAGGGGCAAATATTGTAAAAAGTTGAATAAACACCACTTTCAGGCCGAAATGTTAAGGGCCGGGGTGGTCCAGCATTTTGGCTAAAAAAATTCAAATATTTAAATAGGCTAGTTTCCTCACAATAAATGTCTCTACATGCCATGAGATCAACCCTGACCCTCATATGCGTTTGAAAGGGGTGTAGGGGCAAATATTGTAAAAATTCGAATAAACACCACTTTCAGGCCGAAATGTTAAGGGCCGGGGTGGTCCAGCATTTTGGCTGAAAAAATTCAAATATTTAAATAGGCTAGTTTCCTCAGAATAAATGTCTCTACATGCCATGAGATCAACCCTGACCCTCATATGCGTTTGAAAGGGGTGTAGGGGCAAATATTGTAAAAAGAAATAAACACCACTTTCAGGCCGAAATGTTAAGGGCCGGGGTGGTCCAGCATTTTGGCTGAAAAAATTCAAATATTTAAATAGGCTAGTTTCCTCACAATAAATGTCTCTACATGCCATGAGATCAACCCTGACCCTCATATGCGTTTGAAAGGGGTGTAGGGGCAAATATTGTAAAAAGACGAATAAACACCACTTTCAGGCCGAAATGTTAAGGGCCGGGGTGGTCCAGCATTTTGGCTGAAAAAATTCAAATATTTAAATAGGCTAGTTTCCTCACAATAAATGTCTCTACATGCCATGAGATCAACCCTGACCCTCATATGCGTTTGAAAGGGGTGTAGGGGCAAATATTGTAAAATTTTGAAAAACACCACTTTCAGGCCGAAATGTTAAGGGCCGGGGTGGTCCAGCATTTTGGCTGAAAAAATTCAAATATTTAAATAGGCTAGTTTCCTCACAATAAATGTCTCTACATGCCATGAGATCAACCCTGACCCTCATATGCGTTTGAAAGGGGTGTAGGGGCAAATATTGTAAAATTTTGAAAAACACCACTTTCAGGCCGAAATGTTAAGGGCCGGGGTGGTCCAGCATTTTGGCTGAAAAAATTCAAATATTTAAATAGGCTAGTTTCCTCACAATAAATGTCTCTACATGCCATGAGATCAACCCTGACCCTCATATGCGTTTGAAAGGGGTGTAGGGGCAAATATTGTAAAATTTTGAAAAACACCACTTTCAGGCCGAAATGTTAAGGGCCGGGGTGGTCCAGCATTTTGGCTGAAAAAATTCAAATATTTAAATAGGCTAAATTCCTCAGAATAAATGTCTCTACATGCCATGAGATGGACCCCGACCCTCATATGCGTTTGAAAGGGGTGTAGGGGCAAATATTGTAAAATTTTGAAAAACACCACTTTCAGGCCGAAATGTTAAGGGCCGGGGTGGTCCAGCATTTTGGCTAAAAAAATTCAAATATTTAAATAGGCTAAATTCCTCAGAATAAATGTCTCTACATGCCATGAGATGGACCCCGACCCTCATATGCGTTTGAAAGGGGTGTAGGGGCAAATATTGTAAAATTTTGAAAAACACCACTTTCAGGCCGAAATGTTAAGGGCCGGGGTGGTCCAGCATTTTGGCTAAAAAAATTCAAATATTTAAATAGGCTAAATTCCTCAGAATAAATGTCTCTACATGCCATGAGATCAACCCTGACCCTCATATGCGTTTGAAAGGGGTGTAGGGGCAAATATTGTAAAAAGACGAATAAACACCACTTTCAGGCCGAAATGTTAAGGGCCGGGGTGGTCCAGCATTTTGGCTAAAAAAATTCAAATATTTAAATAGGCTAAATTCCTCAGAATAAATGTCTCTACATGCCATGAGATCAACCCTGACCCTCATATGCGTTTGAAAGGGGTGTAGGGGCAAATATTGTAAAAAGCCAAATAAACACCACTTTCAGGCCGAAATGTTAAGGGCCGGGGTGGTCCAGCATTTTGGCTGAAAAAATTCAAATATTTAAATAGGCTAGTTTCCTCACAATAAATGTCTCTACATGTCATGAGATCAACCCTGACCCTCATATGCGTTTGAAAGGGGCGTAGGGGCAAATATTGTAAAATTTTGAAAAACACCACTTTCAGGCCGAAATGTTAAGGGCCGGGGTGGTCCAGCATTTTGGCTGAAAAAATTCAAATATTTAAATAGGCTAGTTTCCTCACAATAAATGTCTCTACATGTCATGAGATCAACCCTGACCCTCATATGCGTTTGAAAGGGGCGTAGGGGCAAATATTGTAAAAAGTTGAATAAACACCACTTTCAGGCCGAAATGTTAAGGGCCGGGGTGGTCCAGCATTTTGGCTAAAAAAATTCAAATATTTAAATAGGCTAAATTCCTCAGAATAAATGTCTCTACATGCCATGAGATGGACCCCGACCCTCATATGCGTTTGAAAGGGGTGTAGGGGCAAATATTGTAAAATTTTGAAAAACACCACTTTCAGGCCGAAATGTTAAGGGCCGGGGTGGTCCAGCATTTTGGCTGAAAAAATTCAAATATTTAAATAGGCTAGTTTCCTCACAATAAATGTCTCTACATGCCATGAGATCAACCCTGACCCTCATATGCGTTTGAAAGGGGTGTAGGGGCAAATATTGTAAAAATTTGAAAAACACCACTTTCAGGCCGAAATGTTAAGGGCCGGGGTGGTCCAGCATTTTGGCTGAAAAAATTCAAATATTTAAATAGGCTAGTTTCCTCACAATAAATGTCTCTACATGCCATGAGATCAACCCTGACCCTCATATGCGTTTGAAAGGGGTGTAGGGGCAAATATTGTAAAAAGTCGAATAAACACCACTTTCAGGCCGAAATGTTAAGGGCCGGGGTGGTCCAGCATTTTGGCTAAAAAAATTCAAATATTTAAATAGGCTAAATTCCTCAGAATAAATGTCTCTACATGCCATGAGATGGACCCCGACCCTCATATGCGTTTGAAAGGGGTGTAGGGGCAAATATTGTAAAATTTTGAAAAACACCACTTTCAGGCCGAAATGTTAAGGGCCGGGGTGGTCCAGCATTTTGGCTAAAAAAATTCAAATATTTAAATAGGCTAAATTCCTCAGAATAAATGTCTCTACATGCCATGAGATGGACCCTGACCCTCATATGCGTTTGAAAGGGGTGTAGGGGCAAATATTGTAAAATTTTGAAAAACACCACTTTCAGGCCGAAATGTTAAGGGCCGGGGTGGTCCAGCATTTTGGCTGAAAAAATTCAAATATTTAAATAGGCTAGTTTCCTCACAATAAATGTCTCTACATGCCATGAGATCAACCCTGACCCTCATATGCGTTTGAAAGGGGTGTAGGGGCAAATATTGTAAAAAGACGAATAAACACCACTTTCAGGCCGAAATGTTAAGGGCCGGGGTGGTCCAGCATTTTGGCTGAAAAAATTCAAATATTTAAATAGGCTAGTTTCCTCACAATAAATGTCTCTACATGTCATGAGATCAACCCTGACCCTCATATGCGTTTGAAAGGGGCGTAGGGGCAAATATTGTAAAATTTTGAAAAACACCACTTTCAGGCCGAAATGTTAAGGGCCGGGGTGGTCCAGCATTTTGGCTGAAAAAATTCAAATATTTAAATAGGCTAAATTCCTCAGAATAAATGTCTCTACATGCCATGAGATGGACCCCGACCCTCATATGCGTTTGAAAGGGGTGTAGGGGCAAATATTGTAAAATTTTGAAAAACACCACTTTCAGGCCGAAATGTTAAGGGCCGGGGTGGTCCAGCATTTTGGCTAAAAAAATTCAAATATTTAAATAGGCTAAATTCCTCAGAATAAATGTCTCTACATGCCATGAGATGGACCCTGACCCTCATATGCGTTTGAAAGGGGTGTAGGGGCAAATATTGTAAAATTTTGAAAAACACCACTTTCAGGCCGAAATGTTAAGGGCCGGGGTGGTCCAGCATTTTGGCTAAAAAAATTCAAATATTTAAATAGGCTAAATTCCTCAGAATAAATGTCTCTACATGCCATGAGATCAACCCTGACCCTCATATGCGTTTGAAAGGGGTGTAGGGGCAAATATTGTAAAAAGACGAATAAACACCACTTTCAGGCCGAAATGTTAAGGGCCGGGGTGGTCCAGCATTTTGGCTAAAAAAATTCAAATATTTAAATAGGCTAAATTCCTCAGAATAAATGTCTCTACATGCCATGAGATGGACCCTGACCCTCATATGCGTTTGAAAGGGGTGTAGGGGCAAATATTGTAAAATTTTGAAAAACACCACTTTCAGGCCGAAATGTTAAGGGCCGGGGTGGTCCAGCATTTTGGCTGAAAAAATTCAAATATTTAAATAGGCTAGTTTCCTCACAATAAATGTCTCTACATGCCATGAGATCAACCCTGACCCTCATATGCGTTTGAAAGGGGCGTAGGGGCAAATATTGTAAAAATTTGAAAAACACCACTTTCAGGCCGAAATGTTAAGGGCCGGGGTGGTCCAGCATTTTGGCTGAAAAAATTCAAATATTTAAATAGGCTAGTTTCCTCACAATAAATGTCTCTACATGCCATGAGATCAACCCTGACCCTCATATGCGTTTGAAAGGGGTGTAGGGGCAAATATTGTAAAAAGTCGAATAAACACCACTTTCAGGCCGAAATGTTAAGGGCCGGGGTGGTCCAGCATTTTGGCTAAAAAAATTCAAATATTTAAATAGGCTAAATT
This sequence comes from Strongylocentrotus purpuratus, assembly GCF_000002235.5. Taxonomy (NCBI): domain Eukaryota; kingdom Metazoa; phylum Echinodermata; class Echinoidea; order Camarodonta; family Strongylocentrotidae; genus Strongylocentrotus; species Strongylocentrotus purpuratus. The sequence goes on from NW_022145611.1 coordinate 22,933,104, forward strand.
CCTCAGAATAAATGTCTCTACATGCCATGAGATGGACCCCGACCCTCATATGCGTTTGAAAGGGGTGTAGGGGCAAATATTGTAAAATTTTGAAAAACACCACTTTCAGGCCGAAATGTTAAGGGCCGGGGTGGTCCAGCATTTTGGCTAAAAAAATTCAAATATTTAAATAGGCTAAATTCCTCAGAATAAATGTCTCTACATGCCATGAGATGGACCCTGACCCTCATATGCGTTTGAAAGGGGTGTAGGGGCAAATATTGTAAAATTTTGAAAAACACCACTTTCAGGCCGAAATGTTAAGGGCCGGGGTGGTCCAGCATTTTGGCTGAAAAAATTCAAATATTTAAATAGGCTAGTTTCCTCACAATAAATGTCTCTACATGCCATGAGATCAACCCTGACCCTCATATGCGTTTGAAAGGGGTGTAGGGGCAAATATTGTAAAAAGACGAATAAACACCACTTTCAGGCCGAAATGTTAAGGGCCGGGGTGGTCCAGCATTTTGGCTGAAAAAATTCAAATATTTAAATAGGCTAGTTTCCTCACAATAAATGTCTCTACATGTCATGAGATCAACCCTGACCCTCATATGCGTTTGAAAGGGGCGTAGGGGCAAATATTGTAAAATTTTGAAAAACACCACTTTCAGGCCGAAATGTTAAGGGCCGGGGTGGTCCAGCATTTTGGCTGAAAAAATTCAAATATTTAAATAGGCTAAATTCCTCAGAATAAATGTCTCTACATGCCATGAGATGGACCCTGACCCTCATATGCGTTTGAAAGGGGTGTAGGGGCAAATATTGTAAAATTTTGAAAAACACCACTTTCAGGCCGAAATGTTAAGGGCCGGGGTGGTCCAGCATTTTGGCTAAAAAAATTCAAATATTTAAATAGGCTAAATTCCTCAGAATAAATGTCTCTACATGCCATGAGATGGACCCCGACCCTCATATGCGTTTGAAAGGGGTGTAGGGGCAAATATTGTAAAATTTTGAAAAACACCACTTTCAGGCCGAAATGTTAAGGGCCGGGGTGGTCCAGCATTTTGGCTAAAAAAATTCAAATATTTAAATAGGCTAAATTCCTCAGAATAAATGTCTCTACATGCCATGAGATCAACCCTGACCCTCATATGCGTTTGAAAGGGGTGTAGGGGCAAATATTGTAAAAAGACGAATAAACACCACTTTCAGGCCGAAATGTTAAGGGCCGGGGTGGTCCAGCATTTTGGCTAAAAAAATTCAAATATTTAAATAGGCTAAATTCCTCAGAATAAATGTCTCTACATGCCATGAGATGGACCCCGACCCTCATATGCGTTTGAAAGGGGTGTAGGGGCAAATATTGTAAAATTTTGAAAAACACCACTTTCAGGCCGAAATGTTAAGGGCCGGGGTGGTCCAGCATTTTGGCTGAAAAAATTCAAATATTTAAATAGGCTAGTTTCCTCACAATAAATGTCTCTACATGCCATGAGATCAACCCTGACCCTCATATGCGTTTGAAAGGGGTGTAGGGGCAAATATTGTAAAAAGTTGAATAAACACCACTTTCAGGCCGAAATGTTAAGGGCCGGGGTGGTCCAGCATTTTGGCTAAAAAAATTCAAATATTTAAATAGGCTAAATTCCTCAGAATAAATGTCTCTACATGCCATGAGATCAACCCTGACCCTCATATGCGTTTGAAAGGGGTGTAGGGGCAAATATTGTAAAAAGTTGAATAAACACCACTTTCAGGCCGAAATGTTAAGGGCCGGGGTGGTCCAGCATTTTGGCTGAAAAAATTCAAATATTTAAATAGGCTAGTTTCCTCACAATAAATGTCTCTACATGTCATGAGATCAACCCTGACCCTCATATGCGTTTGAAAGGGGCGTAGGGGCAAATATTGTAAAAAGTTGAATAAACACCACTTTCAGGCCGAAATGTTAAGGGCCGGGGTGGTCCAGCATTTTGGCTAAAAAAATTCAAATATTTAAATAGGCTAAATTCCTCAGAATAAATGTCTCTACATGCCATGAGATGGACCCCGACCCTCATATGCGTTTGAAAGGGGTGTAGGGGCAAATATTGTAAAATTTTGAAAAACACCACTTTCAGGCCGAAATGTTAAGGGCCGGGGTGGTCCAGCATTTTGGCTGAAAAAATTCAAATATTTAAATAGGCTAGTTTCCTCACAATAAATGTCTCTACATGCCATGAGATCAACCCTGACCCTCATATGCGTTTGAAAGGGGTGTAGGGGCAAATATTGTAAAAATTCGAATAAACACCACTTTCAGGCCGAAATGTTAAGGGCCGGGGTGGTCCAGCATTTTGGCTGAAAAAATTCAAATATTTAAATAGGCTAGTTTCCTCAGAATAAATGTCTCTACATGCCATGAGATCAACCCTGACCCTCATATGCGTTTGAAAGGGGTGTAGGGGCAAATATTGTAAAAAGCCAAATAAACACCACTTTCAGGCCGAAATGTTAAGGGCCGGGGTGGTCCAGCATTTTGGCTGAAAAAATTCAAATATTTAAATAGGCTAGTTTCCTCACAATAAATGTCTCTACATGCCATGAGATCAACCCTGACCCTCATATGCGTTTGAAAGGGGTGTAGGGGCAAATATTGTAAAAAGTTGAATAAACACCACTTTCAGGCCGAAATGTTAAGGGCCGGGGTGGTCCAGCATTTTGGCTGAAAAAATTCAAATATTTAAATAGGCTAGTTTCCTCACAATAAATGTCTCTACATGCCATGAGATCAACCCTGACCCTCATATGCGTTTGAAAGGGGTGTAGGGGCAAATATTGTAAAATTTTGAAAAACACCACTTTCAGGCCGAAATGTTAAGGGCCGGGGTGGTCCAGCATTTTGGCTGAAAAAATTCAAATATTTAAATAGGCTAGTTTCCTCACAATAAATGTCTCTACATGCCATGAGATCAACCCTGACCCTCATATGCGTTTGAAAGGGGTGTAGGGGCAAATATTGTAAAATTTTGAAAAACACCACTTTCAGGCCGAAATGTTAAGGGCCGGGGTGGTCCAGCATTTTGGCTGAAAAAATTCAAATATTTAAATAGGCTAGTTTCCTCACAATAAATGTCTCTACATGCCATGAGATCAACCCTGACCCTCATATGCGTTTGAAAGGGGTGTAGGGGCAAATATTGTAAAATTTGAAAAACACCACTTTCAGGCCGAAATGTTAAGGGCCGGGGTGGTCCAGCATTTTGGCTGAAAAAATTCAAATATTTAAATAGGCTAAATTCCTCAGAATAAATGTCTCTACATGCCATGAGATGGACCCTGACCCTCATATGCGTTTGAAAGGGGTGTAGGGGCAAATATTGTAAAATTTTGAAAAACACCACTTTCAGGCCGAAATGTTAAGGGCCGGGGTGGTCCAGCATTTTGGCTAAAAAAATTCAAATATTTAAATAGGCTAAATTCCTCAGAATAAATGTCTCTACATGCCATGAGATGGACCCTGACCCTCATATGCGTTTGAAAGGGGTGTAGGGGCAAATATTGTAAAATTTTGAAAAACACCACTTTCAGGCCGAAATGTTAAGGGCCGGGGTGGTCCAGCATTTTGGCTAAAAAAATTCAAATATTTAAATAGGCTAAATTCCTCAGAATAAATGTCTCTACATGCCATGAGATCAACCCTGACCCTCATATGCGTTTGAAAGGGGTGTAGGGGCAAATATTGTAAAAAGTTGAATAAACACCACTTTCAGGCCGAAATGTTAAGGGCCGGGGTGGTCCAGCATTTTGGCTAAAAAAATTCAAATATTTAAATAGGCTAAATTCCTCAGAATAAATGTCTCTACATGCCATGAGATCAACCCTGACCCTCATATGCGTTTGAAAGGGGTGTAGGGGCAAATATTGTAAAAAGCCAATAAACACCACTTTCAGGCCGAAATGTTAAGGGCCGGGGTGGTCCAGCATTTTGGCTGAAAAAATTCAAATATTTAAATAGGCTAGTTTCCTCACAATAAATGTCTCTACATGCCATGAGATCAACCCTGACCCTCATATGCGTTTGAAAGGGGCGTAGGGGCAAATATTGTAAAATTTTGAAAAACACCACTTTCAGGCCGAAATGTTAAGGGCCGGGGTGGTCCAGCATTTTGGCTGAAAAAATTCAAATATTTAAATAGGCTAGTTTCCTCACAATAAATGTCTCTACATGCCATGAGATCAACCCTGACCCTCATATGCGTTTGAAAGGGGCGTAGGGGCAAATATTGTAAAAAGTTGAATAAACACCACTTTCAGGCCGAAATGTTAAGGGCCGGGGTGGTCCAGCATTTTGGCTAAAAAAATTCAAATATTTAAATAGGCTAAATTCCTCAGAATAAATGTCTCTACATGCCATGAGATGGACCCCGACCCTCATATGCGTTTGAAAGGGGTGTAGGGGCAAATATTGTAAAATTTTGAAAAACACCACTTTCAGGCCGAAATGTTAAGGGCCGGGGTGGTCCAGCATTTTGGCTGAAAAAATTCAAATATTTAAATAGGCTAGTTTCCTCACAATAAATGTCTCTACATGCCATGAGATCAACCCTGACCCTCATATGCGTTTGAAAGGGGCGTAGGGGCAAATATTGTAAAAATTTGAAAAACACCACTTTCAGGCCGAAATGTTAAGGGCCGGGGTGGTCCAGCATTTTGGCTGAAAAAATTCAAATATTTAAATAGGCTAGTTTCCTCACAATAAATGTCTCTACATGCCATGAGATCAACCCTGACCCTCATATGCGTTTGAAAGGGGTGTAGGGGCAAATATTGTAAAAAGTCGAATAAACACCACTTTCAGGCCGAAATGTTAAGGGCCGGGGTGGTCCAGCATTTTGGCTAAAAAAATTCAAATATTTAAATAGGCTAAATTCCTCAGAATAAATGTCTCTACATGCCATGAGATGGACCCCGACCCTCATATGCGTTTGAAAGGGGTGTAGGGGCAAATATTGTAAAATTTTGAAAAACACCACTTTCAGGCCGAAATGTTAAGGGCCGGGGTGGTCCAGCATTTTGGCTAAAAAAATTCAAATATTTAAATAGGCTAAATTCCTCAGAATAAATGTCTCTACATGCCATGAGATGGACCCCGACCCTCATATGCGTTTGAAAGGGGTGTAGGGGCAAATATTGTAAAATTTTGAAAAACACCACTTTCAGGCCGAAATGTTAAGGGCCGGGGTGGTCCAGCATTTTGGCTGAAAAAATTCAAATATTTAAATAGGCTAGTTTCCTCACAATAAATGTCTCTACATGCCATGAGATCAACCCTGACCCTCATATGCGTTTGAAAGGGGTGTAGGGGCAAATATTGTAAAAAGACGAATAAACACCACTTTCAGGCCGAAATGTTAAGGGCCGGGGTGGTGCAGCATTTTGGCTGAAAAAATTCAAATATTTAAATAGGCTAGTTTCCTCACAATAAATGTCTCTACATGTCATGAGATCAACCCTGACCCTCATATGCGTTTGAAAGGGGCGTAGGGGCAAATATTGTAAAATTTTGAAAAACACCACTTTCAGGCCGAAATGTTAAGGGCCGGGGTGGTCCAGCATTTTGGCTGAAAAAATTCAAATATTTAAATAGGCTAAATTCCTCAGAATAAATGTCTCTACATGCCATGAGATGGACCCCGACCCTCATATGCGTTTGAAAGGGGTGTAGGGGCAAATATTGTAAAATTTTGAAAAACACCACTTTCAGGCCGAAATGTTAAGGGCCGGGGTGGTCCAGCATTTTGGCTAAAAAAATTCAAATATTTAAATAGGCTAAATTCCTCAGAATAAATGTCTCTACATGCCATGAGATGGACCCCGACCCTCATATGCGTTTGAAAGGGGTGTAGGGGCAAATATTGTAAAATTTTGAAAAACACCACTTTCAGGCCGAAATGTTAAGGGCCGGGGTGGTCCAGCATTTTGGCTAAAAAAATTCAAATATTTAAATAGGCTAAATTCCTCAGAATAAATGTCTCTACATGCCATGAGATCAACCCTGACCCTCATATGCGTTTGAAAGGGGTGTAGGGGCAAATATTGTAAAAAGACGAATAAACACCACTTTCAGGCCGAAATGTTAAGGGCCGGGGTGGTCCAGCATTTTGGCTAAAAAAATTCAAATATTTAAATAGGCTAAATTCCTCAGAATAAATGTCTCTACATGCCATGAGATGGACCCCGACCCTCATATGCGTTTGAAAGGGGTGTAGGGGCAAATATTGTAAAATTTTGAAAAACACCACTTTCAGGCCGAAATGTTAAGGGCCGGGGTGGTCCAGCATTTTGGCTGAAAAAATTCAAATATTTAAATAGGCTAGTTTCCTCACAATAAATGTCTCTACATGCCATGAGATCAACCCTGACCCTCATATGCGTTTGAAAGGGGCGTAGGGGCAAATATTGTAAAAATTTGAAAAACACCACTTTCAGGCCGAAATGTTAAGGGCCGGGGTGGTCCAGCATTTTGGCTGAAAAAATTCAAATATTTAAATAGGCTAGTTTCCTCACAATAAATGTCTCTACATGCCATGAGATCAACCCTGACCCTCATATGCGTTTGAAAGGGGTGTAGGGGCAAATATTGTAAAAAGTCGAATAAACACCACTTTCAGGCCGAAATGTTAAGGGCCGGGGTGGTCCAGCATTTTGGCTAAAAAAATTCAAATATTTAAATAGGCTAAATTCCTCAGAATAAATGTCTCTACATGCCATGAGATGGACCCCGACCCTCATATGCGTTTGAAAGGGGTGTAGGGGCAAATATTGTAAAATTTTGAAAAACACCACTTTCAGGCCGAAATGTTAAGGGCCGGGGTGGTCCAGCATTTTGGCTAAAAAAATTCAAATATTTAAATAGGCTAAATTCCTCAGAATAAATGTCTCTACATGCCATGAGATGGACCCCGACCCTCATATGCGTTTGAAAGGGGTGTAGGGGCAAATATTGTAAAATTTTGAAAAACACCACTTTCAGGCCGAAATGTTAAGGGCCGGGGTGGTCCAGCATTTTGGCTGAAAAAATTCAAATATTTAAATAGGCTAGTTTCCTCACAATAAATGTCTCTACATGCCATGAGATCAACCCTGACCCTCATATGCGTTTGAAAGGGGTGTAGGGGCAAATATTGTAAAAAGACAAATAAACACCACTTTCAGGCCGAAATGTTAAGGGCCGGGGTGGTCCAGCATTTTGGCTGAAAAAATTCAAATATTTAAATAGGCTAGTTTCCTCACAATAAATGTCTCTACATGTCATGAGATCAACCCTGACCCTCATATGCGTTTGAAAGGGGCGTAGGGGCAAATATTGTAAAATTTTGAAAAACACCACTTTTAGGCCGAAATGTTAAGGGCCGGGGTGGTCCAGCATTTTGGCTGAAAAAATTCAAATATTTAAATAGGCTAAATTCCTCAGAATAAATGTCTCTACATGCCATGAGATGGACCCCGACCCTCATATGCGTTTGAAAGGGGTGTAGGGGCAAATATTGTAAAATTTTGAAAAACACCACTTTCAGGCCGAAATGTTAAGGGCCGGGGTGGTCCAGCATTTTGGCTAAAAAAAGTCAAATATTTAAATAGGCTAAATTCCTCAGAATAAATGTCTCTACATGCCATGAGATGGACCCCGACCCTCATATGCGTTTGAAAGGGGTGTAGGGGCAAATATTGTAAAATTTTGAAAAACACCACTTTCAGGCCGAAATGTTAAGGGCCGGGGTGGTCCAGCATTTTGGCTAAAAAAAGTCAAATATTTAAATAGGCTAAATTCCTCAGAATAAATGTCTCTACATGCCATGAGATCAACCCTGACCCTCATATGCGTTTGAAAGGGGTGTAGGGGCAAATATTGTAAAAAGACGAATAAACACCACTTTCAGGCCGAAATGTTAAGGGCCGGGGTGGTCCAGCATTTTGGCTAAAAAAATTCAAATATTTAAATAGGCTAAATTCCTCAGAATAAATGTCTCTACATGCCATGAGATGGACCCCGACCCTCATATGCGTTTGAAAGGGGTGTAGGGGCAAATATTGTAAAATTTTGAAAAACACCACTTTCAGGCCGAAATGTTAAGGGCCGGGGTGGTCCAGCATTTTGGCTGAAAAAATTCAAATATTTAAATAGGCTAGTTTCCTCACAATAAATGTCTCTACATGCCATGAGATCAACCCTGACCCTCATATGCGTTTGAAAGGGGTGTAGGGGCAAATATTGTAAAAAGTCGAATAAACACCACTTTCAGGCCGAAATGTTAAGGGCCGGGGTGGTCCAGCATTTTGGCTAAAAAAATTCAAATATTTAAATAGGCTAAATTCCTCAGAATAAATGTCTCTACATGCCATGAGATGGACCCCGACCCTCATATGCGTTTGAAAGGGGTGTAGGGGCAAATATTGTAAAATTTTGAAAAACACCACTTTCAGGCCGAAATGTTAAGGGCCGGGGTGGTCCAGCATTTTGGCTAAAAAAATTCAAATATTTAAATAGGCTAAATTCCTCAGAATAAATGTCTCTACATGCCATGAGATCAACCCTGACCCTCATATGCGTTTGAAAGGGGTGTAGGGGCAAATATTGTAAAAAGACGAATAAACACCACTTTCAGGCCGAAATGTTAAGGGCCGGGGTGGTCCAGCATTTTGGCTAAAAAAATTCAAATATTTAAATAGGCTAAATTCCTCAGAATAAATGTCTCTACATGCCATGAGATGGACCCCGACCCTCATATGCGTTTGAAAGGGGTGTAGGGGCAAATATTGTAAAATTTTGAAAAACACCACTTTCAGGCCGAAATGTTAAGGGCCGGGGTGGTCCAGCATTTTGGCTGAAAAAATTCAAATATTTAAATAGGCTAGTTTCCTCACAATAAATGTCTCTACATGCCATGAGATCAACCCTGACCCTCATATGCGTTTGAAAGGGGCGTAGGGGCAAATATTGTAAAAAGTTGAATAAACACCACTTTCAGGCCGAAATGTTAAGGCCGGGGTGGTCCAGCATTTTGGCTAAAAAAAGTCAAATATTTAAATAGGCTAAATTCCTCAGAATAAATGTCTCTACATGCCATGAGATCAACCCTGACCCTCATATGCGTTTGAAAGGGGTGTAGGGGCAAATATTGTAAAAAGACGAATAAACACCACTTTCAGGCCGAAATGTTAAGGGCCGGGGTGGTGCAGCATTTTGGCTGAAAAAATTCAAATATTTAAATAGGCTAGTTTCCTCACAATAAATGTCTCTACATGTCATGAGATCAACCCTGACCCTCATATGCGTTTGAAAGGGGCGTAGGGGCAAATATTGTAAAAAGTTGAATAAACACCACTTTCAGGCCGAAATGTTAAGGGCCGGGGTGGTCCAGCATTTTGGCTAAAAAAATTCAAATATTTAAATAGGCTAAATTCCTCAGAATAAATGTCTCTACATGCCATGAGATGGACCCTGACCCTCATATGCGTTTGAAAGGGGTGTAGGGGCAAATATTGTAAAATTTTGAAAAACACCACTTTCAGGCCGAAATGTTAAGGGCCGGGGTGGTCCAGCATTTTGGCTGAAAAAATTCAAATATTTAAATAGGCTAGTTTCCTCACAATAAATGTCTCTACATGCCATGAGATCAACCCTGACCCTCATATGCGTTTGAAAGGGGTGTAGGGGCAAATATTGTAAAAATTCGAATAAACACCACTTTCAGGCCGAAATGTTAAGGGCCGGGGTGGTCCAGCATTTTGGCTGAAAAAATTCAAATATTTAAATAGGCTAGTTTCCTCAGAATAAATGTCTCTACATGCCATGAGATCAACCCTGACCCTCATATGCGTTTGAAAGGGATGTAGGGGCAAATATTGTAAAAAGCCAAATAAACACCACTTTCAGGCCGAAATGTTAAGGGCCGGGGTGGTCCAGCATTTTGGCTGAAAAAATTCAAATATTTAAATAGGCTAGTTTCCTCACAATAAATGTCTCTACATGCCATGAGATCAACCCTGACCCTCATATGCGTTTGAAAGGGGTGTAGGGGCAAATATTGTAAAAAGACGAATAAACACCACTTTCAGGCCGAAATGTTAAGGGCCGGGGTGGTGCAGCATTTTGGCTGAAAAAATTCAAATATTTAAATAGGCTAGTTTCCTCACAATAAATGTCTCTACATGTCATGAGATCAACCCTGACCCTCATATGCGTTTGAAAGGGGTGTAGGGGCAAATATTGTAAAATTTTGAAAAACACCACTTTCAGGCCGAAATGTTAAGGGCCGGGGTGGTGCAGCATTTTGGCTGAAAAAATTCAAATATTTAAATAGGCTAGTTTCCTCACAATAAATGTCTCTACATGTCATGAGATCAACCCTGACCCTCATATGCGTTTGAAAGGGGTGTAGGGGCAAATATTGTAAAATTTTGAAAAACACCACTTTCAGGCCGAAATGTAAGGGCCGGGGTGGTCCAGCATTTTGGCTGAAAAAATTCAAATATTTAAATAGGCTAGTTTCCTCACAATAAATGTCTCTACATGCCATGAGATCAACCCTGACCCTCATATGCGTTTGAAAGGGGTGTAGGGGCAAATATTGTAAAATTTTGAAAAACACCACTTTCAGGCCGAAATGTTAAGGGCCGGGGTGGTCCAGCATTTTGGCTGAAAAAATTCAAATATTTAAATAGGCTAAATTCCTCAGAATAAATGTCTCTACATGCCATGAGATGGACCCCGACCCTCATATGCGTTTGAAAGGGGTGTAGGGGCAAATATTGTAAAATTTTGAAAAACACCACTTTCAGGCCGAAATGTTAAGGGCCGGGGTGGTCCAGCATTTTGGCTAAAAAAATTCAAATATTTAAATAGGCTAAATTCCTCAGAATAAATGTCTCTACATGCCATGAGATGGACCCCGACCCTCATATGCGTTTGAAAGGGGTGTAGGGGCAAATATTGTAAAATTTTGAAAAACACCACTTTCAGGCCGAAATGTTAAGGGCCGGGGTGGTCCAGCATTTTGGCTAAAAAAAGTCAAATATTTAAATAGGCTAAATTCCTCAGAATAAATGTCTCTACATGCCATGAGATCAACCCTGACCCTCATATGCGTTTGAAAGGGGTGTAGGGGCAAATATTGTAAAAAGACGAATAAACACCACTTTCAGGCCGAAATGTTAAGGGCCGGGGTGGTCCAGCATTTTGGCTAAAAAAATTCAAATATTTAAATAGGCTAAATTCCTCAGAATAAATGTCTCTACATGCCATGAGATCAACCCTGACCCTCATATGCGTTTGAAAGGGATGTAGGGGCAAATATTGTAAAAAGCCAAATAAACGCCACTTTCAGGCCGAAATGTTAAGGGCCGGGGTGGTCCAGCATTTTGGCTGAAAAATTTCAAATATTTAAATAGGCTAGTTTCCTCACAATAAATGTCTCTACATGTCATGAGATCAACCCTGACCCTCATATGCGTTTGAAAGGGGCGTAGGGGCAAATATTGTAAAATTTTGAAAAACACCACTTTCAGGCCGAAATGTTAAGGGCCGGGGTGGTGCAGCATTTTGGCTGAAAAAATTCAAATATTTAAATAGGCTAGTTTCCTCACAATAAATGTCTCTACATGTCATGAGATCAACCCTGACCCTCATATGCGTTTGAAAGGGGCGTAGGGGCAAATATTGTAAAAAGTTGAATAAACACCACTTTCAGGCCGAAATGTTAAGGGCCGGGGTGGTCCAGCATTTTGGCTAAAAAAATTCAAATATTTAAATAGGCTAAATTCCTCAGAATAAATGTCTCTACATGCCATGAGATGGACCCCGACCCTCATATGCGTTTGAAAGGGGTGTAGGGGCAAATATTGTAAAATTTTGAAAAACACCACTTTCAGGCCAAAATGTTAAGGGCCGGGGTGGTCCAGCATTTTGGCTGAAAAAATTCAAATATTTAAATAGGCTAGTTTCCTCACAATAAATGTCTCTACATGCCATGAGATCAACCCTGACCCTCATATGCGTTTGAAAGGGGCGTAGGGGCAAATATTGTAAAAATTTGAAAAACACCACTTTCAGGCCGAAATGTTAAGGGCCGGGGTGGTCCAGCATTTTGGCTGAAAAAATTCAAATATTTAAATAGGCTAGTTTCCTCACAATAAATGTCTCTACATGCCATGAGATCAACCCTGACCCTCATATGCGTTTGAAAGGGGTGTAGGGGCAAATATTTAAAAAGTCGAATAAACACCACTTTCAGGCCGAAATGTTAAGGGCCGGGGTGGTCCAGCATTTTGGCTAAAAAAATTCAAATATTTAAATAGGCTAAATTCCTCAGAAAAAATGTCTCTACATGCCATGAGATGGACCCCGACCCTCATATGCGTTTGAAAGGGGTGTAGGGGCAAATATTGTAAAATTTTGAAAAACACCACTTTCAGGCCGAAATGTTAAGGGCCGGGGTGGTGCAGCATTTTGGCTGAAAAAATTCAAATATTTAAATAGGCTAGTTTCCTCACAATAAATGTCTCTACATGTCATGAGATCAACCCTGACCCTCATATGCGTTTGAAAGGGGCGTAGGGGCAAATATTGTAAAAAGTTGAATAAACACCACTTTCAGGCCGAAATGTTAAGGCCGGGGTGGTCCAGCATTTTGGCTAAAAAAAGTCAAATATTTAAATAGGCTAAATTCCTCAGAATAAATGTCTCTACATGCCATGAGATCAACCCTGACCCTCATATGCGTTTGAAAGGGGTGTAGGGGCAAATATTGTAAAAAGACGAATAAACACCACTTTCAGGCCGAAATGTTAAGGGCCGGGGTGGTGCAGCATTTTGGCTGAAAAAATTCAAATATTTAAATAGGCTAGTTTCCTCACAATAAATGTCTCTACATGTCATGAGATCAACCCTGACCCTCATATGCGTTTGAAAGGGGCGTAGGGGCAAATATTGTAAAAAGACGAATAAACACCACTTTCAGGCCGAAATGTTAAGGGCCGGGGTGGTCCAGCATTTTGGCTAAAAAAATTCAAATATTTAAATAGGCTAAATTCCTCAGAATAAATGTCTCTACATGCCATGAGATCAACCCTGACCCTCATATGCGTTTGAAAGGGGTGTAGGGGCAAATATTGTAAAAAGACGAATAAACACCACTTTCAGGCCGAAATGTTAAGGGCCGGGGTGGTCCAGCATTTTGGCTAAAAAAATTCAAATATTTAAATAGGCTAAATTCCTCAGAATAAATGTCTCTACATGCCTGAGATGGACCCCGACCCTCATATGCGTTTGAAAGGGGTGTAGGGGCAAATATTGTAAAATTTTGAAAAACACCACTTTCAGGCCGAAATGTTAAGGGCCGGGGTGGTCCAGCATTTTGGCTGAAAAAATTCAAATATTTAAATAGGCTAGTTTCCTCACAATAAATGTCTCTACATGCCATGAGATCAACCCTGACCCTCATATGCGTTTGAAAGGGATGTAGGGGCAAATATTGTAAAAAGCCAAATAAACACCACTTTCAGGCCGAAATGTTAAGGGCCGGGGTGGTCCAGCATTTTGGCTGAAAAAATTCAAATATTTAAATAGGCTAGTTTCCTCACAATAAATGTCTCTACATGTCATGAGATCACCCTGACCCTCATATGCGTTTGAAAGGGGTGTAGGGGCAAATATTGTAAAATTTTGAAAAACACCACTTTCAGGCCAAAATGGTAAGGGCCGGGGTGGTCCAGCATTTTGGCTGAAAAAATTCAAATATTTAAATAGGCTAGTTTCCTCACAATAAATGTCTCTACATGCCATGAGATCAACCCTGACCCTCATATGCGTTTGAAAGGGGTGTAGGGGCAAATATTGTAAAATTTTGAAAAACACCACTTTCAGGCCGAAATGTTAAGGGCCGGGGTGGTCCAGCATTTTGGCTGAAAAAATTCAAATATTTAAATAGGCTAAATTCCTCAGAATAAATGTCTCTACATGCCATGAGATGGACCCCGACCCTCATATGCGTTTGAAAGGGGTGTAGGGGCAAATATTGTAAAATTTTGAAAAACACCACTTTCAGGCCGAAATGTTAAGGGCCGGGGTGGTCCAGCATTTTGGCTAAAAAAAGTCAAATATTTAAATAGGCTAAATTCCTCAGAATAAATGTCTCTACATGCCATGAGATGGACCCCGACCCTCATATGCGTTTGAAAGGGGTGTAGGGGCAAATATTGTAAAATTTTGAAAAACACCACTTTCAGGCCGAAATGTTAAGGGCCGGGGTGGTCCAGCATTTTGGCTAAAAAAAGTCAAATATTTAAATAGGCTAAATTCCTCAGAATAAATGTCTCTACATGCCTTGAGATCAACCCTGACCCTCATATGCGTTTGAAAGGGGTGTAGGGGCAAATATTGTAAAAAGACGAATAAACACCACTTTCAGGCCGAAATGTTAAGGGCCGGGGTGGTCCAGCATTTTGGCTAAAAAAATTCAAATATTTAAATAGGCTAAATTCCTCAGAATAAATGTCTCTACACGCCATGACATCAACCCTGACCCTCATATGCATTCGAAAGGGATGTAGGGGCAAATATTGTAAAAAGCCAAATAAACGCCACTTTCAGGCAGAAATGTTAAGGGCCGGGGTGGTCCAGCATTTTGGCTGAAAAATTCAAATATTTAAATAGGCTAGTTTCCTCACAATAAATGTCTCTACATGTCATGAGTTCAACCCTGACCCTCATATGCGTTTGAAAGGGGCGTAGGGGCAAATATTGTAAAATTTTGAAAAACACCACTTTCAGGCCGAAATGTTAAGGGCCGGGGTGGTGCAGCATTTTGGGTGAAAAAATTCAAATATTTAAATAGGCTAGTTTCCTCACAATAAATGTCTCTACATGTCATGAGATCAACCCTGACCCTCATATGCGTTTGAAAGGGGCGTAGGGGCAAATATTGTAAAAAGTTGAATAAACACCACTTTCAGGCCGAAATGTTAAGGGCCGGGGTGGTCCAGCATTTTGGCTAAAAAAAGTCAAATATTTAAATAGGCTAAATTCCTCAGAATAAATGATTCTACATGCCTTGAGATGGACCCCGACCCTGATATGCGTTTGAAAGGGGTGTAGGGGCAAATATTGTAAAATTTTGAAAAACACCACTTTCAGGCCAAAATGGTAAGGGCCGGGGTGGTCCAGCATTTTGGCTGAAAAAATTCAAATATTTAAATAGGCTAGTTTCCTCACAATAAATGTCTCTACATGCCATGAGATCAACCCTGACCCTCATATGCGTTTGAAAGGGGCGTAGGGGCAAATATTGTAAAAATTTGAGAAACACCACTTTCAGTCCGAAATGTTAAGGGCCGGGGTGGTCCAGCATTTTGGCTGAAAAAATTCAAATATTTAAATTGGCTAGTTTCCTCACAATAAATGTCTCTACATGCCATGAGATCAACCCTGACCCTCATATGCGTTTGAAAGGGGTGTAAAGGCAAATATTTAAAAAGTCGAATAAACACCACTTTCAGGCCGAAATGTTAAGGGCCGGGGTGGTCCAGCATTTTGGCTAAAAAAATTCAAATATTTAAATAGGCTAAATTCCTCAGAAAAAATGTCTCTACATGCCATGAGATGGACCCCGACCCTCATATGCGTTTGAAAGGGGTGTAGGGGCAAATATTGTAAAATTTTGAAAAACACCAGTTTCAGGCAGAAATGTTAAGGGCCTGGGTGGTGCAGCATTTTGGCTGAAAAAATTCAAATATTTAAATAGGCTAGTTTCCTCACAATAAATGTCTGTACATGTCATGAGATCAACCCTGACCCTCATATGCGTTTGAAAGGGGCGTAGGGGCAAATATTGTAAAAAGTTGAATAAACACCACTTTCAGGCCGAAATGTTAAGGCCGGGGTGGTCCAGCATTTTGGCTAAAAAAAGTCAAATATTTAAATAGGCTAAATTCCTCAGAATAAATGTCTCTACATGCCATGAGATCAACCCTGACCCTCATATGCGTTTGAATGGGGTGTAGGGGCAAATATTGTAAAAAGACGAATAAACACCACTTTCAGGCCGAAATGTTAAGGGCCGGGGTGGTGCAGCATTTTGGCTGAAAAAATTCAAATATTTAAATAGGCTAGTTTCCTCACAATGAATGTCTCTACATGTCATTAGATCAGCCCTGACCCTCATATGCGTTTGAAAGGGGCGTAGGGGCAAATATTGTAAAAAGACGAATAAACACCACTTTCAGGCCGAAATGTTAAGGGCCGGGGTGGTCCAGCATTTTGGCTAAAAAAATTCAAATATTTAAATAGGCTAAATTCCTCAGAATAAATGTCTCTACATGCCTTGAGATCAACCCTGACCCTCATATGCGTTTGAAAGGGGTGTAGGGGCAAATATTGTAAAAAGACGAATAAACACCACTTTCAGGCCGAAATGTTAAGGGCCGGGGTGGTCCAGCATTTTGGCTAAAAAAATTCAAATATTTAAATAGGCTAAATTCCTCAGAATAAATGTCTCTACATGCCTTGAGATGGACCCCGACCCTCATATGCGTTTGAAAGGGGTGTAGGGGCAAATATTGTAAAATTTTGAAAAACACCACTTTCAGGCCAAAATGGTAAGGGCCGGGGTGGTCCAGCATTTTGGCTGAAAAAATTCAAATATTTAAATTGGCTAGTTTCCTCACAATAAATGTCTCTACACGCCATGACATCAACCCTGACCCTCATATGCATTCGAAAGGGATGTAGGGGCAAATATTGTAAAAAGCCAAATAAACGCCACTTTCAGGCAGAAATGTTAAGGGCCGGGGTGGTCCAGCATTTTGGCTGAAAAATTTCAAATATTTAAATAGGCTAGTTTCCTCACAATAAATGTCTCTACATGTCATGAGTTCAACCCTGACCCTCATATGCGTTTGAAAGGGGCGTAGGGGCAAATATTGTAAAATTTTGAAAAACACCACTTTCAGGCCGAAATGTTAAGGGCCGGGGTGGTGCAGCATTTTGGGTGAAAAAATTCAAATATTTAAATAGGCTAGTTTCCTCACAATAAATGTCTCTACATGTCATGAGATCAACCCTGACCCTCATATGCGTTTGAAAGGGGCGTAGGGGCAAATATTGTAAAAAGTTGAATAAACACCACTTTCAGGCCGAAATGTTAAGGGCCGGAGTGGTCCAGCATTTTGGCTAAAAAAAGTCAAATATTTAAATAGGCTAAATTCCTCAGAATAAATGTCTCTACATGCCTTGAGATGGACCCCGACCCTGATATGCGTTTGAAAGGGGTGTAGGGGCAAATATTGTAAAATTTTGAAAAACACCACTTTCAGGCCAAAATGGTAAGGGCCGGGGTGGTCCAGCATTCTGGCTGAAAAAATTCAAATATTTAAATAGACTAGTTTCCTCAGATTAAATGTCTCTACACGCCATGACATCAACCCTGACCCTCATATGCATTCGAAAGGGATGTAGGGGCAAATATTGTAAAAAGCCAAATAAACGCCACTTTCAGGCAGAAATGTTAAGGGCCGGGGTGGTCCAGCATTTTGGCTGAAAAATTTCAAATATTTAAATAGGCTAGTTTCCTCACAATAAATGTCTCTACATGTCATGAGTTCAACCCTGACCCTCATATGCGTTTGAAAGGGGCGTAGGGGCAAATATTGTAAAATTTTGAAAAACACCACTTTCAGGCCGAAATGTTAAGGGCCGGGGTGGTGCAGCATTTTGGGTGAAAAAATTCAAATATTTAAATAGGCTAGTTTCCTCACAATAAATGTCTCTACATGTCATGAGATCAACCCTGACCCTCATATGCGTTTGAAAGGGGCGTAGGGGCAAATATTGTAAAAAGTTGAATAAACACCACTTTCAGGCCGAAATGTTAAGGGCCGGGGTGGTCCAGCATTTTGGCTAAAAAAAGTCAAATATTTAAATAGGCTAAATTCCTCAGAATAAATGTCTCTACATGCCTTGAGATGGACCCCGACCCTGATATGCGTTTGAAAGGGGTGTAGGGGCAAATATTGTAAAATTTTGAAAAACACCACTTTCAGGCCAAAATGGTAAGGGCCGGGGTGGTCCAGCATTTTGGCTGAAAAAATTCAAATATTTAAATAGGCTAGTTTCCTCACAATAAATGTCTCTACATGCCATGAGATCAACCCTGACCCTCATATGCGTTTGAAAGGGGCGTAGGGGCAAATATTGTAAAAATTTGAGAAACACCACTTTCAGTCCGAAATGTTAAGGGCCGGGGTGGTCCAGCATTTTGGCTGAAAAAATTCAAATATTTAAATTGGCTAGTTTCCTCACAATAAATGTCTCTACATGCCATGAGATCAACCCTGACCCTCATATGCGTTTGAAAGGGGTGTAGGGGCAAATATTGTAAAATTTTGAAAAACACCACTTTCTTGCCAAAATGGTAAGGGCCGGGGTGGTCCAGCATTTTGGCTAAAAAAAGTCAAATATTTAAATAGGCTAAATTCCTCAGAATAAATGTCTCTACATGCCATGAGATGGACCCTGACCCTCATATGCATTTGAAAGGGGCGTAGGGGCAAATATTGTAAATTTTGGGCCGGGGTGGTCCAGCATTTTGGCTGAAAAAATTCAAATATTTAAATAGGCTAAATTCCTCAGAATAAATGTCTCTACATGCCATGAGATAGACCCTGACCCTCATATGCATTTGAAAGGGGCGTAGGGGCAAATATTGTAAAATTTTGAAAAACACCACTTTCAGGCCGAAATGTTAAGGGCCGGGGTGGTCCAGCATTTTGGCTGAAAAATTTCAAATATTTAAATAGGCTAGTTTCCTCACAATAAATGTCTCTACATGCCATGAGATCAACCCTGACCCTCATATGCGTTTGAAAGGGGCGTAGGGGCAAATATTGTAAAAAGTTGAATAAACACCACTTTCAGGCCGAAATGTTAAGGGCCGGGGTGGTCCAGCATTTTGGCTGAAAAAATTCAAATATTTAAATTGGCTAGTTTCCTCACAATAAATGTCTCTACATGCCATGAGATCAACCCTGACCCTCATATGCGTTTGAAAGGGGCGTAGGGGCAAATATTGTAAAAATTTGAGAAACACCACTTTCAGTCCGAAATGTTAAGGGCCGGGGTGGTCCAGCATTTTGGCTGAAAAAATTCAAATATTTAAATTGGCTAGTTTCCTCACAATAAATGTCTCTACATGCCATGAGATCAACCCTGACCCTCATATGCGTTTGAAAGGGGTGTAGGGGCAAATATTGTAAAATTTTGAAAAACACCACTTTCTTGCCAAAATGGTAAGGGCCGGGGTGGTCCAGCATTTTGGCTAAAAAAAGTCAAATATTTAAATAGGCTAAATTCCTCAGAATAAATGTCTCTACATGCCATGAGATGGACCCTGACCCTCATATGCGTTTGAAAGGGGCGTAGGGGCAAATATTGTAAATTTTGGGCCGGGGTGGTCCAGCATTTTGGCTGAAAAAATTCAAATATTTAAATAGGCTAAATTCCTCAGAATAAATGTCTCTACATGCCATGAGATAGACCCTGACCCTCATATGCATTTGAAAGGGGCGTAGGGGCAAATATTGTAAAATTTTGAAAAACACCACTTTCAGGCCGAAATGTTAAGGGCCGGGGTGGTCCAGCATTTTGGCTGAAAAAATTCAAATATTTAAATAGGCTAGTTTCCTCACAATAAATGTCTCTACATGCCATGAGATCAACCCTGACCCTCATATGCGTTTGAAAGGGGCGTAGGGGCAAATATTGTAAAATTTTGAAAAACACCACTTTCTTGCCAAAATGGTAAGGGCCGGGGTGGCCCAGCATTTTGGCTGAAAATTTTCAAATATTTAAATAGGCTAGTTTCAACACAATAAATGTCTCTACATGCCATGAGATCAACCCTGACCCTCATATGCGTTTGAAAGGGGTGTAGGGGCAAATATTGTAAAATTTTGAAAAACACCACTTTCTTGCCAAAATGGTAAGGGCCGGGGTGGCCCAGCATTTTGGCTGAAAATTTTCAAATATTTAAATAGGCTAGTTTCAACACAATAAATGTCTCTACATGCCATGAGATGGAACCTGACCCTCATATGCGTTTGAAAGGGGTGTAGGGGCAAATATTGTAAAAAGACGAATAAACACCATTTTCAGGCCGAAATGTTAAGGGCCGGGGTGGTCCAGCATTTTGGCTAAAAAAAGTCAAATATTTAAATAGGCTAAATTCCTCAGAATAAATGTCTCTACATGCCATGAGATGGACCCTGACCCTCATATGCGTTTGAAAGGGGCGTAGGGGCAAATATTGTAAAATTTTGAAAAACACCACTTTCTGGCCAAAATGGTAAGGGCCGGGGTGGCCCAGCATTTTGGCTAAAAAAATTCAAAAATTTAAATTGGCTAGTTTCCTCACAATAAATGTCTCTACATGCCATGAGATCAACCCTGACCCTCATATGCGTTTGAAAGGGGTGTAGGGGCAAATATTGTAAAAAGTCGAATAAACACCACTTTAGCTACAGTCCCATATACGTCCCGGACCGTCCCGGACCATCCCGGACCCCATCCGGGGTGATCCGGGATTCGGTCCGTGTTGACACCGTGTTGGCACCGAGGTGGTCCTGGATGGTCCTGGGTGGTCCTGGATGGTCCTGGATGGTCCTGGGCGGTCCGGGAGTCGACCCCGGATGTTTTTGACGGTCAAAAACTGCCGGGGTGGTCCGGGACGGTCCGGGACAAAAGTTTGATCCGGGGTGATCCGTGTAGCCACCGTGCTGGGTCCGGGGTCATCCGTAGTGGCGCCGGGGCGGTCCGTGTTGATCCGTGGCAGTCCGGGAGTGAGTTATTGACCGCCCAGGACCATCCAGGACCATCCAGGACCACCCCGGTGCCAACACGGTGTCAACACGGACCGAATCCCGGATCACCCCGGATGGGGTCCGGGATGGTCCGGGACGGTCCGGGACGTATATGGGACTGTAGCTTTTAAAGCATCACACTTTTTTTAACAAAACATCCCGGACCATCCCGGATCACCCCAGACCATGGTCCGGGATGGTCCGGAGTGGTCCGTGCTCGTCCGTGCTGGTCCGGCTTTATATGGGACTGGGGCTTTTCAGGCCGAAATGTTAAGTGCCGGGGTGGTCCAGCATTTTGGCTGAAAAAATTCAAATATTTAAATAGGCTAGTTTCCTCAGATTAAATGTCTCTACACGCCATGACATCAACCCAGACCCTCATATGCATTCGAAAGGGATGCAGGGGCAAATATTGTAAAAAGCCAAATAAAGGCCACTTTCTGGCCAAAATGGTAAGGGCCGGGGTGGTCCAGCATTTTGGCTAAAAAAATTCAAATATTTAAATAGGCTAGTTTCCTCAGATTAAATGTCTCTACATGCCATGACATCAACCCTGACCCTCATATGCTTTCGAAAGGGATGTAGGGGCAAATATTGTAAAAAGCCAAATAAATGCCACTTTCAGGCCGAAATGTTAAGGGCCGGGGTGGTCCAGCATTTTGGCTGAAAAAATTCAAATATTTAAATAGGCTAGTTTCCTCAGATTAAATGTCTCTACACGCCATGACATCAACCCTGACCCTCATATGCATTCGAAAGGGATGTAGGGGCAAATATTGTAAAATTTTGAAAAACACCACTTTCTTGCCAAAATGGTAAGGGCCGGGGTGGCCCAGCATTTTGGCTGAAAATTTTCAAATATTTCAATAGGCTAGTTTCAACACAATAAATGTCTCTACATGCCATGAGATGGAACCTGACCCTCATATGCGTTTGAAAGGGGTGTAGGGGCAAATATTGTAAAAAGACGAATAAACACCACTTTCAGGCCGAAATGTTAAGGGCCGGGGTGGTCCAGCATTTTGGCTAAAAAAAGTCAAATATTTAAATAGGCTAAATTCCTCAGAATAAATGTCTCTACATGCCATGAGATGGACCCTGACCCTCATATGCGTTTGAAAGGGGCGTAGGGGCAAATATTGTAAAATTTTGAAAAACACCACATTCTGGCCAAAATGTTAAGGGCCGGGGTGGCCCAGCATTTTGGCTAAAAAAATTCAAAAATTTAAATAGGCTAGTTTCCTCACAATAAATGTCTCTACATGCCATGAGATCAACCCTGACCCTCATATGCGTTTGAAAGAGGTGTAGGGGCAAATATTGTAAAAAGTCGAATAAACACCACTTTCATGCCGAAATGTTAAGGGCGGGGGTGGTTCAGCATTTTGGCTAAAAAAAATCCAATGTTTAAATAGGCTAGTTTCCTCACAATAAATGTCTCTACATGCCATGAGTTTGATGCTTAACTGTTTAAAAGCTTTTGAAGTTAAGTGCATCTTCAACAATGCTTTCAAGAATGCAACAGATGGGGTTCTTGTTATATATATTGTAAGGCTATTCCAAAACTTTGGTGCATCACAACTGAAGGCATAATTTCTTTTATGAGGTTATTAGAATGTGGATGAGGAGATTTAAAAGATAATAATTTAGAAAAAGAATTTGGGGCTTGACCATTCAAAGCTGTGTAATGTAATTCTATGCATGATTATGATATGATAATGATAGCAAAGATAATTGTAATGCTGTTGCATTTTGATGGGGGTGATGATCAAGCCTAACTTCAAATACATTTAAGCAGAGATACTCAAAATTACGTTTCATGTGAATAGCATGTTATTATTTGTATATATATATATATATATATGCAATCAGGTGTTGGGTGTTGTGTGTATAAATAAGGGTAACAGTCTTTATTATATCATAAGGGACCAGCAATTTCTTGTCGGTTTCCGCATTCTATATATAATGGTATTTTGTGTTCATCTTTTGTTATGCTGTTCGCATGTTCTTAACTTTTCTGTAAATACCAATGTTTTAATTTAATTTTGTATGTTTTTATATGACAAATGGAATAAAATTAATTGGCATTAATAAAATCATAATTTTGATGATTGCAATAATGATGATGATGATA
The DNA here is from genome assembly GCF_000002235.5 of Strongylocentrotus purpuratus. Classification (NCBI taxonomy): domain Eukaryota; kingdom Metazoa; phylum Echinodermata; class Echinoidea; order Camarodonta; family Strongylocentrotidae; genus Strongylocentrotus; species Strongylocentrotus purpuratus. The sequence goes on from NW_022145611.1 coordinate 22,956,115, forward strand.
AGATATTGTTTTGTGTCTCATTTCTCTCTTAACAGAACCTTGGGGCTGGTGCGAAGAAAGCGGTAGCGGACGAGTCATGGAGGAAGGAAAGTGTGGAGGATAGATTGGAGTATTCTCTCGTAAAGGTAAATATCCTATAAGCTCTCTCTCTCTGTCTGGTGGGTCCATGCAGTACCCAACACATACATCTTGTGTAATATTCACTAGAATGATCCAAAAGTACAGGAAATATGATGGGTTTTGCAATTAATGCAGTTGATTTTTACTAATATGGTAAGGAACATAAATATTAACATTCCTTCATGTATTTGAATGCAAACATAGATTTTATATTGATTAGATACAAAAAGGAGATAAATGCATTTTAACAAATCTTGAATACTGGTTGAACTGTGGTACCAGGTAGAAGTTGTTTCTGAGATTGTCAGTATATATATATCAGTGTTACCTGCTGAAAATAATTGTTGATTGTAAGAGTTTTTCTTTCTTTCTTTCTCTCTCTCTCTACACAGGGTATTGACAAGTATGCGGTAGAAGATACAGAAGAAGCAAGGCAGAATACAGAGAGATATAAAAGACCACTACATATCATTGAGGGACCACTCATGAAAGTAAGAACAAAAGTCCAAACGGGTATAGCTTATGTACATATAAACAATATTTTTGATACCCTTTAATTTGTAGGTTATGTATAGAAATGCAATCTCCCAGCATCTAGTCTACTAGAAGAATCAATTTAATGTTTGGACTTACTTCAAGACGTAAAGAAAAAGACAAAAGACAAATGTATTTAAGAGCAAAACATTGGCTCCTACTCCCAGTAATTGATATTCTAGAAAATGAAATATTAACATGGATTTCACCATTTTACTTCTCTTTTAACAACTTGTTTAAGGGCAATGATACTTCATTACATTAAACATATCAATTCGTCGCTGTTTTCACGAAGTGACGGTAGTGAAAAAAAATTGCATTCACTTTGCGTTACGATTTTACTCACTACCGTCACTTCGTGAAAACAAGGACGAATTGTATAAGATTCATGTAAAGATCATTTAAGGATTTTTTTTCCCCCTTATTTTAATAAAAAATCGTAATGTATGTATTGCCAATTTAGGGGTCAACTTTAAGGCCATTTGCTTTTTTGTGTGGACCCCTCCTTCTCATCATTTGTTTTTGTCTGATTGTTCTGTATTATTTTCTATTAATGATGTTCTGGTTTTAAATATATTTTATGTATGTTGATTTATTGAGAGTGAATATAAAGAGTGCAATGATATTCAGGATCTCTTTCCTGATGCACATTGAATAACCCGCACTTGTTCTATCTACCCCCAGGGTATGAGCATCGTTGGTGATCTGTTTGGTGCTGGTAAGATGTTCTTACCTCAGGTCATCAAGTCAGCGAGGGTCATGAAGAAGGCCGTGGGTCATCTCATCCCATTCATGGAGAAAGAGAAGGAGGAAACCCAGAAGGCAACAGGACAAGAAGTGGTAATGATCATGATTTGGACATAGAGAAGAAGGAGAGATATGTTGATTGTGACACATAACACATTTTTATGATGCATTGAATGTACATGTATCATATATCAGAACTCTGATATATCAGTACTTTTATCATTGCTTGTTTCATATATCAGTACTCTGATCAAAAGTGACTGAATTTAGATTTTCTTGGAGGTTTAATGTGAGTTTTAGGAAACAATATTCTTATGTCAAAAGGTGAATAAGCACCATAGAAAGTATTTTACATCAACTTTCAATATATTCTGAATGTTGTACAAATGCAATGATTCTACTCATTCTTATGCTTATTCAGTTAGTCTGATGTCAAACATTCCATATTTCACGTCTTTCAAATCATGAAATAATCGTTTTGAAAGGTTCATTGTTCCCATGTTCAATATTTCTATCAACACTGATTCCTTGACCTCTCTTTCTTGACCTCTTCTAACCAGGCCTTCAACAATGGCACCATAGTCCTGGCCACTGTGAAGGGAGATGTTCATGACATCGGCAAGAACATTGTAGGTGTTGTGCTAGGCTGCAATAACTACAGGGTCATCGACCTGGGGGTCATGACCCCTTGTGAGAAAATCCTCCAGACAGCTATTCAAGAAAAAGCTGGTAAGCAAATCTCCTCGGGCATTTGAACAAAATTTGTTCAATGATCTTAAGATGGTTTTGATAAGGTCATGTTAAATGGATATAAATGTATTTGAGTACAAATTTTTGTAGTGATATTGAGAAGTTTTTAATAAAGAAACTCATGTAAAATACATAAAAAATCCCCTTACAGGAAGATTTTGACGTTTAAAGATGTAGAAGCACGTTGGGATCGTTCAACAAAGTATTTTAGTTATACACTTGTGTAATGGAGGTCAATGATTTAGCAAAAATGTATAATTGAATATTTAAAAAAAAAAAAAACTCTTCCAAGATTCATTTTAGGAGACAGCAAATATAAAGGCAGTTACAAATTTGTAATTCAGGATGCACAAGAGGTTTAAGGAAAAACAATTGCCTTAGACTATGTTTTTACTTCTTTTCATCCACTATTGTGAAACAGACATTGTCGGACTGTCTGGCCTGATCACACCCTCGCTCGATGAGATGATCCACGTTGCCAAGGAGATGGAGAGACTAGGTTTCTCCCTCCCACTTCTCATAGGGGGCGCCACAACATCCAAGACGCACACAGCCGTTAAGATTGCTCCTTGCTACTCCTCACCTACCATCCATGTTCTGGATGCTTCCAAGAGTGTTGTGGTGGTGAGTGCTAGACATTATGTTACCATTGTTTGATAAGAATCATATTTATGCATCTTCATGTATGTCTTATCAATATAACTTCTACTCTTTTTCATCTTATGGCTCATAGGTGGTAAACTACCTAAAAACTGGTGTTTGTTTGTAACAGCATTCAGGGTTGGTGCCTCGACAGGACACTGAATGTTCTTTTGCTACCAACCCTCTAAGCTCCATTTCTTTGTATAATATTTAGCATTTTTTCCTTTTCTTCTCCTTTTTTCCCCCTCTCATACTTGTAAATGTATATGTATTTGCATTTTATCTGTTTGAATTGTATTTTTAATGGAATTTTTGAATTAATGAACTGAACTGAAGTGACCCAAAGTAGCTGTGCGTAACACTAAAATGGAATGCCCATGCAATGTAAAGTCCTTTTTATTTGTGGGACAAAAAACACTGAGTACCGTAGACCATGACGATGCAGTTTCTCATTTTATTTAAAGGAGAAGGAAACCGAACAAACATTAGCTGATAATCTAATGTAAAAAATGTCAGTCAGCGGAAAATATCTTTAAATCACTTGCATTTAATTATTTAGCAAGGAAAACCAGTATCTCCCAAGTTTGCAGATTCTAATTTCCTAGCCATTTTCCCAAGGGAGTCGCCATTTTGATTAGAAATAGTGATGTTAGATTAGAACAACTTGTGAGATGCCTACTGACTTGTATTTCAACTGCAATGTAGGACACTCACCTGTGAAATGTTTGTAAATTTTGAACTCAAGTGGTGCATTATTTGTCTTTCTTCTTCTCACATACTTAATATATCTAGTGCTCATCATTGATTGATGAAGATCGGTATGATGACTATGTGGAAGAAGTCAAAGAAGAATATGAAGAGGTCCGAGAAGATCACTATGATTCCCTTAAGGTAAGAAAAGACTGGGTCATTGTCCATATCATTTGTTCAGAGAAATGCAGAATGAATATATTGAGATCATAGAAGCATTTTATCTTTAAAGGATAGAGAAAGTTTGTGACGCTGAACTGTAGTCACCTCTGTTCTAGAATATGAGGGAGCTATGTGTGATTTTATATAACTAGGTGTGGAAATGGAGATATTTAACATTTTATATTTGATAATTCAAACAATAAAACTGATACCAGACTGAATTTTAAGTATGATAAAATTTGAAGGATGTTTAATCTTTTCAGAGAAATTAAAGATTTATTTTTCTTCAGAATTTCAAAAATTGTACTTTAAAGTTTTGATCAGTGTTCACCTTTGGACAAATTAAGGCCCAAATCAGTGTGTATCACTAGTTGATATAATACTGTTGTGCATTGCACTTGTCATTTCCAACCACATTATACAAGCCAGTGTCATTAATATTTCATGCAGATGCTCTAGAAATTTGGCTGCCATGCACAATGTAGCTGTGTCCTGACTGAATTAAATCCACAGATATGTATTTACTCTGTGTAGGAATGTTATGTAATCAATAGGATGCCCCAAGGGCCATGTTTCATATGACCTTTCGATCAGCCTCGAGTGTCAGGTACAATTGTTGTTAAAGTGTGTCATTTCTTCTAACTTAATCATCTTGTGTGCTATGCCTGTAAAGCTGTTGCCAAGTTGGTGTTATCATGCCTAGCAGATGGACATAAATCAAAATGAATATTTGTATTTTTTGTTTTTTACTTTTTTTATCCAACAGGATAGGAAATATCTCTCTCTGTCAGAAGTCAGGAAGAGAAAGTTTGAAATCGATTGGAGCAACTTTGAGCCTGGTAAGTCTTTCACTAAGAAATGTGGGTATTTTAAGTTTTCCTGAAATTTATTTAATTATGAAATCAATCATCTTACAAAAAAGTATGAAAAAGTATTTATTATGACATATAAAATGAAACAAATCTGTGTGACGACTTAAGCATTCTATTATTTTCAAGCAAGTAAGTAAAAGCATGAAAAAAAGAGAAGAAGTTATACTTTGCATTATTAAAGTTTAAACAAATCAACAACAAAATTCATTTGAGCATTCTAAATTAGCAATTTTTTACAGTATTTACACTTTTCAGAATATGCAATGATAACATTTTGAATTTTTCTGTTGTTTGATTGGTTCCACTCTTGCCATGTACATGATGGTTCCAATGATTTATTGTTTGCTTTTAGTTGAACCATCTTTCATTGGAACCAAGGTTTATGAGGACTACGACCTGTCTCTTCTGGTTCCTTATATTGACTGGAAACCTTTCTTTGATGTCTGGCAACTTAGAGGGCGCTATCCAAATAGAGGCTATCCCAAAATCTTCAATGATAAGTTGGTCGGTAAGTCTTTGACTGACAGTCAGGTTACCTAGGTTTTCTACCAACCGTTGTTGCAGCTTAATAATCTCCAAGGTACTTTGGAAGCCGATAGAGATGTTATAATCATAATGTGATATGCGCTTTGCAAGAACGGCATATTTTTATCATCATCTTTTGACCATTTACCACTCATCATGGTTGATTCTTACTGAAATGGCATGAACTTTAAACTTTCAGTGGGTGATGTTCATCTTGCAAGACCAACTAGGAATCACAGGCAACTATTTGAGGTGTTAGAAATCCACTTGCCTAGTGATTTATGCTAATGAGGCTACAGCGCATATTTTCTCAGATTCAGTACCTTATCTACGTAGACCAATTTCAGTTAATTGCCATCAGCGATAATGCAACCAACCCTTTTATTTTGGGGGTTTGTTCCATACAGGCGAGGAAGCGAAGAAGGTCTATGATGATGCCCAGGACATGCTGAAGAAGGTTGTGGACCAGAAGCTGCTTCGAGCCAGCGGTATTGTGGGTCTCTACCCTGCCAATAGCGTAGGGGATGACATCCATGTCTTCTCTGACCGTGAGACGACCAGCGGTGGCAAACCTGATGCAGTCTTCTATGGTCTCAGGCAACAGGTGAGCCTTCCATGGAATGTTCTATGAAAAGAGTTCATTGTTACTTTTATAGGGAGTTTAGAAAACCTGTGACGTTTAAGGCATGTTCAGACATAATAGTAAACCTTTTTAATGTGTGAACAATGGTAATTAAAAATAAAAAATAAATAAATGGGCTAGTCTAAGGTATACATTAAAAATAGTATTATAGAAAGTGTGAATGTTTTGTGTGATTGAAGTTTATCAGATAAAGCTACCTGAAACTTGGATATGGTTGGGAACGAATGGGACAGGATAGCATGGGTTTGCTTATATATTTGTTCATAATCAAAGCCCCTATACATAGTTTATGCTTTGTGTGTTATGGTACAGTATGTACTAGGCTCACATGAATTTTACAGCAATTTATTCTAATGGTGTCATGGCTGCAAAGGCTTAAAATTGATAGAAACAGGCTAAATTTTGTTAGAAAACCTGTTCCATTGAGGAGTAGGTTGAGTATTGTAGTAGTAATATTGTAATTATTACCACCCTTTAAAAATTGTAGTGCATTTTGTGTTTTGTTATGCCTAAAAATTATTTTCACTCATTTCATTCTTATTTTGACCTGTTAAAGACACTACCGGTATGTCCCTTTTGCAGCCAACATCAAATTCTGTAGAAATTTGCAGAAATTATAAATTTGTCATGTTTGTCCTATCTATAAAATTTAAACGTTAGCAGTGTCCTAATATTCAAATAATACACAGAAACAAGTTTACTTGCTAGACTTCACTGTCAGACACTATTAAGTGACTGACTGGCTTTTTTTTTCTTTTTTGGTAATAACATCCATAAAATGAGCTGTAAAGGGTACATGAGCATTTGTCTACATCAATAACCCACTTCTTGTAATGGCCAAAATTAAACTGATTGAATCTTTGCGCAGCATAAAACGTACGACCATTTGCTACAATGGTCTGAAAATCAGACTTTTACTTACTGGCTCTATAGCTCTTAAAGCCCAAGTCCACTCCAAAAATAACTTACTTTCAATAGAAGCAGAAAAAACAGACTAACCAATCAAAAAAAGTCTGAGCAAAATCGGATAACTAATAAGAAAGTTATGAATTTTTAATGACATAAAAAACCTTGAAAATCACTAGACAAATTGGCAACTCACTCATAAGTCTGTGACGTCATGTCCTCCTCACTATCCACTAATTATTTTCTTTATATGGATGATATAAATTTCCTATTTTCTCCTTAAGAATCTCATTTCTTCACACCAGCATCCAAGTTAGCTTAATATTAATATGTTTTTGTGTGGATGCACTAATATACCGGTAGAGTAATTTTTTCAAGTTAAATCATAAAAAATGTGAATTTTGATAAACTATTTATAAACAAAAATCAATAATTATGAATATACAATATTCAGAAAAAAGTATAAATTCTTTAAAGTTCATAAAAGATTTTGTGAAATGTCATGCATGCAATATGATACAAATTTATGTAACCTGGGCAAAGGCATTTGGAAATCAAGTTTTGGGGAATAAAAAGAGAAATTAATGGGATTAAACCATATAGAGCAATTGATAAATAGTGAGGACATGACGTCACAAACTGATAACCATCTTGGCAATTTGTGTTGTGATTCTCATTGTTCCATAGTTTTACATACTTTTCAAAAATTCATAACTTTCTTATTAGTTATCCGATTTTGCTCAAACTTGTTTTGATTGTTTTGTCTGATTTTTCTGCTTTTATTGAAAGTAAGTTATTTTTCGAGTGGACTTGTCCTTTAAGTCGATTTGACAACTTATAGTCATTATTTTCCACCTTAAAGACATTTTCAAGCCCCCCTTTTTTTTTTGGCCTGCAAATGGGACATAGTACCTTTAAGTGAAATAAGTCATCATAATAATAAAGCAAGATTTGGTATATATATGCAGCACGATTCTGCCAAAATTGGTTTTTGATATGACAAATCTGCTGATAACCAATCAGAAGCAAGGATTTCAGTAACTTATAACAAATACTGTCATTCATTATAAGCTGACAAATGTATGCAAAATAATTGCACATGTCATGTATGCATCTACTGCATTGGTTACTAGTAACAACTGGAGGCTTGCCAGATGCTTGTCCAGCATAGCAACAATAAATGCTTGTAATCTGCATTCTGACTTTTGAAATACAATGACTTGTAACAGGTGAATGCAAATGTAATTAAGTAGGGGAAGAAACATCCCTAAATGTTCTTTGTCTCTGATTCAAAACATGCATTGATGCATGAAGATGTAAAAACTCTAGATACCACTACAAAATAGTCTACAGGCACTATGAACATGACTGACATAGAAAGCGGACAAAATATACAGTTCCTCAGGTAGACAATTAAAGGAACATCCCTTTACTGCTATTATGTAAACATGTGTAGAACAGGTGTCACATGCATATTCACCTTTTTACATAATAGCAGTGAAGGGATGTTCCTTTGTCTACCCAAGGAACTGTATATTGTGTCCGCTTTCCTTGTCCGGCATGTTCATAGTGAGGGTACATCACAAGTTAGGTTGCTCATTTATATTTATTTATTCTGCTAATTGATGTTTAATCATGTTCTTTAACATGTTTATTCATAACTTCCATCAGTATAGTGGTTGCATCTCTGCTTACCATTCCAAATATGAAGGTCAGACTCCTATTTTGGGCCTTCAAACTCATCTTATGAACTTAAGACTCCTCACCTTTTATGTAAACTAATGTGTTAAGGCATACACAGAACATTTTATTTCTAATTGCTGTGAGATGTGGCTAATTTTGGCTGTGAAAGGTTGTCAGGTATGAGTATGAAGTAACCAATAAAAAGGTGTACACCGTGATGGTGGGGTTATATAAGCAGCCTGTGCGGAGTGGTCTAGTGGATGCAGTGAGCAGACAAGGCCAGTGTACAGTATACACTACAGTCTTTACAGTCAACAAATGTTGACATTACATACCAACATTTACACCTGCAATAATAACAAACACCCTACAACTCTGAACTGTATTACCGGCCTTGTTTATTAGTATTTATGCCAGCTTTTTCTGCTGGCATAAATCACTGATGTGCTATGCGGGCTGCTTTTCGACTTGAAAACAGATTTTAAATACCTGACATTTACAGCTCTCTAACAGCTATGTACTTGATGAGCAATACTGTTAATTCTAGTATTACAGTATAGTAAAGTTTGAATAAAAAGAAAAAAAGAAAACAGAAAACATTGACGCTCCTCAACAGGTGTGTCTTTATCATTTCTTGCCAGAATGATACAGAGTTTATCTTGACCCAATACTTCTTCGGTATTATCAATAAACTCAAATACTTTCTTCCTTCTCGAACTCTTCTTACATTATATCATACCTTAAAATTACCATACATTAATTATGGGATTATAGCATGGGGATGTGCAATACAAACACAATTAAATAGGATCCTACTGCTGCAGAAAAGCACTCAGGATAATATTTCAAACACAATTCAGATCTCATACAGATATTTTATTTTTCGAAAATAATATTCTCAAAGTGAAAGATATCTATGTGTTCCAACTCGGCCAATTTATGTTCAAACTAAGTAAAGACGACCTCCCCGCAATTTTTTCCGATATGTTCTGCAAAAATGCCTCTGTACACAATTACCCGACTAGACAACGGAACTGTTATCACTTACCCTTAACACGAACATTATTTGCACAGAATTCATTTGTCTTCGCTGGATGTGCCTATTGGAATTCTCTTCCCAACGATATAAAAGAAGCCCCTAGTCTTAGCAATTTTAAACGTAAACTTAGGAAAACATTAATCAGCCAATACTCCCCACCAACAAGCCAAGCTCAAAAATCTAAACCTACGGAAAGATAAAACAAATCTTTCCTTTTGTTATTCCTCCTTTCCTCCTTTTTTGTTTCTTTTTTAAGAATAATCTAAACAAGCCTAACGACCTGGTGGTGTACCTGCCTCCTGTCCCCATCTCCTTCTTCCTGCCTTTCTCTCGCTCTCTATTTCTCTCTTGCTCTCTCCCCTTTCTCTCTCTCTCTCTGTTACTATATTTATCTTACTTTTATTTTTACTTTTACTTTTTCTTTTTTTTTGTATTCCCTTTTAGTGTGTTTTACTGGTATTAGCTTTCGACCATAATTATTTAAGCGTATCCATGTAACTAAGTCAGGGGCTTGCCTCATACAAGCTCTGCTTTTTTAGCAAGCCCCTCCGTTTTGAATTACTTCATCAAGGTCATTTTTTTTTCTATTGTTCAGTACTGTTTTTTCCCAATATTTCTTATCAACTAAATTTTGTTCTACATAATACTGAATTTACTTTGTTTATATTATATTTGACTGTATTATATTATGTCTGTTTATATTTTGTTTGTTTTGAAACGGAAATAAAATCTGAAAATCTGAATATGTAGGAGATATATTCAACACTGGTTCCCTTCTCATCTAAAACCATATGTATTCCTTGAACTCATGCTGTATTGAACCTGTATCGCTCTTTGCTACCAAATTTGCATTGAGGAAAAAAATTATTATTCTACAGTTGTGGGGCACAATGATGTATGCATTTTTTGTAATCGTAAGAAGGATTCTAGAAAACGCCATCAACCCTTTACTAAAAGTAGGTATCAATGGCTCAAGAACAGGCCAAATTGTCTAGTGCTGAAAGAATGTTAGCACACAAACAAATTTTAGCTAATTTTGCACTTCATGAATTACATGATTTGATTAATTAGACAAAGTTAGTGAAATTCTTACAACTCTAAACAGTACACAAAAAACCATTCCCATTTAATTTCTTTCTTGTTCATGATATATTATTATTATGACTGCTAACCAGATAGTTATATTACTTTTGTTGATGAATTTCTTATCAACTGTATACCCCTTTTCCCCATTGTCCAGGCTGAGAAGGAGAGCGAACACTACACTTGTCTCTCAGACTTCATTGCACCCCAAGAGACGGGCATCACAGATTACGTGGGTGGCTTTGCTGTATCCGCGGGGTTCGGTAGAGAGGAGATGTGCAGGCAGTTTGAAGTGGAGATGGATGATTATAGCATCATCATGATCAAGGCTCTAGCTGATAGACTGGCAGAGGTGAGATCCAACATTGTACTTGTTTGTATGTAAGACATTATATTCTACATGTGTTTGATCTATGATGTCTCCACAGTGTGCTGTGGAAGAGAGAGAGAAAGGGAGAAAAGTGTAGGAGAGAAGAGAGGAAAGTAGACAATGAGAAATGGAGAAAAGAGGAAGAGAGAGGGAGGGAGAGAGAGAGAGAGAGAGAGAGAGAGAGAGGGGGGGAGAGAGAAAGAAGGGACTGGCACTCTGGCTGATAGACTAGCAGAAGTACTCTACATGAAAATTTAAAAAATTGTGAGACTTGATGTCTTACATGTGTTCAATATAGAGTGAAAGGGAGAAGAGGATTATGATCGTGATTCATTTTCAGGTGTTTTAACATTGCTATGGCTGGGGAGGTTCTGAATAAATTACTTGGATTGTAAGGCATGGAACAGCTTGGGCTTTGCATGCCAGGTACTTCTTCATTACTATGACAGAGAGGGTTTGAATAAATGAATAAATTACTAGGTCTGTTCAACAAGTAAGCTGCTTTTCATGCCATTTCTTTGCAATTGTAATGGAGAGCACTTCTGAATGCATTGCTAGGTTGGTTGTGTATTAAGCAAGCTAGGGTTCTTTGTTATAGTAATGTAGAGTGTTTCTGAGTGCAACTATGATAGGGCAAGGCATGGTGTATGTTTGTGCAGTGCAGCCATTTTGCTTGAATGCATTCTGGCTGTAGGGATGTTGTAAGGTTTTTATGGGCAATGCTTTTCAGAGGGCGATGCATTTCAGAGGGCAATGCTAATATGTCAGAGTAGATAGCCTGTCATTCTATACAAAGTAGAACATCCCCAAACACACTGTAAATGATATTTTGGGTGTTTTTAGCTATTTTTCAATTAATTGATGTATAAAGAAATTGGCCATGATTAATGTATATATTAGTATAGAAGGTTTGGTTATGGGGCTGGTCACAATTTGAAGTATGCTATATTCCTAATTTGTATTTCATGTCATTTGAAGAAGTATTTTAGTTAGACATTCATATTATTAGTTGAGACAGTCATGTATATATTTAATGCATTTCATATAATAAAACAAATTCAATATCACCATAATAATTATTAAATGATGTGCATTCAGAGATGAACATGTTTACATGAAATTTGACATAATCAAATTATTTTAAAGATATTTAATCTTGACTTTGTTTGTTTCTATTGCACTTGCAGGCATTTGCTGAGGAGCTTCATGAGAGGGTTCGTAAGGAGCTGTGGGGCTACGGTAACACTGAGAACCTAGAGGTCAATGAACTACACAAGGTCAACTATGATGTAAGATCAAGTGGTATATTATTGTTATAAGAGGTGTAATGAATTCACCCGCAGGGTTCATCCACTTGACTCTCAATCAAAGGGTTTAGAGTTGGAATTCTATGCTGGCACAAATGTTCTTTGGCAAGACACAACTCAAATTTGCCACTAATGGGTACCCAATATGCTAGGACTCTACATATTTGGCTATTTGGCTAAGGCCGGAGTAATCCTGTTGGAGCGTCATTGCATGACAGACACAAAATCCATCATTTAGAGGAAGCAGAGGTTTGTGCTCAGAAACGATTGTAGGCCACATCTTTGGCAGGAAAAAAAATTAGAGTAAAAATGACCTTGATGTGCCAAAAGAAATGGCAGTAAAATAGTTTTCTGCGCCCTTATTTTTTATACCAAGAGTAATTATTTTTATAATGTTGATTCAATAGGGCATCCGTCCAGCTGCGGGCTACCCCTCCCAGCCAGACCATACAGAGAAGGAGAGCATGTGGAAGCTGATGGACATTGAGAGCAGCACAGGTATTCATCTGACTGAGTCACTGGCCATGGACCCAGCCGCCTCCGTCTCAGGACTCTACTTCGCTCATCCCAAGTCTTTCTACTTTGGTGTGGGCAAGATTGCAAAAGACCAGGTAGGAATCAATACAACCCTCAAAAAATTCATAGATTCGGGAAAGTCTGACATCAAGTTGCTTTGAAGGGAAACAGAGAATTTGGAGAAGAAAAAACAATGAGAAAGCTATGATTTAAAACTAAATGTGAGATCACTATAAATGTATGAATGTAAAATGGCAAATTGGTTATATCCCATTCAGCTATCACAAAGACCATTCTGTACATACACAGAAATTGAATGGGGCCGAGGTTTGATTTTGTATGAGCTATCGTAACCTACAACCAACAAAATTAGGAGAAGTGATGATAATGTTTTGTTTACCCATGGAAGCTTCATCAGTATTAAAGGTAATGAGTTCATTTATGTGAAAGCAGAATGCAGAAATTATATTAGAGAAACTGAGTGAAGTTTGAAATAATCAGACCAATACTAAAAAAGTTGTTTGAAATATGAAATCACACTAAATCTGGGCAAATCTCAAATTGGCAATTCAGTCAGTGGATTGTGACGTAGTCATTGACAACTCTTCCGTTGTGTACAAAAATATAATTAATTTATGTTTTTCTCCACTTGGGGCGCGTTTTAAAATATTATAATGGGTGGTATATTATTATAGGTCCTCAAAAAAATCAACATTTTAGTAATTTTGTGTGTTGGGAGAATTGTCTGCCACTACTTCACAATGACATTCAGCTAATTTGAAATTCCCTTACATATAGTGATAACAATATTCTAATGTTCGTAGCTTTTTTTATCCTTCAAACATTCGACAATCTGCATTACTAATTTTTCTGCTTGCTTTCCAAGTAGCTATTAGATTTAAGATTTTGCTTAAATACTGTTCTCCCTGAGAAGGATAGAGGCTTAAAATTAATATAGTGCATAAAGGAAGTGAAATGTCCATGTCCTGGAAAGGAATATGTACAAGAAAGATCACAATTGAATTGACTTTTTATATTTCTTTCTAAACTGGAGAATAAACCATTCTCTCATTACCCTTGGTTTTGTAATAATAATATCTGTAAAGTGCTTTGACACATCATTGTATCAATGTATTGGGCGCTATATAAAAAGTGGAATATTATTATTATTATTATTTGTATATTTAGGTTGAGGACTATGCAGCTAGGAAGCAGATGGAAGTGAAAGACGTAGAGAAATGGCTCCGACCGAACCTGTCCTACGACTGTTGACGACATCAAGACTATCTACAAGGTTTATTCATTAAGGTCTACTAACTACATGGGTATATAAATTGGAGAGGCTCTTTATTGCCATGTTCATGCCTCCCACTCATCTGTAAATTAGCAATGTTGTTGGTATCGTCGCATATACTGACGCTAATGGGAGATATCATTAAAGGGTACTACAAAATAATTGTATTATATTGGCTGGGCTCGAGGGGTACATCAGAAATATTGACCAAGCTAAGATTATATTGCCTTGAGTCGAAGACGAGGGCAATATGGTCTTAGTGATGGTCTCATGATGTACCCCGAAAGACGGCCCTGTTGACCTATACAAGGCAATTTTTTACAAATGATATACAACTTTAATATCAGGCATGCTTTTTAATTGTGTATTTACCGTGTATGCATGTTTTTCGCTTACGGTACTCTTTTCAAGAGATAAAAATGTATGAAAATGTAATTGTGACATTAATTGTTACCGTGTGTACACAATACTGCGCACTGACAAGAAAGAGTGGAATATGTCAAATGTTACCCTCTAAATTACTACAGGGAAAACCCAGAAGAGGGCAATTATGGCAAATGTTGCCTGCTTCGTTTCGTCTTCGGAGTAGCGTGCAGAAAATGGCTTTTTATTTTGCAGCCAGAATGCCTTGTATAGGTAATAATGCAGGATCTTGCTCTTTGTTCAATGAGGAAGAGTGCTATATAAATTAATTCATTGTGAATTTTTGAATTTATTTTAAATTTTTTGCTTTTCCCTGCTAGGATCTAGGAAATATCTGGTATTAACTGACACCAGGCAGATTTAATTGTTATCATTTTTAATATAAAAGATAATTTTTTGTGGCGGGAAAGCTTAGCGTTGGACCACTTAACTGGTAATAATGTCCCTTGCTTACTGGGTCACCATATAGTGTTCAGCAATTTGAATTAATAATGTATTACCTACATGGGTATTCAGATAAATAATACCCTCATATTACGGTACTATTGTTCTTTTAGTAGATGTGAACAGGGCTTATGTGTGTGAAAACTAATTTGTTATTATAACTATTTAAGTCTGAAATTAAGTTGGCTGAAACGGAGAGCTGACCAGTAGAAAGTTACGTAAGATTGTGGTGACATGGTTTGCAGCGTTTGTTGCATGTACAGAGACTCCTGGAGGGGGCGTTTCACAAAACTTGTCATCAGTGACAAATGACAGTTGTTGTTATACGCTACTGAAATCCTTGCTTCTGATTGGTTACCAACAGATTTGTCACTGATTTTTGTCATTTGTCATTGAAAAAATGCTTTGTGAAACGAGTCCCTGGTCATTTGTTATTTTGTAAATGTTATTTTGTAAGTAATTTTATGATTGAGAATCATGAACTTTGTTTTCAATTTTGTAAATTGGACTTGCAGGGATTTAAAAAACCTTGATATTTTGCTTTTTTATAATTTTAAAATATTATTCCAAATAATACATTAAAGTTTTTAATTGCCTTTTACAATGAGTTCACAACATGGTAATCTGCTCGAATGAAAGAAGTTAAAATTGAATGCTAATATATGAAATCCTCAATTTTCTTTGTGCCATTTTCAAAATGTGTTCAGTTTTACGGCTTCAAAACTGTAGTACAGATCAATAATTAACCATTATTCTATTCAATAAAACTCATTCGATCAGATAACCACGTTATGTACTTTGATATGTTGTCACAAACCTCTCAAAATGGTATAAATTCTTACCAATTTAGGATTGTCTAATCATGAACTTAATTTGAGGTTGCAATTAATAAGTGTAAATTTTTTAGAAATAATTTATATTCTCTCTCATTAAGCAGAGAAATTCATACTGAAATTAACAAGGAGAATCAAATAATTCAAAAGATGGCAATATTATAAAGGATGCGTGACATTGGAAGGAGTTGTTTTGCAAATGACATCAATTGTAATTTTGGGTCTATTGACAATTTCTATCAAATGCAGGACAAGCTTGAAATGAAGTTTCCATGCACTTTGCATAAAATGAGAGGGAATACTCAATTCTTAGTATGCTAGTACAATCAATATAACAGGTTATCACAGGTTTACAGATTACTTTACAGAATAGAAGTTTTTCAATAATGTTGCCCCAGGAGTGTGATAGTGTATACAATTAGAAGAAGCAAGACATTGGGAAGGTATGATTGGAACCCCCAAAGGGCAAGCCAATGAAAAGCTCATATTGCAAAATTTAAACCTTCCAATTCAGAGGACTTTTAGCTAGATGCATTCCTTGTATCACAGGTTTACTGATATTTTTTATTAATTTGCAAAGAACCCAACTAGTCCAGTAGACGGTACCATATTTGTACATGACCTGGAAAAGTTTAAGTACAATGTTGTTGATTCGTGTTCTAGATCTGTGCAACCTTGGGTAATTTTTTTATTAGCCTAATTAGCATAATCATCTAATTAGCATACATGCAATATGTATTATGTTGCTTATCTTAATCCAGGAAGCCTAAAAACCTGGATAATACTACTTTTCAAGGGTTTTTCTGTGACGAGGAATTCATTTATGACACCAGTTTTTATTTTTAAGTAATGCGATTGTCATAGCATAATGAGCTTTAGTTTAGCATATGTTCAATATATGGACTTCGTTGTTATTGTCAATCTAGAAAGCCTGAAAATGGTGCAATGCAACTTTGAAATCACTTTTTAAAAACAAAACATGAATTTATGAGAAAATGTAGTATAATTAGTCTACTAAGCATTTATTGACACAGGTCTAGTTTTATCCAGAAAAATCTGGAATGATAATTTTAATGTGTATTTTTTTTTAATGACAACCATTAATTTATCTCACAGGTCAATCATGTTGAAATGAAAAATAATTAGCCTTACTAGCATAATTAACCCTTATTAGCATATTAATCAGGTAATTGCCTAATGCCCTTGTGGATTTCTGCCTGACAAGACAGAATACATAAGTATTCATTTTTAATTTCCCACTGTACCAGTGGTAAGAGCAGAATAAATAGTCATGACAGAGGCCAGTAAGTTATTAAAGATAGAAAGAAATGGTTTGGGTCGACTGAAAGATGGTTATGGTGGCAAAGTGTATTTAGAATCTTCTTTTCTTCTTTGAGTTTAGGTATTGGGGTCAGAATTAAGAGTTTCAATTATTGTTTCAGTTATCTGGACATATTGTTACTTTGCAATCTAACAATGCTTATACTCAGATGCATAGGTAATTACAAAGTTACAATCTTCGCCTATTTAATCTAACCTCAGCGAAACATTGGTTGCAAAGTTGAATTCACTCCGATTCTTCGTCGTCTGATGAGTCTTTGTTAATGTCTTCATCATCTCTGTTATCTTCTGACTTGTTTGGATTTCAACAGTTCACTCCTGACTCGCACTTGCAATACACAGAGCAAGACAATCTCTCATGATGACAGCATTCTCATCCTCTCAACGACAGCTGTGACTGCTTATACAACATTGTAACAGGACAAATTGCCTCCCCTGAAATTAATGTTTGAAGAAGCACTTAGCATTGGCAGACAGATGAAGGCCAATTCGTCTCAAACCTGCCTGAAAAGTTTTACACCAGTGTAAGCAGTCTTGTCAAGACCATGAAGAAGATGAAGAAGGGAACCAAAGTCGATGTGGAGATGACCTTTCTGAGTTTGATCACACTAGCCCAAACACGTGGTACTCTCTCCAATATTTGAGTCCAGTGCTCCACACAGGCTCTAGCACGGCAGTTCACGGCTTTGAGGTCATCTTGTGTGCATGGCTCTGGTAGGTGTTCCATTGTCTGTTCCTGGCCGCATTCACATGCTGTTTGTTTGTCTTCGAAACTCCACTGCATTAGGACTTTGCATTGTCCGCAACCACTTCTTAGGCGCTTGAGGCTTAGCCAAAAAAGGACAAGTCTCGCTGGAGCCGGATGCGAGGGATTCCTTAAGGGAGAGGTTATGAAGGCTGGTATTAAGGGGCTCTACAGTGTTCAGGAAACTGTCTGGATTTGAGCTGCTTGCCCACTGGCTGTTGTTGGAAGAGTGGGTGGAGTGGATTGTTTTCTTGTTTCTCCTATCCTTTCTGGGACAAGACCAAGCTTCAGATGTGTGGTGGGGCAATACCGCAAAGCAGGTAGAGGTCTTCTACTTTAGTTAGCTAAAGGCAACCAGTGAGTGCTCTGCAGGGTCAATCTTGGGCGCATGAGCAGACCTACTCCATACTGGTGATTCATACTCCGCAGCAGAGAAGGAAAGCAAGGGTTGTTTTCCGGAATGTTCTGGCATCAGTTCCCCAGTTGGTGATGGCTAGCTTCTTGAGGATGCTATTGCAGGCTTCAACTTTTCCCTTTGTGTTGGCAATGTGGTTCTTGTAGGTAAGGGAGCAATCTAGTGTGATGCCTAGGTAGACTTGGTTGTGAGTGTGCTTTATCCTTTTCCCATACCAGCTGATGGTAGAGTTGATGGTTGGTATCCCTGTTCTTGAGGTGGAATGCACTTATCTGAATTTTGTCAGGTGGTTGGTTGCGTAGTATGGGATGAGGGACTCCTCCGGCTTCACGAAATCGGCTTCACCAATGCGGTGGTTAGATTAAATAGGCAAGGATTGTAATTTGTTAATTCATTACCTATGCATCTGAGTATAAGCACTGTTAGATTGCAAATTACCAATACACCTGTATGTCTAGATAACTGAAACAATAACTGAAACTCTTAACTCTGTCCCCAATACCTAAACTCAAAGAAGAAAAAGAACATTCTAAATACACTTTGCCACCATAACCATCATTCAGTCGACACAAACAATATCTTTCTATCTTTAATAACTAACTGGTCTCTGTCTACACTGTTAATTTTGCTTAACAAAAAAAAAAAAAAAAAAAATCAAAAATGAACAGAGGTTCACAATGCCATTAGGCAATTGCCTGATTAATAAGCTAATTAGTTTAATTATGCTAGGAGGCTTATTATTTTTCCATTCAACATTATTGACCTCTGAGATCAATATTGGTTGTCATTAAAAAAAAATACACATTAAAATTGTCATTCCAGATTTTTCCGGATAAAACTAGACCTGTATCAATAAATGCTAATTCGGCTAATCATACTACATCTTCTCATGAATTAATGTGTTGTCTTTAAAACGTGATTTACAATGTTGCGTTGCAACATTTTCAGGCTTTCTAGATTGACAATGACATGAAGTCCATATATTGTACATCCTATGACAATTGCATTACTTAAAAATAAAAACTGGTGTTATAAATGAATTCCTTGTCAAAGAAAAACCCTTGAGAAGAAGTATTATCCATGTTTTTAGGCTTCCTGGATTAAGATAAGCAACATAATACATATTGCATGTATGCTAATTAGATGATTATGCTAATTAGGCTAGTAATAAAAAAAAATGCCCAAGGTTGCAGAGATCTAGAACGAGAATCAACAAAATTGTACTTAAACTTTTCCAGGTCATGTGCATATATGGTACCGTCTACTAGACTAGTTGGGTTCTTGGCAAGTTTAAAAAAATATCAGTAAACTTGTGATACAAAGAATGCATCTAGCTAAAAGTCCTCTGAATTGGAAGGTTTAAATTTTGCAATATGAGCTTTTCATTATCTTGCCCTTTAGGGGTTCCAATCAAACCTTCCCAATGTGTTGCTTCTTCTAATTTCATACATTGTCACACTCCTGGGTCAACATGCTTGACAAAGTAAAAGAGGCAGAAGGCGGTTGGAAATAGATAATATGCAATTTATTGTTCAGATTCCTTGAAATGGTGAATAAAATGATATTCCAAATAAATACTGTTTTCTTATTAATTCATTTATACAGCGAGTCCCAACGAAACTGAGAATTATCAATGTTTTATCATAACTTAATCACAATAATTAATAAATGACACGTGTTTGTAAAGCTTAGATCCTCCTCTTTTATTTGAACTTGTATGATGCATAGATCACGCACGAGTGATTATAAGCAATTTGAAGAGAGGGAACCAAAAAAAATCATTTGGCGGACAGTATCTGAATTCCAAAGACAAATTTCAGTTTCTGCCCTTTCATACGACACCTCAATCATGAAAAATGAGCAAAAACTTTGAAATTCAGATACCGTCAACCAATTAAGTTTCCTCTCTTCAAATTGATTTTAATCACTCATGCATGAAATATGCATCAAATGAAAGAAGAGGATCTAAGCTTTCCAAATATGTGTCATTTATCAATTATAATTATGACTAAGTTATGATAAAACATAGATAATTCTCGGTTTCGTTTTTTCTGGGACGCACAGTACGTTCCAACAAAACGATGTTTTATCGTAATTATTAAAACAATTTGAAGAAAGTTCATCTTCTGCCCTTTCATATGACACCTCAATCATTGGATTAAATGAATCCGTTCCACTGCCTGCCCTAACAGCAAAGTCTGTTGTTACAACAGGTAGTGAAAACGTACTCATTTAATAAAATTATGGAAATGCAAGCATTACTTTTAACAGAACTTTGTTATTCCTGGCTCATATGAAAGGGCTGGAAATATGATTTTTCTCTTTGAAATTCAAATACCATTCGCTAAATGAATTTTTTGGTACCTTTTCTTCAAATTGTTTTTTAATCACTTATGCATGTAATATGAGATGAGTTTATTAATTATGATAAAACATTGATAATTCTTGTTTTCTTTGAAACAGGAGGATCTAAGTTTTTACAAATATGTGTCATTAAGTTCTGGGACGCACTGTATAGCTAGGCATGACAGGAACCTTGATAATTCCAGTACTGTAAGTTCTTGCCCAAATATTAATTCCACATTTGCAGGAATTGGTGCGAAAATGTTGCTTGGTACAAAGACCAATATAAAACAAAGTATATGGCAAGAAATTTCAATAAAAGGCTGGAATTTCACTTTCTAATGTACTTTATGCAATGCTGCTACCTAGATTTTTGAGGGACAATTTGCTTAATATTCATTGCACACAATGCTTGATTTAAAAAAATTCATGTCATATATATTAATATTCAATTGTTTTCTCAGCCAATACTCCAAAATATCTACTCTCCATTAATGTCTATTTTTCTCACAAATACAGTAATAAACAAATAATACACAGCAGTGAGGGCATTAGTAAGAACTACCTACACAAGGTACCTTTGGACTGTTTTAAAGGTACCGAGTGTGGGTAATTTTACTAATACCCGAACAAAATGAGGTTTTATTACGTGTTGGGCAAAATAAATGCCTGGTAACGTGTACGCTCTCAACCAATCATTTGATTAGGATCCACGTCATCTTATAATACAGACATATAGCATGACCCAGAACAATTTGCCAAAGCAGGTCATAACATATAAACACAATCTAGTGCATATATTTTTACATTCATTCTCTCCACATTTTTGTGTGACTGATAGGCAGTAGGCCTAGATAACAAGCCATGAAACTAGAAAAACGTTTTTTTTTACAATCACACACTGTTTTAGGTAAAATAATAAGCATTCATACACAAAAGTATTAAAATCATAACTACATGTATATATAAACATGTACCTTTAAAAACAAACCTAAGAAGGTATAAAATCAACCTCTAAAAACTTCACCCAGTATTTTATGGAAAGTAAAGCATACACATGTCTACAAATCTACTCATTAGTCACCTTTGTGTTTTTTTGAGAGAGTATTGGAACTTTCAATATATCTTAATTTAAGTGTGTTATTAGATTACAGTAATGCAACAAACTCCTAACCTTAATACCAAAGTACAACGGACATAGCATAATCATATCAAACATTTGTAAATTGTATTGTAACCCTAGCTTAGGTACCCGCTGTACTAAACCTGGGTGGAGAGGTAATTAAAAATGAAGTGCTTTTATACAAAGAGCAACATAGAACTAAAAAAAACTGGTGACATTCAGTCAGTAGGCTGGATTGGTACAACATCACAACAACCTTTCTTTGGTATGAAATATCAACAATATTTATAACATTAAATCCTATCCTCCTCCATGACCCTTTGACATGTCAAACTAGTCACTCCTGTGTATCTCCTTGCCCTTTTGTGCACTAGTGGAGTCGCACATCCCAACTAAGAATGTGTTAGGACCAAGAACAGCTTCTTTTTGATGCAAAAGAAGTTACCCTCTTTGCAAAGTTCATTATCATGCAAGATAATTTATGCCTCATTTAGCAATAAACCAAAAATAACAAAGTGAGAATTTAACTTCATATCCATGTTGCACAGAAGGGGGCACGCATGACTGCACACAAGAGTGGCCCAATTTATGCTGCAATCCCATCACAGAAATCACCCTCTCCTTATAAACCATGTTTGACAACCAACTAGCTGCATTCTTCACCTCTTACTTTATCGCCAAAATAATCATCCACAATTCATTGCCTAGTAATCCAATGCAATCCTTCACTTCTTCATTTCATGGAGCAGTGGTATGGCAAGCAATGAATTCAACTAGCCACACTGATCTTTAATAGCAACAGCTATAATTGAGATATACTGATTTCAGTACTACTACTAACAAATTTCAGAAACTTTTTAGAATAAAACTGTGCGCTGTATTGCATAAGATACCAACCATGAGACCCCAATACTGTTTTTGTCCTTCTTCAAACGCAGCAGCTACATTTTGGTTAAAAACATCACAAGATCGACTGTTCTCTTCTCTCCAATGCATACTGATATTCAGTCCATCACACATTACACTTCTTCAGCTAAAAAGACAGACATGTCATTTCATCTAAAGTAGGCCCGAGTCATTTTGGTTACAAAACTGATTTCTCTCATCTGGTGCACTGATCTCCACATGTAAGACAACAGTATAGATTTTGCATTCTCTTTGTACTTACCCAAACATTTTGTGGGTTAGAAAGATCACTAAAATATCACTTTTTGATATATGTTACTTTTACACCTTACACCAGGTGTAATTTTATGCCACAATTCATTCTATAAAACAAAAGGTATTAGTATTCTTTCAATTCAGAACTATCTGACATTGGAGTCATATTTTGCATTTCAATTTTGCTTCCAACAAAGTAAATTTCTCAGACATTTTTGGGTCATGTGATCATGTTTGTATTCGTGATAACCTACATGTTTGAGAAGAAAAATTTAGAGAAGTTCACTACTTTTTGAGACAAAATGGACTGTAAACAAATTTAAATGAAAGAATACTATTATCTTTTTTATCAAAATTTGACTTTCATATGAAAAGTGAAATTTTAGCCATCTTTCTCACCTCCTCAAGCCAAGTTTTAGGTGGGTTCAGATTCAATACAAAGTCTGTACTGCATCGGGGCCTGACCGGCTCTCAGCCATTGGGCCACGATTTAAAGGAAACTGTGATGGCTCGGACCTAATCTTAATATTCTACCTTACTCACACAAGCACAAGAATGTTCCTAAATCTATCAATAGTAAAAGGTGTTAAGATGATTTGAAATTGCGATTCCTTAGTATCCCTGCGGTTGGTTGTGGACTAGCCACATTTTCATTTAAGTCTGCAACTTCATCTATATTCTCCTCCTCCTCGTCCTTCTTATAATAAACCTCATCCTTATTATCCTCCAACCCTGGGGGAGGATCGTCGCTGGTGTCATCCGAGTAACTCGATAAACTATCATCGCCTTTGAGCGTTTCCACCTTGTGCTTCCCTCCCTTCTGATTGGCCGAGTCACTGTTGTCGCTGCTGATCCCAGAGCTGGGTGCTTCTGGTAGAGCCTCGCCTTCATCTTGAGCAAGGCCACCATCGGGTGTTCTTGATGCCCTCTTACGGACGTTCCTCTGGGGGCTCTTACCACCGGAGGAGGAGGCTGGGCGGTGGGACGGTCCTGGCTGCTGGCTAGTGGTGGATGTGGATGGAGTGATTTGAGCATGATGAGGTGCAGGATCTAAGGGGTCGATGATGGTCACGTGGGGTGGACGATTCCTGAATAGTGCTGCAGAATTAGAAATATTGTTGATTATCAGTCCCCAGCAAATTCATTTAATATTGCAAGAATACAATAGTCACAACATACATACCTACTATATACGCCGTGACAATTTACTTGAGAAAAAAAAGTACAGGGTTAATGGGCAGCACTCTTTTCAACTGATCAATAGAAAATAATATTTGAACGTTCTGTGTAATTTCAATCTACAGCATACTCTCAAGCTTTATCCAACCAACATGAACAGGGGCTTGGCTGAATTTTGACCGCCAGGCATTTGATCTAACGTTTGCTCCAAGTCTCCAAGCTTAGATACCAGGTTAGAGTGGTGTTGCAATTAATTTATAAGATTAAGGGCTGGGGATAGAGCAATAGTTATACGGTTGTCTCGAGGGATGAAGTTAGGAATTCCATTTGTTTAGAAATTGACCACAAGACTGAATGGTGGATATCACATATTTTGACATGGGCCCCATCTTATGAAGAGTTGATATCATTCGCAACTAATGTACAAAAGAGAAAGGAGACTGCAAACTTTTGATTGATTGGAAGACTTACGATTGACTTACGATTGATTTGGATCAATCAAACGGGGCCAAGAAGACAAACTCTACCTGCTTCTTTTGGTACCATTTTTGTTTGGCAACTCATGTTCTTTCATATTTTCAACTCTATCATGAAACAAGGCATGTAAAGAATTGTGTTCTTTTTTCCAACTCGCACACTATATAACCCACCTGATCTTTCTTGTCCCATACTCTGCCTGGCCATCCTGCGTCTCTCCTCATAGCTGAGCACCGTTGAGGTGGTGGGTACCTCTCTCTCCTCTAGACTAGGGTCACCTATCAGGTAACCCACGCACTGCTGCCACATCATCATCGTCAGCACCGTCAAGAAGCAGAAGTTAGAGATGACGCTGACCACGACTGAACTCACAGGCCAGTAAAACATGAGGTACCTGGTAAACCAAATAGAAAATCTAACATTATTCAAAGATTGATAGCTCTAAGGGGCATAGTATAGATATATTGACTGCTATGAGAGGCACAGTTTACAAATATTGACTGCTCTGAGGGACATAGTTACAATAAATGCCCAACCTACTCTCTTGACTGTGTTATGCACCAAGGTAAAACAATGAACAAAGGGGTGGTAGAAATTAAATGATTTCTAAATAATGTAGACTAAAGATTCTTGAAAGTTGAAACACAATCAAAAGTGTTCTGAATGCACAAACAAACAACAAGAATGGTATTAAATGATAGTCATTAATGTAAATAAAAGATAAAACACCAGGAAGCAAAAGAACTTGCAGAGATAACACTGACCAAGGCTGAACTCACTGATCAGGAAAAAAAATAAATATGGTAGCTGGTTAACCAAAATAGGCAATGAAAAGGTGAAATTTAAAAACTTCCTAGTAGCCTACATCACACATGTTTCACATTCTAATATCTGTCATGGCGTTGCATCTAAAAACCAATTTGAAAAACGAAAAAGCTTACCGTAATCCTGTGAACTGGGCATGGACCTTGAGCACAGCAGCATACGTTTCAATTTTCTTGGCTCTCACTTCCAGTCCAATTTTGATAGTAGGTTTGTACTGCAAATCAATAAAAGCAACAGCAACAAACATAAAAATAGATTTCATAATACAAAAAATTTGAAATTGCCCTCCTGAATTACAATTAAATATAAATTGTGAGTATAAGTCAAAATTAAAAGACTCAAAAAATATAGTATAATAATAATAATAATAATAATAATCTTTTAGTCCACTCCAAATTTTATTAAACCGAAATGAAAATTCTTTTTGCCCACAATAAACATCTGTGTACCTTTCATGGAAATCAATTATAGTCTACAGCAAAATTAATATTTCTACAAACCCATGCACATTCACCAAAAGATCTTTCATGTCTGCTCTCTTTTGCAATAAACACCAGAAAAGAAATAAAGCAATACAAATCCCCAAGGACCCCATCTGTTGTCTACTGAGCCATTCCATTCAGATTGAAAATTGATTACTTACAGCATTGTCGACAAAGTCATCTATTAAGTTTACTTGTAGATTCTGTTTTTCTTCTGTGTATCCCGTCAGATAGAGTGGTGCAAGAAACACAACGTTGATCATTTTGAGCAGAGGGGAGCGATACCGTATCATGGCCTGTAAAACAGATAAATGGTCAGAATTATACTCAAGTCAGATCATTGGTAAGGGATGATTTGTTAAACTGTAATGATGTAGCTACCACCCAATTAAACAAAGGGGCATTTTTGACGGGCTAACCCCTTGCCATTTTTCCACATGTCATAAAATTATCTGCAATAACATATTTTGGATGAACAACGTTCATACAGTAGACACCTTCCACAGATGAAAAGAGGCCTTTTTGGAACTGTTCAAATTTTTGCCCAACATTATGGGCTAACCCCTAGCCATTTTTCTCAAAAAGGGGCCACATTCCATGAAATTATCTGCAATAAAATATTTAAGTTGAACTGAGGTCATAGACACCTTCCAATTTCATGGAATTAAGCTTGAGTTCTTGAATCAAGAAAATTGGAAAGTACATGTTTCCTTATTACTGTCACTTTGTCTGATCATAAGAATATTTCAATAATTGGAGTTCTACTGATTTGTGCTTAAAATATCTCATTTGATAATGTGTTGTGTAATAATTTTATTGTAGCACACTGTTATTCATATATTCATGAATCAGACTCTACAATTTTCTTCTTTTCCTTTTTTTTTTATTTATTTTTTACTGTTGTAAATTATTTCTACCATTGTTATGTAACTGTTTCTTTTTCATTTTTGTTTCAAATCCAACCTTAAGTTTTGGTTGCAATAAAGAAATAATAAATACAAACTTACTGGTCTAGATGATTTTGAAGTAATTTCACCAGATTTTGAAAATGTTTGGATCTTGATCATGAAGACTCCTGTTAAAGAGATAGAACACGATAAAGAGGCATAAAGAGAAAAGGAAAGAATGTGTGAACAATTCTATGAAACTGTAAGCATCAGAATGTTACATGCAAAGATCTTCAATGAAATGTTTGCATGCAACTGGACACACTTAATGTATATTGTATTCATTCAAATTCAATGGTCCACTATCAGATGCTTCATTCAATCAACTGTTACAAGTAATTCTAATTCAGTAATCATATTATCATAATGCAATTTCATGTTAGTAGGCCAGAGGAACTTTCATGTTTGTCCCACCTAGCAACAGATAATATATGCAATTTGCGTTCTGAGTACGGCTATTGATATACAGTACCTGGTACCTCTTTACACAGGTGGATGCAATATTTTGTTGCTAGGCAAAAGTAAATAAATTTGAATGCATCATGTATATTTCGAATTGAAATGAATTTGACAAGAGCCACAAATAAAATTCAAAGTAGATGAAACAGGATGGACTAAAGACCCATGCCTTTATTCATCATGTGCTATCTTCAATTAGAATTCTGTGCAAACATCCCCATTTGTTTCTATCATGATTTAGCCTCTGGAATAACCAGCATGTCTCATCTTTGCATAAATGCAAGCAAATAGGGTACATGTGCCTAGATTATTTGCTGTTTGCAAGGCAGACACTTTATTGCCCTTGAAGTGAGATTATTTTTATTTGATGTCTGGCAGGATCATTAAAAAGCAATCATAAGCATAAACCTATACAATGTATATTTGGGAATTTGAAGGTGTCTTTCAGAACCTTCCACATATAACGTATCATATGCTACACCAGAAGTACAGAACGTAGAGGTGCATAATTATCAACAAATTAGTGGCATCTTGCAACTTAGATTATCCTGATAGAAAATGCACAAAAAAATACAGTATGCAACAAAATGTAATAATAACCTACACTGTACACCTAAACACAAAAATCTGATACATCTGTAACATTAAAAAAGGAAAGACTTGTGGTAAGTGCTTTATAAGTAACGTTTTTATTATTATTATTATTTATTTTGTACTTGTAAATACTGGTAGATGGGGATACTTGCCTATCCCCACCCTCTTCTCTCCAATGCAATTAATTGTGTGTATAATTGTTAGAAAACAAAATAAAATCCACCTATCTTTATTTTCTCCCCCATTGAGGGGGGGGGGGGGGTGGTCATGAAATTCAGCACCAACAAGTATATAAGCTTTATTTGCGCCTTTTAATTTTTTTTTCGTCAAATTGTGCCACCCCCTTCTGAAAATGATGTGTACCTACCCTGCTGCATACATGTACACATGCCTTTGAAATCATTCTTCATGGGGAAAATGATATACAAATATGTTCTATTGAACCTACAGAGTAACACTAAAACATATCTCTGAAAAATATGTTCATTAAAGATACATTTCCCCTGATTTAATCATCAAACCATCTTTTGTAGTCATCTGTAAAAGAATTATTCCCTATCACAAATCTTGTCTGTATCCCCAGCAAAGGAAATGAACCATCTGTTCATACTGTAATCTACTCTAACACTTACACCTATGGGTCTACAATCCTTAATGAGTTAACTCTTTTTAAGGGATATCATTTTTAAGCAATTTTGAATTATAAGCAATATCAAAGAGTAATAAATTTAAGATCTGATACTATTCAAAAAGGTAGACAATGACATTTCTCACTCAACTTCCTTCTGTGGATTTAAGAGAAAGCCATTCAGTTATCATTCCCATTTTACAAAATTAACAGAACTGCATATCATGTGCATGGTTTATTAGGATCCTGATTAACACATTAGTAAAAGAAAAATACAGGTAGGCGTCTAGGTGAAGTGAATAAGCACGAGTCATGACACCAAGTATTTCACTCTGTGGAGGTTACACATAGCTTGTACATGTATGTTGTACAACATCCATTTGATCTATTTGCAACATTTGGAGACCTTCCATTATCTCACCCATTCATTATCCTTTCATAGTATTGTTAGCATAGGGATAAGATTTCTGAAGGTACACATTCAAAACATGTTTTGGATTTCAGGTAAAAATGATAAGCAATCATTTTTAAAGGGAACCTGTATTTCATTTTTACTGTTATTAAAATTGATGATTGCCAATACGTATAAAATCTATAATTTAATGAACACAACATAAAGAAGATCTGTGCACTGCTACAATAAGCCACACTGCACTCCAATATATAGTATTCATATTGATTTAATCAAATTGGTTCAACTTCATTTGCTGTTGTATAATATATTTTGGCTTCTATTCAAAAGTGAGCACAGTGAAAATGATCATTAGTTTGGAAATCGTGGTTTTGTCACTCTGGTGCGAGCAAGAACGAAAAATCATCGTTAAATACATTGTACTTTACACCGAGAAAAACATAAATAGTCTCAATCAATTCATAGAGGTAGAACTATATGAAGTACCTTGTACATTCTGTATACACCATCCTGTAGAGTGTAGACATAAACATTTTCCTTGTATTTGTGGCAACTTTATTCAACCGAACAGAAAAACCTTAAAGCATTCACTATATGTATTTCTAAGGGAACGATAATTTCTAGAATGCATAAATAATCCTCTAAAATATATACAACTGTATGATATTCAGTGGAAAGGAATATCATTTAAGAAAAACTAATAATCTTACCCATCCTCAAAGTCACCTTCACACTACCTGTACTTATCAGAGAGTATGATCTATTAGTCAGTTGAATAAACATTACTTTATGATATCATATTGTATGCAAATACTCCTACTGAATCAATTGTGCTATTACAAACAAAAAGAAATTAGATCTACATGTGAACATCCTCCTAGCTTATTATGACTGGATGAGCTCGAATTCAGGACAGTAAATCACAATCTATATAAGTAATACGCTAAGGCTCCGCGGGGGGCGCGACGTCTCGGCGAGCCTTTGTATTCTATTGTTTTTTAATGAGATCGCCGACCCAAGTTGGTGCGGCTATCTCCTCCTGAACCCTGCCCTCGGGGTACCCGTGCCCGGTGCCGTCGTCCGCGGGAGAGTCTACTCTAGCGAATTGGCTATACTACGCCCGAGGTCCTCCTCCGTGTCGACGTCCAGGGCGAAAACAGACGCGACATGCATAATGCAGGATATGCGTGACGACAGAGATACCTCATGGATATTCAACATGACATCCGTAGACACACGACCGATGACTATCCACTCACATTAAGTTGCGTATTAAATGCTCTATGCAAAGGGCGGGATTACCGAGAGTAAAGCATCTTTCTATAGGATGTGCTTTGTTGTAGGTAGGATGTGCTTTGCATGGATTTGCATGTAGTAGCTGCACAAGAGATACACGGGGCTTCCCGTCGACGTCCAAACTTAGAGACCTATTTCCATCATGATTAATTGCCGCGATTTTTATATAGTTTTCGTGAATGGAGGTATGAAATCAAAGCTTATTTTGTGATTATTACGGCCATGTGTACTCAATTTTGATTATCATTTTCTAAAAGGAAAGTTTTGACAAGAAAACCATTGGACTGACAATTCAGTCGCAAGCTAACTTCAGTCACCACACATCACAGTGCAGTAACTCGAGGAATCTCCAACACCGGCACCGGGCACCGCAGGCGTCCGAGGCCTGCGGCGCCTGTGTTTGAGCTTCGTGGAGTTACGCTGGAGTGTTATGTGTGTGAGTAGAGCTGAGCTGAGCTCGAGTCGAAGAGATTTGACACTTTGAAATTGTTATCTGTTGGTTTGCATCATTATTGCCGCGATTTCAATATAGTTTCGTGAATAGATTTACGAAACCTGAGCTTAGAATTAGTAAAAGTATTACTAATGTCTACGTTTTTAAACGACTGTCTGATTTTCTTGTGAAAATTTTACTTTGAAAAATAATTATCGAAATTTATGGTCAGAAATAATCACA
Organism: Strongylocentrotus purpuratus; assembly: GCF_000002235.5. NCBI lineage: Eukaryota > Metazoa > Echinodermata > Echinoidea > Camarodonta > Strongylocentrotidae > Strongylocentrotus > Strongylocentrotus purpuratus. The sequence continues at coordinate 22,986,861 of NW_022145611.1, forward strand.
ATCTAGGGTCTATTATGTTACAGTTCTTGCATCAAATCAATGCATGAAAACTTAGTTATTGAACTAGAAAAATGTTTTTTTTTTAAAATAGGCAATTATGAAGAAGGAAACCTGAAACCCTGAGTTGAGTGTATATTTGTTTCAAGGGGCCATAAACCCCCAAAAGCTCGGGGGTTACGTTCTTCAAAGTTGGGGGGGGGGGGAGAGATCAGATCGCAGCGAGTTGAGTGTATATACAATATAGGCGTGGGGTCCACGGGTTTCAAGGGGCCATAAACCCCCGAAAGCTCGGGGGTTTTAGGCGTTTAATTAGGGTCAGATGAGCATATTTTTAATACTTTATTTGTGACACTTGCGGGTCACTAATTGGCGTGGGGTCAATACGTAGAGTTGCGTAGTGTTGCTACCAACTACGCTGGCCTACGTTACTATATGCTGAGGGACAGAAAGGGGTACGCAAGATGAACGAAAACAAGTCAACATGTTTTAATTTTTTTCGCGTACTTTCAGCGTAGAAACTTGACGCAGAAAGTACGCCTTTTTACGCAACACTATGCTACCCTACGCCAGATCGTCAAAGCAGTAAAAGCTTTCCACACAGTAAGCAACCATATAAGCAAACCTGTACGCCAGCCTACGCATAACCTACGCAGGGACTATTTTCCCATTAATACGCAGCCTAATTTCTGCGTAGTCGGTACGCCACACTACGGAACTCTACGCAGTTCCAGTGGCTTAAAGAATAACTACCGGTACAGTTGGATCGTTTTTTTTTTTTTTTTTATATAAGGCCAAATTTTAAAAAAAACATGTTTAGCGTCCTGTTTTTTCTGAAAAATGGGAAGGAGGATCGAGGCCCTTTTTTTTTTTTTTTTTTCTTTCAAATGGCTGCTCCGTACATTTTCCCTGACATTCAGGCTATTGTTCAAAATGGCAGGCAGCCGACAATTTTTTTTCTTTTCTTTTTTAAGATCAGAAATACATTTTAGCAGTGCTTTTCATGTTTTTTTTCTTAAAAAAAAAAAAAAAAAAAATCAAAAAAAAAATTCAAAAAAAAAAAAAAAAATAGGAGAGGCGGCCCCCAGAAAGGAAGCGGGTGGGGACGCTGTTTTTTTTCTATAAAAAAATTTAAAAAAATAAAAAAAATTCAAAAAAATTTCAAAAAAAAAAAAAATAGGAGGCGGCCCCCAAAAAGGAAATGGGCGGGGAAGCTGTTTAAAAAAAAAAAAAAAATATAGGAGGTGGCCCCCAAAAAGGAAGCGGGCGGGGACGCTAAACATGTATATTTTTTTAATGGCCTGAATGGCAAATAAAGTTCTTGGTGGTTTTAATTTAGACAGTCTCTGTATATCTATTTACACCCCCGCCCCCCTCTAGAATCCCGCGGATTTCCGCGGGTCCTGCTAGTTAACTTATAATTTGCTAGCTGACTCACAGTGCTGGTACAATAATGTAATAATGGAGAACAGAATTTAGCTGCAAGTGAATAAATATGGAGCTGCTGATCAGTCTAGTTCAGGGCCCATATTCATAAAACTGTACAAAATTAATTGTGAATAGTGACTACCGGTAGTCGTCAACGAAATATACTTAGTAAAGTTTTATGTATATGAGCCCTAGTGCGCCAAAAAAATTGGACACCCTGGGCACTCTTTCCAGTTTTGTTTCATACAAGAATAAATCCTCTTTGGTTGACCTAGAAAAATACAATTGAATAAAATACAAAATATTGTTTTTACATCACCTTTAATCACATACAAAGATGGTGCCAGCTATCTATCTATCTTATCAACTCACCTAGGTTTTCATTGACAGGAGACTGAGGCATATCCATATCCAATCTCACATGATACTTCTGACCTGGCATGAATAACTGTAACAAACAAAGATATGATACCATCAATCATACAACACTCTGCTGGTAATCACCAACAAGTACAGTATGGCAGGGCTCCACACTTAACCTTTTTTTCAAATGGGTCTGGATTGAATCTCTTAGAGTCTACATGTATATGTACACAATCTCTATGTGAGATTTTCAAAATTTGGGGGGCCCGGAATTGTATTTTGGGCCTCTACATGTACGTGTCCCGGGCACTCGTTAGTATTGAGCCCTGCCTACGGCTTCAAACAATAGGTGCGCACTGCAAAATGTGAATCAAGCAATCTTATATGTACTCGTCATTATAGTTTCGTCAATCAAATCAACAATCAAACAAACAAACACAGGAGCAAGGCCTGATTTGAGGTCTGGAAATCTAAAAGAGAGCTCTAGTTTTAAAAAAAATTAATTAAATCATGAAAAATGTCATTCTGGTCATTCCAGTGAAAGCTCCAGGAACGTGATTTCGCTATTCAATCTCTGGTGGAGATTCTTGTCTAAAATAAAATACAAATTAATAAAGAAATATTCACTTTTGAGATTTGTGTGAAACTGTGAATAGATGTAAAAGTCTGATACGATTTTTTATTCTTACAAATGGGCAGCCAATTCCCTATCTGCTGTGATCAAGAAGGGCATCCTTACTTAAATGGTTATTCCACCTTACTCATCTGTTCAACTTGCCCAAACATTGGTACATGTAGTTCCTACTATTATCAATATCATACTATGCATAGTACTATTACAATGCATGCACAATACTCTCACACAAAATCTGTATCCAGCTTTATAGTTTTGAGCCCCTTTTTAGGATTTTTCTGTATTGTTTCTCTGCAAGAGATTTTGCTGTTCGGCCACTGGCCATCGTAAAATTTTACTATTAAAACCACTTCAATTTCATTGAACAATATTTTGTTCAAACAGACTTACACTCTTCTAACTCTCAACAAATGATATTCAGAATACAGGTCGATTTGAACAGGAGAATGCCAATGTAATGTTCATGAGGAATGTAACAGAGTTATTATTGAACTTACCCTTTCTTGACCTGGATGTTTTACTAGACTGATGTTGGTCTGAGGGAAAGGGCATGCTTCACTTCCATCAAAACGATCACATAAACTGTAAAACAAGAAACAAATTTTGTAAGATAACAAACGATAACAAAGGAAGCAAACAATGAAAGTGCAAACAAATAATTCTCAGTTAAAAATTGCAATGATTCATCTTTTAACCAAGACTGTAACTTTAGGTTGCAAACTACATATTTGGATTTGAAGATACATTTGACATGGTCATGTCCACAGTGGAATGATAAGGTAATTTATAATTTTTCAAAAGTAAATATACATACATTCTTAAAATTACTGTTTCCCAACTTTTCCTTCATGTATCTGAGGAGGGGTGAAGGGATTGCAGGTAGTGGTCATTGTAGGAGGACTTGAGGCACTTCTTTTTGTAGGTGTTAAAAAACCTTCTTGAGAAATGTGACCAAAAAAAGTCTAAATGACAACAGAGATGGTAGGATTTAGAGAACGGTGGCAACAAAGACAAGTTTGACTTACACAATGTCCACATACATAGTCAAAAAGATATTAAGGCTGATAATGTTTCAGTTTTTAAACTAAACTCCCACCTTACCACACCCCAGGGCTGCCACACCCTCCTGTACACCAGTACATAGATGATGTACATACAGGCCTACATGCACATGCAGTCACAGACTACCCCCTTCATACTTATGCACATTGTACATGTAATTTAGTGAAATATTTTAATCAGCTGCACTAGACATAAAAGCCTAAAGTTTAAACTACAGGAGCCATTATTATGCAGGCACTAGACTCCTATTCATGGATGGAATCTGTGAAAGCTACAGGTTTTAAAGGCTATAATCCCTTCTATTAGGTACCGGTACTGTATTATATAAGAGGCTACTGTGAGGAATACCAATCTTAAAAAACAAAGTGACCTAATAATGAGAATTCCCCATTGACACTACCTGTTGACCTCTCTTTGTTCAAAAATGCAAAGAATTGTGTTTGTACTCTATGATTCGATTAAAAAATTTAATCATGAGAGGAATGTAGCTCTTGGCCTATAGTGACAAACTATTCACCTGTTACAAATAATTGTATTTTAATGGTCATTATGTAAGACAAGCTTTAATGCTTGTCCCCCCATCTAGCAACAACTAATGTATGTAATCTCCATTCTTGCTATTGAATACAATAACAGGTGATTGTCATACCAGGTACATCAAAATGGCAGATAAGTATTCTTTTAATTGAATGTTAAGTAGGACAGAATATTATGGTGCTGAATTCATTATACTGTAGACCTATTTTTTTTTTTTTTTTTTTTTTTTTTGGGGGGGGGGGGGTGTTGTTGAGCCTATTTGTAAAAACATTCCACAACATAACTGCAACTAACATCAGGGACTTGACACTCTCTAAATAGACCAGTTCACTGTTAGTAAAACGTCCCAAGTCACCCCAAATATCCACAGATCTTCAAAACATGAAGAGGTCCCACTTTGTACACTTTGAAATAATCACTCCTATAGCGATGGACACTATGAATATGACTGACAAAGAAAGCGGACAAAATATACAGTTCCTCAGGGAGACAAAGGAACATCCCTTCACTGCTATTATGTAAAAAATGTGTAGAACAGGTGTCACATGCATATTCACCTTTTTACATAATAGCAGTGAAGGGATGTTCCTTTGTCTACCTGAGGAACTGTATATTTTGTCCGCTTTCTTTGTCAGTCATATTCATAGTGGGAGGTGCCACCTACAAAATGTACATGTAAATAGGCCTTGTTTTCCCTTTTCAAAGAATTCTTCCACCTGTGTATCATGGTCTCATGGAGTGCACTGCTTGTGCATAAATGAATAATGATTACATAACTTTCATGAGCACGTATCCAGTATTTTGTCTCTGTGTATTTCACGATTGGGTCTCCAATGACCTTAATCTGCTCATGAATCCTGGCCCCCCACCCCCCCCCCCCCACTCAGTGTTACATGTATTTAGGGTATGCATATATATGCATGTTCCAAGCGACCCCCCCCCCCCCTTTTCAGCAAAAGTCTGGTGTGTAAAGTCAATACGGGTCGACCTTTTTCTTTTGTTACGAGCCGGACATTTTGGTAACACGCATGGGGTCCGTCCGTTCTCGGAGTGGGGGGGGGGGGGGGCCTGAGCAGATGAAAGAAGGGGCCTCACATTAGCTCCCATCCTCCTTGCACCAGGAACATAGGATTTATTGGAACAGTAGGGCAATTCAGAGGTGCTACTTCAAAGTAGCCTGCAGGGGCAGGTTGCCCATTCAAACAAATTCAGGTCTTCTGCACATAAAAATGATTGCTGTTTGGATAGTAGATATTGAGGGCTGCCCCGAGTCCCCTTTGGAGGCAGGTACCCCATTTGAACAACTTTAGATCTCCCTTTCCTGCAGGCGATTCCTACAAATTATGTTTAGAATCCAGCCATGGGTTTTCAAGAAGAAAAAACAAATGTTCATTTACTGCCACCGGGAAACTTTTTGAGGTGCTGCCCCAGGCCCCCCTTGGGGATACGTACCCCATTTAAATTTTTTTCAATCACCTTTGCCTAAGAATGATTCCTACCAAGTTTGGTTCAATCTGGCCTTGCATTTAAGAGAAGTGGAAATTGTAAACCAGTGGGCTTTTTTATTTGGGGGGGGGGGGGGGTGAGTTGCTTCTCTCAACTTTCCAAGCTCCCTTCCCTGGAGGGGTCAGCTCAGTAGCCCTTTAGAGTTTAGAACAATTTCATATCCCCCTGCCTGAGGAATGCTTTCAGTTTCAATCAAGTTGAGTCAAAATCCATATATGAATTTAATGAATTTCTAATTATTGTCATATCCCCATTTGAGGGTCATATACACCATTTGAACAACTGTTGACATCAAAGATTTAAAGCCCATCTGCAATAGTTTACAGGAGGGATTAGACCACCCTGCTAGGTCACTGACAGGTCGTTATCTCATCAAATCAGCTCTCAATTAACATAAGAAAAGGAGGATCATGGGGGACCAATGGTCACCGATTAGGCATTGTCTGCTAAATAGAGGGCACAAGTAGCTATAAGTAGTGCAGTGGGGCTTTAAACTTTTGGTCTAGGCATAAATACGCATTGTGAGGGCGAGGCAGTACTTAGTAGAATCTATTTTTCTTTTTTACTTGCCCCCCAAAATGGGAATAAAAACATGCCCGCAAAAAGTTAATGACCCTTTTTTTTTTGCTTGTCAGAGAAGAGCGATTACCACTATAATCGTAAAGTGAGTATCTAATCAGCAAAAACGTTTTTTTTTAATTTTTACCTTGTGTCTTCGCATTTCTGCCTGTAACTATTAAACATCGCAAAGTCCCTTAAGAGGTCAGCTTTTTTGTAATATCAATCGCACCTTCACTAATTGTCATCTGGAACATGTTGAAGGTAAGCAAATTTATCGCTACCACTCCAATAGCTAAATCTCACATTTTATATTAATTTCTTGACCAATTTCAAAGTGCTTTTCATGAGAAGAAGAAAGAAGAGTCCTCTTGGCACTAGCGCACTCTGAACTTCTGAAGCCACTGTACAGGTAGAACTTTAGCTTACAGCTAGCCGATTCTAGCGCATGCGCATTACAATGATCTAGTCTCAGCCTCATTTTCCTACATTGGCGCCTACAAGTGCCCTTCTGATTGGCTATCGCTGGCTGCCATTCACTCAATGTTATAAAAGATATTGGTGCGAGGAGAAAGCTTGCAATTTTCTGTTTGATCTGTTACAAAAATCATATTTTAGTCGAACCTTCTAGAACTATTCGATACGGTTTTTCAGCATTTTGGTATCGGATCAAACAGAAAATCGCAAGCTTTCTCCTCGCACCGATATCTTATAACATTGAGTGAAGCCAGCGATAGCCAATTGAATAGTGAATAGGCAACATAGGCGCCGGAAGTGGGGGGGCAGGGGGGGCAGTTGCCCCCCCAGTCAAAAAAGTGGGGGGGCAAAACGCATTTTTGCCCCCCCAAAACGCCCCCCCCCCCCTCCAAAAAAAAAAAAAAAAAAAAAAACAGTAAAGGCTTGTATTTTTAATCCAAAAGAACGTAACAATAATAAAAACCTGAATTAAATCACATATACAATTCCATTCGAAGAAACGGAAAGTTCACAGGAATTAAATTTCATAAACATTGCGCATGCCACCTATACGGTATTTATCAATGGAGGTCTCTATAATAGCGATACGCGCATATCGTGGACATATTGTGCGAGAATGGGAAAGCGTGCCCGTTTTTTTGTTATAGGGGTGAGAAGACATGAGCCCCTGAACGCTGGCGTACTGATGGGGGGGGGGATGATGTATTTCTTATTCGAAACAATTGATTTACAAATGTTGATGTTGTGACATGATTTTCCGGCATTTTTTCTCCATTTCTTTTGTAAGTCATACCTTTTTATGCGTTTGTTGGAAAATAAGAAATTCCCAAATTACAGTCAGGCGAAATACGCTAATTTAGAAGCCTTTATGTCATGGTCTGCAAAGTGGCTGGGCTCGAGCCCCCCCCCCCCCTCCTTTTTGAAAAAGTATGTTAAAGAAAAAAAGAAAGAAAGACGGAGAAAAAAATAAGTGACCTGCCAATGTCACAAATAAGGTATAAAAAATGCTCATCTGACCGTAATTAAATGCTTAAAACCCCAGAGCTTACGGGGGCTCCGCCCCCGGACGCCACCAAGGGACCTTAGGCGGGCCCCTGGATGCTCATCTGACCGTAATTAAATACCTAAAACCCCCTGGACCCCACCAAGGGCCCTAAGGCGGCCCCCTGGATGCTCATCTGACCTTAATTAAATACCTAAAACCTCTGAGCTTCCGGGGGCTCTGCCCCCTGGACCTCACCAAGGGCCCTAAGGCGTGCCCCTGGATGCTCATCTGACCGTAATTAAATACCTAAAACCCCTGAGCTTCCGGGGGCTCTGCCCCCTGGACCCCACCAAGGGCCCTAAGGCGGCCCCCTGGATGCTCATCTGACCTTAATTAAATACCTAAAACCTCTGAGCTTCCGGGGGCTCTGCCCCCTGGACCCCACCATGGGCCCTAAGGCGGGCCCCTGGATGCTCATCTGACCGTAATTAAATACCTAAAACCCCTGAGCTTCCGGGGGCTCTGCCCCCTGGACCCCACCAAGGGCCCTAAGGCGGGCCCCTGGATGCTCATCTGACTGTAATTAAATACCTAAAACCCCTGAGATTCCGGGGGCTCTGCCCCCTGAACCACACCAAGGGCCCTAAGACGGCCCCTGGATGCTCATCTGACCGTAGTTAAATATCAAAACCTCTGAATTTCTGGGGGCTCTCCCCCCCCCCCCCCTTGGAACACGTCAATTGCCTTACAGAGGGCCCCTGGATGCTCATCTAACCGTAAATAAATACCTAAAACCCCTGAGCTTCCGGGGGCTCAGCCCCTTGACCCCCTGCCGAGGCTCATTCCCTGGACCCCACGCCAATTTACGCTCTACCTGATCGATAATACTCCACTTTGAAAAACGTTCCGCGGGACCTGCATGTAACGTGTAAGACTGGTGGTGATGCAAATTTTTCGTGTGCCCCCCCCCCCCTTCCGAACTTTTTTTCTCATTACGTCACTGCCCCTGGAATGTGAGCCCCCTGGAATGTTTGCCCCCCCAGTCCCAAACTGCTTCCGGCGTGCCTGATAGGCAATATAGCAATAAGAAGGGCTCGTCGGCGCCAATTTAGTAAAATGAGGCTGCAATTCGTCGAGATCAGATGAAGGTTATGCGCATGCACTAAAAGTAAGCTAAAGTTCCGCATGGTCCGACTATAATTTAACCACTGAATTCTGAACTTACTGATTTACAGATTTGCTTTTGTTAAAAGTAAAACACCATTTTTTCAATTTATATTCATACGATTACAAACTTCTTTGACTTTGCTACTGCATTTATATACTTTCCACACATTATTTAAATCATAAATAATTATCAAGAGAAACACTTGCTCACCCATAATCAAGATAAACTGGTTTTGTATGCAATTCTGTTGGCATGTAAGCATAATAAAAAGTCCCATACAAGAAGAATGCCAGCCACAGCTGAAAAGTCGTCAGAGCGGTGAGCAGCACGACCTTCACCGCAGTGTTCCGGGCCCAAACCACCCAGTGCGATGATATACTCTGCGCTCGTCTCCAAGCTCGTCGAACGGAAGCGACCATTTTGTCCACAGTTTAGCTACAAATGCGGTATCAACTTCGTCTGCGCAGTAGATTACAGTAGATTTATTCTTGATTCCTCAGTTGTAAATACATATTCTAGTTTTGGTTAAAAGTGACCTACAATAGCCGACTTCTCAGGCAAGTAATACCGTTCATCGGAAGCTAAAAGTTGCTTGTTGTTTGTCGAGAGACGGAGATGGCGCTTTTCAATATCGATTTGGGCAGAAATGTTCACACGCCATCTCCATGAATTTTCTTTCCATATGATCAGGCATATCTTCCGATAGATTATGAGATATAAAACTGATGGAATCGAGATGAGTGTGAAAAAGAAATTTCTATTCTACTGCCCTTTGTTAGCAGAATAAAAAGAGAAATTCTCATTTTAATTTGAACATTTACTTTTTTATTAACATATATTTTTTGATATAAAATGCACTATGAATTAAAAAAATATGTATTATTTATATAAACTAGCAAGGAAATAATTCGGTTTAACTTTCTAGAATCCTTTTCAGCAGTTTAAGTCTATTTTTTGCTATTAATATTCTTTATTTCTTTCTCTCCCTCTCTATCCGTCTAAATCTCGCCAACCCTCCTCTCTCTGTCTCTCATTCTTTTCTTTCCATCCTCTATCTCTGATTATACATCTCTCTATTGCTATATCCCTTTCCTCCTTCTCTTCATATCATCTTCTACTGTGTCATTTCGAAAAGTATTTCAAGCAAAACTATATGGATGAATCCCAGGTAGTATACCTCAGGATATGACTTTAATAAAAGAAAAATCTAAGAATCATAGAAAAACAAAATTAAAACTTTGAAGAAAACTCAAAAAGGATTAAAACGTATTGTTTTTGTTTAATCAGAATTTTACTTGTTTGAAGTCATATGATAAACATATAAATAAAACACACACCTTTAAGCATTATGCATTGTTCAAGAATACCAAAGCAATTAATCCAATGAGATATGGATATAAACATTTTGATGTACAGCTAATAAAACAACTGAAGACAAAGACAAAGAGAGAGAGAGAGTGAGAGAGCGCGAGTGATTGATTCGCTAATTGCGCAAACTGCAAAAAATTCCTGTATCAAATCAAAGGAGAATATACTGTTTATTATGCTCCATTTTGTTTATGAGTACCTTTTCTTTGATGTACATGTATTTGATATACCGTAGATAATGCTGATTTTCATTTTTAGTTAGATAGCAAGCATATTATCATATTTACTTGAATATTATTATATAAATTACAAACTACTATCATATGAATGTACATAGATACGGTAACCCTTTGTCAGTAAAATAAGGATCTTTTTTCTTTGAATAATTTGTTCACCTCCGTATTTTTTCTCTCTTTTAAAAAAATGACTGTAATTTGTAAGGGGTAAATATCCACAAACACAAGTTCACATACAATAAATAATTCTATTTGCAATTGCCAATTCATCAATCAATACATTATAATCTTTATAATTATGACATAAAAGCATGTTTATATTAACTTCACATCCTTGTACAAAATTTAAAAATAATGAAAACATTTTCTTGGAGCTTCTTCTCAGATAATCGCTACATATGAGTGACCGTACAGAGAAATATACACAGCTGGAAAACATGTAAATAATTTACTGGACGGAAGAGCTTTGACAAACTTTTCAAGGTGTTTACATTTTGGACCAAATCACTTTCTTTTGGCACTTACATTTGCAAAAATTATCCTACTGGTTGATGAATGTGACAATTTACTTCAAAATCTGAATGATACTTGCACAAGGTGTATGTATATTTTGCCGTAGCAGACAGCATTACTCTCTCCAGGCACACATGAACATGTTAGGTACAATAGGTATCGGGCTAACTAGATCTAGGGGATAACTCAGCAACATGTGGCAAATAGGTTTCCAGAGGTTAAAAAATGCTAACTTCCACAACAGAACGCTAATTTCGCTAAATAGTACTATTCCTTCTTGAGACACTACTTTAAACATTTCTATCAAATGAACATGAAATGGGTATTAAGTACCCTTTAATCTATGCAAATTATGCACATATCTGTGACAGAGTCAACTATCCCGATAAACTTCCATAATTGTTTCCAGTTAGCCTGGATCCGCAGAATAAATATACAGTAAGATTGCCAGCTGAACACAATTCATTTCTAAACTATTGATCACATGAACTCATACACACTAAAATAGAATTTCACATACAGATATGTATCATGATTGAGATGAGAAAGCTGGGTTAATTTCCCAAAGCTAATTAGCACACTCACTACATTGCGTCTACTTGCTATGCCCACTATAATGTACTGTTAATTATTACTTCCATAATCATATATAACATGCCACAGTGCAATTACAAGCAATATTATTAAGCATTGTCTAATAAGCACACAATCAGTATGAAGTATTCAATTGAATGGTTGATTAGTTTCCATTAGATTATTTCTACAAATTTATAACAGTTATTTTGAAATATATATTTACATTCTGAGTCACATAAATGCTTAGAGCTACCTTGATTATTCCTTGATAAATTAAACAAACCAAATTTTACAAATAATGATTGCTATATATACAGACACACAAAACAATTCATACACTTCCCACCACAAGCTAATAGCTAAATATTTCTCTTATAGTTTTTACCAAATTTCACTGCACAATTACAAAGTTAAGAGACAGTCAATAGAAAATGAAATGTCAATTGAAAATTGATAATTAAATGTATAAACTTAAGCAATATTCACAAATATCTTTACATATATTGCAACTAGAAGAAGATATGCAGGAAAGTTATAATTATAATTTCATGTCACATGTATAGGAAATATCATTACAATTATTTTCTAATAAAGGCAATATTAATATACAACACTGGATAATTGTCAATTGATAGAGTTTATTTTGATAACTAAACAAAACAGCATGGGCTACTAGCTAATACAGTGTATTTGTAACAATATTCTTCTTTATGACAAGTGAAAAATCTCAAAATTGATTGACTTAATTTTGATTGCAAAGATTCCTGACAATTTAACAAAACAGCATACAAGTAGCTGAAATTTGAACAAACATACCAAATGCCAGGTACAAAGTTTAATAGATTTACCGGTACATGTCTCTCACTTGACTATGGTAATATCAAAATAACAAGAAATTAGATAAAAATTACCCATAAATGTTTGATTTGTATTGTTTGTTCGGATATTGATCAAGTATACTTTGCAGCAACTAAACTTTGAAATGTGTATCATCTATCTTTGAATAATCATACAGAAAATAATTAAGTTAGCAAAGATACTGCCAGTTTTGCCTTAAAAGAGTAGTGGTTTGTTTCTTCATTTTGGATCAATTTTGTATCATAGCTCAAAATGATTTGTCTATTACCTTTACACAAAATCATTTCCTAACTAAAAAGAAAATGTCACAGGAAAAAATAAATCACTAATTAATTATCAAAGTTTTTAAAAAGTACTATTATTCACACACAGTATTAAGATGATAATGATTAAGAGACAAAAGAACTGAATTATATACACAAAGCTTTACAAAGTCACTGATTGACTGATTCACACGATCAAATCTGCACCACTTCTTATAATTATTTCAGTTCTATGATTAAATTTGATTAATTTTTATTAGTTTAAATTTTCCTGAGGAGATAACAGAGCCAATATCTTATCATATATGTACACATCAATGTTGAAATGGAGAAAGAGGTTAAAATGTAATATATGCAATGAGGAATATAATAATAATTTTGAATTAAATGTGCAAATGTGATGTACACATTTAGAAGTTGGGGGAAAAGCCACAATTGAGTGAAAAGTGTGAATACCCATGAAGTGATAACGCCAGTATGCAAAACATTGTGAAATATACCAATAACAATGAGATACAATTAACAACATATTATTTGCTGCATATAGGTCAAAAGAAAACAATTTGGAATAATTATATTACAAATATTTCAGTACAAAATGAGAAAGCGCTTGTAGAAAAGGCAGATAATATAAGCAGAACCTTTTTTGCTGTCATAATACAGAAGAAAATATATATATATATATATATATATATATATATATATATATAAAAGGATGAACATTTAAACTTCTCAGGCCATATATGTGCTTAAAAGTTAAGTAGATCTTTGTACTGTTTGGTTTTGAATTTCTAAAGAAATCTCATACACACGATCAAGGAAGAAATCACCTGTTAAGCAGAAAATATGGAATTTCTGTTTCTTTGTGAAAATGGCTTTTCAATGGAATGTGAATGATATCAGCTAGGCCTCTCTCACAACCCTAGATCTACTGCATTAAACATTCTATTATCATTATACTTTTTAAAAAAAGATGATGATTAATGACTTTTTAACAAATCGCATATTTTATTTTTTTATTTTTTTGTTTCATGTAGATACTCCCACTGTATTACAGTCTTTTCTCAACCATCAGCTGCAATTCCACACAAGATCCATAACTTAGAGCTGGACTGCACTACTTGTAGCTACTTGCGCCCTCTATATAACAAAAAATGCCTAAGCGGTACCCGTTGGTGCCCCATGGTCCACTTTTTCTTATGTTAATCGAGAGCTGATTTGATGAGATAACCACCTGTCAGTGACCCATGCAGGGAGGTCTAATCCCTCCTGGCCAGACTAGTGCAGATAGGCTTTAAAACAAAAGTGTGGCTGTACTTCATCTTTTAAAGATGCCGTTATTGATAATCTTCCACACCTTACCTCAAGTGACAGTGATTACTTTTTCTTTTTGAAGATGCTACTGATAGAGATCTTCTTCTCCTTGCCATCAGACGGAGGGGAACGCCCCTTCAGGTCCACCACCTGTATCGGAGGCGGGGGTGCCGCCGTGACTCGCCCCACCCTCGGCTTTGGAGTTGTTGCATCTTGGGGTATTGACCTTGGTGACCTTTGATCTCCACTGTTTCCTTGGTGGTGGCTTGAAGCTCCATTTGTGTGACTGGAAGATGAGGCTGTGCTGGATGAGGGGTGTGCAGTTGGGGGAGATGGGGGCAATGTTTGCAATTGGGGGTCTGAGGTTGGGGGAGAGGGGTGTGAAGTTTGGGGTCTTGGTCCTGCTGGGCGTCTGGTAGTCTCCGGCTTTTTGCTAGATGGAGGTGGTGGTTTAGTCTCAGGCTGAGGAGATAATTAGAGATATGAGTTCGACTCAATCTATAACAGGTCATACAAATTTCATTCTCACAAATTCATTGGTGGGGGTTTTCTTGCAACAAGTATCCCCAGATTTTGATTACATTAATATTTTTGGGGGGGAAAATTACTTGTATTTTAAACAATAAATTAAAATGTCAACCGGTTATTTGTCATGCAATTAGCATAGTTCTACTTCTCGTTCATGTCAATCATGGGGAACATATGGCAATTAAATTTGAACATGAAATGGAATAAAAAGAAGTGATGAGAAACATTATACTAGCGTAACCTTAGATCCCTAATACATATATAATATACATCTAAAGAACTAGCGTTGTATGTAGTTTGAAAGATATTTGGGCATACAGTGCAACCATAGTGTAACCACTGGGGTATACATAAATCATTTTTTACAAAGAATTGCAACTTTCAGTATTTTTGTTATGCCGCTCTGGGACTTACCTGATTTTTAACTGAGTCTACAGATGGTACTGTGTCAGGTGGATCTAACATATGATATGAAATGAAATGAAATATAATGAAGTGGAACAAATGATGCAAATGACATGAGCAAGGTGCCTAAAATGTAAATATTGTATTGTAACGGAGCAAAGAAGAAATAGAATGGAGAATTGACTTTTCTACACATTATACACATGTAAGGCAATCTTGAGTATTTGCAGTGCAATTTTAGAAAAGTGGGGGCATAATGGAAGATGAGATGGAGTGCCATGACAATGAATTCACCCTAACCCCCCCCCCCCTACCCCTGCAACAAAAAAAGGAAAAACAGGAATATAAAAGAGACAGATACACTTCATTGCAGCCAAATTTAAATGCTTTCAATGGAATACCATGAAAACCATGGAATTGAATTGCTCCACAAAATTTGTGCAATGGACTTTAATACCTATCACCCGCCAATAGAATGACTCTCACACAAAACCTTTCATGAGTATGAAAACAATTAATGGAAAGAAAGAATGAAATAAAAGTTGTTTTACCCAGTAAATCATCAGCATCATCAAATTCTGGGTCATCAACAGGACCACTTTCATCACTATCCTGAAAAGCGAGATCATCGTCGTCAAGGGGATAGTCTTCATCCAGGAGATCATCTATTAAAGTGGAGAACAACATCAAAAACTTCAACTAGAGGACATCTTAACATGATAAAGATTTTCTATAACAGTACAGATTTGAACTTATTTAAGCGTATGTATCCCTCAAAAAATATCTTGACTATGGTAAATGTTTGAATTCTAGGAGTAACACTACACTTTAAATTGTAAAATCTAGATTCATAAGGGCAAAGGGAGTAACAATATAATGGTAAATATAACACTTTTAACTTCTAGATACAAACTTTACACTGTTCGATCAAGCAGGAGGAATAGTAAGATGTAACATTTGGGAAAGGCTGTCACTCCAGCTTTTAAATATTTGCCACTCTTTAACCCAAAATTCTTCATAAAAATTGTAGGACGATCAAGTGCAGCTGAGTTTTTAATCCAAGGTAATGATAGCACACATTGCCTTGAACATCCCCTGCCCCCCCCCCCTCAGTGTTATTTAGGGTACGCGTATGCATGTTCCCTCCTTTTGAAAACACCCCCCTAAGTCCGGTGTGGTCCCTCCGACCCCGGAGTTGGGGGGGGGGGCTGGGAAACATCCCCAAAGATTGATGTGTGTATTGTACATATTGATGTAGCCATTTTAATGATAATTGCATAAAACATTGAGAGATCATGTGTAACATCTTCATCGATCTCACCATCATTGTCTCCTGCTTCCTCCTCTATAGAGTTCTGTCTGATAATCTGTTCAATCTGGTCTGCTTCATCCTTCTTAATATCAGCATCCTCAGGAACACCAAAGGTCTCTGGAAGTTCGTCATCAAACATGGTGATGCTTATCCTGGGGATCAACATCCGTCTTCTTGATCTGGCTGAAGCTTCCGCAGCCTCCTCCTGTCCTTCCTCCTTCTTCTTTTCCTCCTCCATTTTGCCTTCATCATCACCATCAATTTTATCGGATTGCATCTCACTCCTACCGTTCCTTGATGATATTTTTGAGGATGTGAGTGGTGGTCTGAAGGACTTTGGTACATGCCTACGTGGAGAAGCTTCCTCTTGTTGCTTAGCAACAGATGAGGGAATGGCAGCCTTCTGACTGGAAGTTTGCTTAGATGATACCAAGTCAGTCTGATCAAACTCTGAGTTGTCTGTGTTATGAATGGTTGCATTCTCTGGTGACATGCCAGCCATTTCATCAAGCATGTTGCTTATATTTCCATCCTGAAGAGTCTGAAAAAAAGGATAAATAAATCAACAATATTTAAAGTTTAAGGCAAGTAAATGTGTTACCGAGGATGAAACTTGGGTCGATGTATTATATTGCAATAAAATATGTACACACCAAGCAAATTATAACATTTGTTGCAAAATTGTGCAATGCTTTATTTGAGGTGTAAAAGTTGAAAGAAAAATGACACTTCACATATTCAAATTAGCTTAGATGTCTGTTTCTCAGGCATACATTTAGCAACTAATAGCCAAAGTCTGTATGACTCGGTAGATCACCATGCAAAACATCGGAAGAAAAAAAATTAAAAGCGTTAGATGTCATCTTCAAACAGGCTTATCAAGAAACAGAAACAAGGTATCACATTTTCAAAAGACTTACCTTATTCCTCTCTTCTACCTCTGCTTCTTCATCTTCCTCCTCTATTGTAAACTGCTTGTTAAGAAGACCTCTGCCATTAGGGGGTGCTCCCATCTTCTCCACTTTGTCAAATTCTCGTAGGACATCATCTAGAGTTGTATGGCCAGCATCACGCTTTGCCTCAGCCTGAATTTTTAGAAAAGATAAATGAAATTTTTGGACTTAATAACCCCTTGAAATATCATGTTAATCCATGTAAAAATATAATAACAGTCAATGAATAATCCTCTTTTGTAGGTTGGGCCAATCATTTGCATACAAGTACAAGAAGGGACGGCTAAAACACACAAATGTCCTCACAAAATAAAATGAGGTCTTCAATACAAATTATCACCTTTCAAATGTGTCTATGAATGGAATCTACATTGTATATATTGCTGTACTGTGAAGCCTCAGGCAAGGTTTCCATTGTCACGAAGAACTCTTCAAGATATGCATATTTGTTTAAATAATTTTAAGAACTGGTTAATTTGTCATATCAAGCAAGAAATCACAAGAAACATGTGGTTTTGAGTGCATGAAGACCACACCCAAACTAATTACCTTGGTCAGCCTTGTGAGGGCAGCAAACCTTTCCTCCTGCGCTTCGATCATCTTCTCAAAGTCCTCCTGTTTCTTCAACAGCTCCTCAATATCGCAAGAATCATCCTGTACAAAAAATAATCAGAATCACATCAAATAACACCACAAGAACAGAAACATGTTCATGTAGCTATATACGCTTGATAACTGCTAGATGAAGAAGCAATCAGGAATACAAAAAGTCACTTGTACACAAACTCATTATACATTTGGTATTCAAAGAGGCTTTGTCCTCATTGTAAAATTCAGCGGGTTGTTAGCTCTTCAAGTGGTACAATAAGGACCCTCAGTAGCTTTTGACAGATTTCAACACTCAGGTCTTTGAGACAGTATTTATACACCAGGTGTAAACACAATAAACAATGGGCTCCCATGTCTCTTTTCAATTTGAAACCTTCTACGGCTTCTGAAAATCCTTCTTAGAATCACTGGACCATGAAATCTTTCAATAAAGATTTCTTTGTCAGAAAGTTACAGATGAAAAGTTTTGTCTCTTTTCCCCTAGATTGAAGAAAACCCCAGCTTGAAAAACTTGCCTCATAATTTGTTCTATTGAGTTGTTTTAAATCTCCTTGCTCTTCTCTTTCCCCACTCTCTCAGTAACTCTTTCTTTGGATTAATCTTATGTATGGTACCGTATTTAAAGACCTTGCTCTATCTTGAAGAAAAAAAGCAAATTTTCTAAAATCCTTGGATATTGCATACTGTTCCAACATCCTGATTTCTATCCTTTTGGTCATAAAAATGGGAAGAAAAGCGTATTGGGAACAATAGAAAGGAAGGAGAGAGAGAGAGATAGAGAGAGAGAGAGAGAGAGAGAGAGAGAGAGGGGAAGGGGGCAATGGGGTGAGCTAGTGACTGACAGGAAGAGAACGACAGGATAAAAGAAATACAGTAAGAGGAGGATAAAATATAAAGAGAGCTGGCAAAGGGAGATGTAGTAGGGAGATGTAGTATGGAGAGAAGTGAGATAGGGAGAGAGAGAGAGAGAGAGAGAGAGACCAAGAGATTAGTCTCTACTTTCAGCACTTCTTAAACCTTCTTATGGTAATTCAAAAGTATTGGCACTATTGGTAGATTGGTAATATGTACTTTTCAAAATGTATAATGTATACAGGTTTCAAAATTACCAGTAATACACAATTTCAACAACATATCAATTTTTTTTCATCAAACGAACAAAACGTGTCTCTTGAATCTGTACATCAAATGTCCATTAAACATGTTTTTTTTATAAAAACAAGCCTTCAAGATCCCCTTCCCTGTAAATGAGGCCTGGACTACATATCAGGGATGACTGGCCCTGTTTGATAGAATCGTTATCATTGAGCCAGGACCTGGCTCCTTCAAGGACCACTCCCACCCCTCTCCCTCCCTGTAATGAGACCTGTGCCACTTACCAGGAATGACTGGTCTACAAGGATAGGGTCCTTATCATTAAGCCAGGAATCTGCCACCTCAAGGTCTCTCTGCAACAGGAAGGTATCTAGTTTGGCCTCATAGTTGTTCAGCCTCTCCTCACACTTGGCATTCAGATTGACCCATGCCTGGTCCAGTTGCCGCACTTTAGCCTCAACCTTAGGATAACAATCAATGTGATATAGGAATTTTATTATAATGAAAATACAGGGTAAAGATATTCCCTGTTCCATCATCAAAAGAATCACAGAGTTAAATATTTCTCAAGCAAAAAATTAAAACATTAGATTAGAACAAAGTTTAATGCAAAATATCATATGCTTAATATCTTCAACCAGATATGGAATAAGAGTATAACTACCAACAAACAAAAAAATCCTCTAGGCACACATCTAATATTCATTTTGCTTGATAAATTCCATACGCTTTTCCACAATTTAGTTACAGTGATACAAAATTTCCTGGGACTTGTTTCATAACATTCACAAAAACAATTCCATTCCACATAAAGGGACTACTGACTAATCAATCTAATGATTCAATCCTACATCAATTCCCCACTCAGAGACCATTCAACAATAAAAGTTCATTAGATAAAGACTTTGGCCACATGTATCTCTTACACAGGAAGAATCATATTCAACTATAAATGCCAAGCAACTTACCTCCTTGGCTAAAAAGTGATCCTCTTCAATCAGCTTCTTGCCCGTCTCAATGAAGTCAGCAATGTTGGTAGCATGGAGAGACATCTCTAGCTGATGTTCAGAATGTTTGTTGATGAGAGCTTCAGCACTGGTCACATCATGGGGTGTCTCGTCTGATGAGAGTAGAGCATTCATCTCATTGATCCATGTGCTGTAGGTGGAAGTGGTGTAGACGATTAATTGGTTATAATGTTAATCAGGTAAAAAAGTATTCAATATGTACCTAATAAACTGACCAGTAGGACAAGAGAACCTTTCCCTTTTATATTTCTGGGGTAATATTTGCACCATAAAAAAGCTAGCACGACACATAATACAGAATTCCAAACAAATTCTCTACATGGACCACACCCAATCTGCCAATACAGCACAGGTCATACGATAAACAAAATAAGGAAGAACAGTTCTGCAATCAATGTCCTTACCTCAGTTCCCTGAATTCATTGAAGTAGAGCTGAAGCTGTTCTGCCTGCATCAGTCTGTCTTTCCTAAGGGCTGCTCTCTCCAGTAACATGTTCCATGCACTCACCATAGAATCATTCTCATCACTGATATGCTGATAGGCATCAGTGTACTCTTCCACCAGCTGAGCTGCCTGGGTTGAGGTGGACTCTACCTTCTCCTCAACAGCAGCTAGATCCCTCTGCAATGCAACAAGATTAGCAGCCTTTTCACACACAGCTAAAATTTTATAAACATGACTAGTTTAAAGGGCTTTAAACTAATCACCTGAACATACGACATCATTCACACACAGAAATTTTGGTGCGATCGTTAATCGTTTCGTGATTAACTACTGCTCGTAAAATGCGCAGTAGTGCCATTGTGCATTGAAGATCATGTCATATTAATCAAAGCGCACGCTCCATCCAGTTTAAACACGTCTGAAACACGTTTAAACACGAATAACCTTTCACACACAAAATGTCAAGCTCTCTAGATACGAACTTCGTATCTGCAGCCTGCTTTTAGGGGCGTATGAATCGCGACTTTGTATCTATCCCAACATTGTATAAACGATGTTCACGAAGGGAAAATTTTCTATAAACATGTTTAAAACTGTTGAGTTAAACACGTTTATACTAATCATCTCTAGATACGATGAATTTTAGCTGTGTGTGAAAAGGCTGTAAGATGGATGTGTGATATTATGACTAGTGTTTCAATTGCCATCCCTTCCATTTTGTTCACTTCTTTCTTGAGCACAAAGAACATCAAAGAAATACAACATGATATCTGTGATTTATTACACCTTCATCAATCCTTTTCCATCATTAAAATTTTATTGTAACATTCTTCTGGAACATTTAATGGGAAGTAAAATCAACATCCTTTAAAAAAAATGCTGAAACCACAAGTTTCATCATGAATGAAAAATACTTTGGTATATGCTTCTATGATGTAAAAGTGAATAATGTCTGGAGAAAAAGATAACCACAGAGAAGTTGCAATGGTCAGTCTATATTCACCTCAAAGCCTGTATGTCTTCTGACCAGGGCTTGGACACTGGGTAGATCATGGCCGTAATCCTCACTGGACACTGCTGTATCCTTTTCCTGGATCCATGCTAAGGTCTCAGCAATATCTCGATCAAAGGCATGCACTACTCGCACATCAGCTAGAGCCTACGTATGATCAAAAGTTATCATATCATAAAATAAAATCTGCAGGCAATTTTGTCAATGCCTTTTAAACAATTTCAATTCTTTACGGAATTGAGTGAATATTATTCTTCACATGTGAACCTACAATACTCAAAGTGACAGAATTAAGACATCCAGGTTTGTGTAAATTCAAGGTACTTAAAATAATCACATAGTATGCTTGAATCACAGGTAGTCACAAGATGGTCCATTTTTAAATGTCAATTTCAAGAATTTGAATGCCTCCACTATCTATATAGCCCACCTGGTTTTGGTGCGATACTATCTGCATTTGCAATATACATGAATGGCCTTCAGGAATGCTGAACAAAACTAACTTCACTCAATACATATATATTGGAGGACTCCAGTAGTATATTTAAATATAAGTGTTCTTGACAGTGACTTGGTATGTAATGGTTTATTCTAGTATGAGGTTTCAGTCTTTGCGTCTAGTATAAGGTTTCAGTCTTTGAGTCTAGTATAGTATAAGGTTTTGTGTCTAGTATAAGTTTTCAGTCTTTGCTTCTAGTATAAGGTTTCAGCCTTTGCTTCTCGTATAAGGTTTCAGTCTTTGCGTCTAGTATAAGGTTTTGTCTAGTATAAGTTTTCAGTCTTTGCTTCTAGTTTAAGGTTTCAGTCTTTGCATCTAGTACAAGGTTTTGCGTCTAGTAAAAGGTTTTGCGTCTAGTACAAGGTTTTGCGTTTTGGTAGGTTTTGCGTCTAGTCTTTGCTTCTAGTATAAGGTTTTGTGTCTAGTATAAGTTTTTGTGTCTAGTATAGTATAAGGTTTGCATCTAGTATAGTATAAGGTTTGCATCTAGTATAAGTTTTCAGTCTTTGCTTCTAGTATAAGGTTTTGTGTCTAGTATAGTATAGGGTTTGCGTCTAGTATAAGTTTTCTGTCTTTGCTTCTAATATAAGGTTTCAATCTTTGCGTCTCGTATTAGGTTTCAGTTTTGCATCTAGTATAAGGTTTCAGCCTTTGCTTCTCGTATAAGGTTTCAGTCTTTGCGTCTAGTATAAGGTTTTGTCTAGTATAAGTTTTCAGTCTTTGCGTCTAGTATAAGGTTTTGCGTCTAGTATAAGTTTTCAGTCTTTGCATCTAGTATAAGGTTTTGTGTCTAGCATAAGTTTTCAGTCTTTGCTTCTAGTATAAGGTTTTGTGTCTAGTATAAGTTTTTGTGTCTAGTATAGTATAAGGTTTGCGTCTAGTATAAGTTTTCAGTCTTTGCTTCTAGTATAAGGTTTTGTGTCTAGTATAGTATAGGGTTTGCGTCTAGTATAAGTTTTCTGTCTTTGCTTCTAATATAAGGTTTCAATCTTTGCGTCTCGTATTAGGTTTCAGTTTTGCATCTAGTATAAGGTTTCAGCCTTTGCTTCTCGTATAAGGTTTCAGTCTTTGCGTCTAGTCTTTTCAGTCTTTGATTCTAGTATAAGTTTTCAGTCTTTGCTTCTAGTATAAGGTTTCAATCTTTGCGTCTCGTATAAGGTTTCAGTTTTGCATCTAGTATAAGTTTTCATTCTTTGCTTCTAGTCTTTTCAGTCTTTGCGTCTCGTATAAGGTTTCAATCTTTGCATCTAGTATAAGTTTCCAGTCTTTGCTTCTAGTCTTTTCAGTCTTTGCTTCTAGTATAAGGTTTCAGTCTTTGTGTCTCGTATAAGGTTTCAATCTTTGCGTCTTGTATAAGGTTTCAGTCTTTGCATCTAGTATAAGTTTTCAGTCTTTGCTTCTAGTATAAGGTTTCAGTCTTTGCGTCTCGTATAAGGTTTCAGTCTTTGCGTCTAGTATAAGTTTTCAGTCTTTGGGTCTAGTATATAGTTTCAGTCTTTGCGTCTAGTATAAGGTTTTGGTCTTTGCTTCTAGTAGAAGGTTTCGGTCTTTGCTTCTAGTATAAGGTTTCGGTCTTTGCATCTAGTATAAGGTTTCAGTTTTTGCTTCTAGTCTTTGCTATTTTAGATCACCTGTGTCCTAGCATTTGTAGCCTCCTTCAGTTCATCCCATCTGACCTCAAGCTCCTGACATTTGGTTGCTATGGTATCGTCTTCATCGATGCCACTCTTGATAAGGGTGTTGGCCTTGTTCCCGATAGCCCTGATACGACCCTCGTTGGTGAGAATATCTTTGGTGAAACTATTGAATCTTGCCTGCAAGATCTGATAAATGCAAGAGAGGACAAATGATGACAACAATTAAAACATCCCTATACAATAAGAAAAACTTGAATAGGAAATATCAACTTTTTTCTAAATGGTTTGACAAAAAGGAAAAAAGGAAAATCTATGTCTGTGTATGTAACATACTAAAGCACATGAGCTACATGTACGTGATTTTGAAGGAACATCACACTTTTGATACTGAAGACAGTTTGGTGGTCTCTTTTAATGTATCTTCATTGAAAACATATTGCACTTTATATTACATTCTTTTGTTAAGCCCCTTTATCTATATAGTCCTGTTCTAGAGTCTGAATAAGGCATATATCTTTTTCCTAAGTAATCTTCACTGGTAAACATGAACTCCAGCTGATAATTTGTCCATTTCTAGAAACTCACTTTACAGGTGCTACCTCACATACCAATCAAGGCCATTCATTGATTTTTTAATTTTCGCCTTGCATAAAGTACAATTTCAGGTAACATAATGTAGAAGAAAAAACAAAGCTGACATCCTTGCCTCCTATCCCTTACCTCAACATGTTCCAGGTCCTTGCCATAGTCCTCTGATAGGGCCAGGACCTCCTTCTCCTGGATCCAATCCACCATCTCATCCATCTCTCTCAGGAACTCAAACTGTTTGAGATGGCCCATCAGGACATGTTTCCTAGCCTCAAGTAAGTCCAGGACATCCTGGTACTGACTCTCTATCTCATTCTAGCATTAACCAACACACAATAAAAGAAGAGATAAGTTAACTGCATTTATACATGTAGTTCAGTCTTCTTGATAATTTGAGCAACAAAAGAAAGAAGTCATAGAATTCATATCATCATGATATATGAAAGTAAAGGTAAGACTGTTCAGTTTTAACCAAAAGGGCATGTATTGCTTTGAGAGCTAGATGATTGTTGATTTTGAATGTGTCTGTCAAACAATAACACATGTTGAAGAAAACATATTTATTCCTATCAAAATATTTGCCATCATCCCTGAATGATCCCTGAGATTTGTGAATGGAACTGTTCAAAATTCAAAATCCTTTCTTCACTACTCTAATTCTTTTCCTATATCTATCTCATAAATAGCAAATGTACAAAATATCTACTGTAAAATAACATAATATCTACGAACCTGTCTTTCCTGTACATCCTTGATAAGAGGGTTAGATGGATCAGACAGGTTACTGGCTGTAGTTGCTAGAGCTTGCAGAGTTCCAGAGTAGCCTTCTAGGTCTAGCTCCAAACCATCCAGCTTCTTCAACAAGGATACTACAGAGTCCTCATTCTTGCCGCAGTCTGTGCTTGTCACTAGAGGGCGCTTGTCGTTCATCCAGGACTCGGCTTCCATCAGGTCAGAGAGGAACTGATCGAGGCAAATTAACAAGAAGTTTAATGAACAAAATATTTTTTCTTTCTTAGACCCTTTCATAATGGAGTGGACATGGTGCACACAGTGTGTGTGGGCAAGTACTGAATCCAATGACCGGGATAACAGTATATCTGTAAAGCATTTAGATTATTAAGCGCTATATAAAAGGGGAATATTATTATCATATCATGTATCTTCAATATCAAACATTCATTAAAAAAAAAAAAATTTACACTTGAGGGATGGAACACCCTGATCTGCATCATTTCAATTTTCCACAGTACTCACATCATTGCAAGTATATATTAGTTTTCTAATGTGATGCAAACAATTATCAATTACCATACAATGAATTGTACATAAATGAATTGTACATAGAAAACACTACGGAATGAAAAATGTATAGGTCCTTTCACCACAGGAATTGCCCTTTTAAACAATACACTGTGAATCATAGCCTCCTGCTAGATTGATTACAATACATTTTCACTCAATTTATTGCACTAATAGATGGACTTAAAGCAATTCTCGCTACCCCAAATAGCGATTCTGCCGAGATCCGGGGAAAATCCTGAAAACGCGCATTGCATTATGGGATAGCTTTTCGACATTACAGCTTCCTGTGCAGGCGGCGCGATAGCGCAAACGTAAAACGCCGTCGCCACACAACGTGTATGCACCGAATATGTCGTCTGCTCGGTCTTGTTTTTTTTTTGCAAATATTTCAACGTTTATTTGAACATTTCATTCGTTGTTTTTTGCATCTTTTGACATCAGTGACGATGGTTTTCTTTTGTGAGGCTGCACAGTGCTGGGCTCATGATTCCAAGCGTAAGAACCCTGAAAAATGGGGGTGGATGAAGGCCGTGACTTGGGATGGGACTCTATACCGGAAGTTGTAGTGACGACCCGAGAGAGTGAAAATTACCTTGTCTCGCGAATTTCGAGATTTTCGTACCTATTTAGGGTAGCGAGAATTATATGTTTTCATTCCTACCTTCTGAATATCAAGTGCAGAAGAGAGTTTCCTTTTTCTTTCCGAGGCAGCCTCCTTGAGTTGACTCCATCTTGAGTTAAGATTCATCTCCTGGTCTTTGATTTCACCGTTGCCATAGTGACCCGTATCCAGCAGCTGGTGAGCAGTGTTGGACACTGCACCGATCAACTGCTCGTGGGCTGTTATCTCACTCTCCAGCATCTAGTCAAGAAAATAAAAAAAATTAAACAGGATTAAAGAATGTATCAGAATGTATCAATATCAAATATTGTCTCCAATTAGTTATTTGTTGAGCTTTGATGAAATCAAAAAATATTCTCAATAAATAGCCCACAAAATGAAAGCATTTAAAAAGGGGAATAAACGTTCCAAAAATGACACCATCATTATTCAAAGAGCGGGCAATTTAAGGCAGGGGGTAATAAAGTGGACAAATATAATAAGGACTCAAAAGCAGCTTGGTAATTAGTTATCTTATATTTAAAGAAACATCTTCATTTGTATATGAATGACAGAAAAAAGGGGATCACTTACTTGATGTCTCTTGACTAGGTTTTGAACTGCAGTCAGGGAGTTGCCATATTCATTGGATGATGCTAGGTTCATTTTCTCCTGTATCCATGACAACTCATCATCAACATCTCTTGAGAACTTGTAGAGGGTGAAGGCATCATCCAACTGCTTCTGTCTCCTTACAGCCAACTCAGTGACTGCATCATACCTTGAAATACAGAAAGAAAGAGTATCGTAATGAGTGTTTCTACTAAAGGGAATGAAAATTTCATGTCCTTTTCTCTCTTCATGCATGAACAGATTTACAAGCCTATATATATATATATATATATATATATACATATAGGTCCATATGAATGAAAAGGATGTACCGGTATACAAAAAAGGTGAAAAAAGCTGAAAATTGGATGAAGTCCATTACATTTCTATAAATGTTTTTCTTCTACAGGCAGATACAGTTTCTCATGGATAAGGAATTTAATTTCTGCAATGTGTGTGTGTGTGTGTGTGTGTGTTGGGTTTTTACAGACATGTATCAATCAGATATGATTATTTACGTCTGCGGACCGACGTTTAAACGTCACCATCCATGCAAGAAATGGAAGACTGTAGCCTTACCTTTCATAAACTGAATCTGTTTTGTTGATCATGTCATCAGCTAGGAAGTTCTCTTCTTCTTTGAGCGTACCTGCTGTCTGCTTGATCTCAATCACTTTCTCTTCATATGATTCAATATCAAGGTTTAGAGCCTGGTAATAAAGAAAGGGGAAAATAACGTGTAAAATCATATCACTGCTTATAGTTCACTCATTAACACTACATTTCAGTATCAAATAAGGGACTTCTCTTGCTTGCATGGTTCACAAATTCAAATATGTTTGCAATATCAGTTAAATCAATTCATATCGATGACAATTTCATACAGAAATGATCTCAGATTAAGAAGAATTGCAACAGATTTTCACATTAAAAAGGAATTCTATCTCTCTCAAGCTATGATGCCTTTCCGTTCAATGATCTTTCAAACCAAGAAGTTTTTATTTTAAAAATAAATAAATACTTACTCCTGACATATGATAAGTCTGTAAGCAAATGATCATTCTTAAATGTATACACCCATGTGCCTGCACATCTAGTTTCACTTTTCCAGGCAATAATGTTTTTTCAACCTCAGAAATCATTTTTATGGAGGTGAACACTGAAGAAAAGTTTGATTGTTCCTACCTGATGTTTCTTAATGAGATGCTTGACACTAGCCATGTCCTTGCCTACATCACTGGACTGAAGATAGCTCTCTACCTCACTCAACCATTCACTCATATCATCTATAGTACGCTGGAGGACATGGGCCTTGTGGGATCAAACAACACAAATCAGACATTACAGAAAGGGTCTTGGAGTGAAACTTGTAGTCAACAAATCAAATGATACTTGACATAACTCTTTATCATGTAATATAACTTTATTCACACATGTTATACAATTTAAATGGTAATAATTCAAAGGGTATATTTACATTTTCTTGAAATAAATCCTAAGTTTTACTACCAAATGTCATCATCTATCCTTCACCTCTAAATTTTACATTTATTGTTCATAAATACAGCTAATATCTACTAAATTATTAATGTCCAACAATACTGAACAAGTTACAAGACATATTCAAATCTCTTCATTGCACTGTTTTGTATAGGGTTTCAACATACTAACTCATGTCTATTTCTGTCGATGATAAGTAGACAATACTTGTAATCAAATTCCTACCTTGTATGCCTGCTGTAGATGATCTTGTTTCCAGGCACATCGATCCATCAGATGTTGCCATCTCTGTTCTAGCTCAAGAAGTTTCTCATTGATGTCAGCTGATGCATGATGCTCCTGTTCAATCATAGCTTTGCCACGCTGTGGAAAACAAATACTTTTATTAATTATCACCATCGTCATTCACAAAATTTTTCTTCCAATTAATGATGAAATAATCCATATTCTATATCATAGTTATTATTATTAATGTAATGTTTTGGACTTTGTTATAGACATTACAGTAGGATGGAAAGCACTGGATCTGTAATCATGAAAAATGTAGTTATATTTTTTAAAAAATAAGTGTTATCTTTGGTATTTAAAAAATACTTTGTCAAAATTGCAAGATGAACACTGAGGCTGAAAGTCTAAAAGGTGAAAAAGTGATAAAGGGTATTAAACATATGAAAGACATTCAAGGAGGTTTAGGTCAGACCACTTTTTCCCAAGAGTATCTGCACATTCTGACTAAAATGAGTACCTACCAAACAAACAAGATTTCACTGCAAAATTTTTGCAACGCTCTCTTTAAAAAAATACATATTCTTGTTAATAATCCTGGTGAAGGAGTAGTAGAACATCTACAAACCTGTTGAACTGAATCGACCCTGCCCCTGTTGGAGAGCAGCTCTGCTTCAAAGGCCTGATGCTTCTGAAGCTTGTGGGTGAGGTTACTCTCATCACGGAAGGATTCATCAGAAGCAATCTGGGTCTTTTCGCTGATCCACGACCCCACCTCATAGATGTCCTGTAGAAACTGGTGCATCTCGAGGGACTCAGCCAAACGCTTCCTCCTTGCCTCTGTCTCTTGATATAGCTTGTCTCTCCTGCACATGATACCAATGAATACATAAAGATTAACTCCAATCTTGCAAACTGCAAGAGCCCCAGTGTCGTACAGGACATATAAAAAACAGAGAGCATAGAAGACTTATAATATGGTTTCTGTGACCTGAGTTCTCAGAGTCAATATACCTTTGTAACGCATGCTTTACACAATCTATTTTGTAAGAGAATGTGCAATTGAGGATGAACGTCCAAGGAAACTAGCGTACTGGGCCTTGAACCTTAGATACTGTGTTCCTACTAACATTGCTATGTTCAGTGTGTCAAAATCACTCCATTTACGCCTAGTAACTTCAACGATTATCAAATGACATAAGGTTTATAATGCTATCATCTCTTGAAAACCACTGTGTGAGTCACAACACTTTTTTTCTCCATAGAGTTTTTGATCCTGCCATTAACATACGCTTGTGCATGCAATTCATTCTGTCAATCTGATTTCTGACACTGACCTGTCTGCAATGGCCTGGCATTTAGACTCTACCCATCCAGCATCATAATGCCCTCCAGACACCAGCTGGGAAGCAAAGACCTGGAGCTCATCAATCTTCTCAACTTGGCTCTCGAGAGTCTTCTCAAAACCGTCATGTTTTCTGGCCAGAGATTCCACCGTGGTGAGGGAATCCTGAAAAAGAACCGTACACTGTGAATGAAATCCGATATGCTTGAATAATCTATTGATATCTTGATGCTACCCGCTTTTCACTACTAAACTAAATACAAGTAGAGTTGAATCATTAAAATCATAATTTGAAATAAAATTATCATTATCATCCTCATATTTATCTTTTTATTTGTTGTAATGCTAATCATCACATCCTCTTCCCCCTCCTCCTCCTCATTATCTACATCATCATTATTATCATTATCAATAGCAGAACTTAATTACCCTAAGAGTCCATCAAAATCCTTATTACAACCATCTTTCTTTTTCAGGCTCCAAATCATATTTACATTCATCACAATACTTATCCTCCTCCACCTCATCATCAATAACATCCTTGTATCATAACTTATTTTTCATGTTCAACCAAAAAATAAACAAGGGAATTGCAGATATTATTACAGAAAGTATGGAAAAATATATGATCATATTCATTTTTATCTTGATAAGTATAAAAATACCCTGTACTCATAAATAAATCATTTGAATAAATTATAAAATAAATTCTTAATTTCTGAGGAAATGGGGGATCCACTAAAAAGCAGTGCTTGAAGTTTGTGGATCCCCCAACTTTTCTTAACTCATCCTCCTCCTCATCAACATGAGTATACTTACCCCTGCATCCTCCTGGGTGATAAAGGCCTCCTTGGATGCCAGCCAGCTCTCTGCCTGCTCTGTGAACTCCTGGAAGACTTGAAGATCAAAGCACTGAGCCAGGAGTGTCTTGCGCTCCTCCCAGCTAGTCTCAACCTGGGCCTTAGCCTCGGTCAGCTGCTCCAGGCACTGCTTGATGTCCTCTGAGGCATAGTGACCCTGGTCCACCATGGAGGAGCTCGTCTCGTAGAGGGACTCGAACTTGGCATTGCGACCGTCAATTTCAGCCTAGGAGAACAGGAATGAAATTAAGGTCAATTTACCCATACATGTGTCCATAAATGTATGATGTGAACATGTACTATTATGCTGATTGAAGACTAAAACCATTATAAATCTGTTTGAGGGACTCATTTCCATTGAGCATATATTTCAATGGCTCTCATTCTGATTTACCTCTGGATAAAAATTCAATACTATTTTTTTTGAAAAAGAAGACATCTTTTTCATTTGTTAAATAATGCACTGTCTGAAATGAAAACAGTTCATTCATTTTCAGTGAATATTATCCCTTTATGAAACTTGACATGATCAGATATTAAATCTGACACATTAGTTTGACCAACATACCTTTCTCTCCTTGTGAAGCTCACACAAATTCTCCACTTCACTAGATGTTTTGGCGAGCTCCCCAGAAGTCATGTGATTGATCACCTGACCAGTCCAACCCATCTGTCACAAAGAACAACAATATGATGTACACTATAGAATAAATGCTCTCACAAGTGATGGTGATATGTTACAGGCATCAGTTTTGGGGTAGAATTGGTAATTACATGTATTAAATGTCACCAAACTCATTCCTCATCAATTATTCATGCACATTTAATTCCAACTACAAGAACTTTTATAAAAAGGCTCAAACAATGAAGGGAAACTACAGATTTCTCATCGATCTAAAACAATTGACATTTTTAGAGAACCCCAAAATAAGTTCACATCCAGGTCACAATCATCAAGACAAATGAACTAGCGCAGACATATAAGTTTTACTCACCATTTCTCTGTAGTCCTTGTAGAACTTTTGTAGATTGAGGGAGCTATCAAGCTTCTCCTGCCGCTGCTGACTCAGCTCACAGAGGGCGCCCCATTTCTTTTCTGCTTCCTGTTCTGTGGCTAGGACTGAGGCTTTTGCAGAAGGTTGCCTCTTGCTGAGCTCTGCAGCAGTCTTCTTTAGCTCCTAAATGATGTTGTAATAAAATGTTTAGTAATATCATCAAAGAATATTGACTTTTCATTTTAAACCTTGTAAATATTCATCCTTCATCTTAACCCTTTGCTAGATCAAGGTTCTCTAGCAAATCATAAATGCGTTAATAGGTAACTTCATTCACAGTGGACCCATTATACTACCTTGTCCTTATTCTACACATTGTTAAAGAGCTAATTTAAAGTAAATGTAGATGAGTTGGCTCAATGTAACCCTGTAAACGATCAACGGATCGGACGCTGATACCGATCCGATCAGGGGTGATCGGATAATAATTTCCGATTGCTGATCAATTAAAATGATCGAAAAAAAATCGGCAGATTTTTTTTTTTTTTTTTTTTTTTTTAATGCCGAAAATTTTCAGGTTTTTGGCTATCAAATGCTTTAAAAAAATTCATAGCTGCGATTATTTTGTCATTTGGAGTTGTTGTAGACCATGTTTGTTGATATTTAGTGCCTTTTCATGACTTTGAAATTAATAATATTGGTCTAAGAGAAGAGGCAAAACATGAGGGCCGCCATCTTGGATTATAATGTAGGCATGCTTTTGCCTCTTCTCTTAGACCAATATTATTAATTTCAAAGTCATGAAAAGGCACTAAATATCAACAAACATGGTCTACAACAACTCCAAATGACAAAATAATCCCAGCCATGATTTTTTTTAAAGCATTTGATAGCCAAAAACTTGAAAAATGTTGTCATTAAAAAAAAAATTAAAAAAAATGAGCCCTAAGTAACAGGGTTAGCTCAATGTATTTAAGAAATCGGGTTTGAAACCAAATCAGTGCAAAAAAGCTCTTGGCTAAGATTTCATACCACTCAGTAAGGGTTCTAGGGGCAGGGGGGGGGGGCTTTATTTCTTCAAGCCCCCCTAGTTTTGTGTGAGGCACATGTACAAAATGAAGGTAAGAACCCCAAATCACCCTCCTTAATTGCTATTCTAGAACCACTTCTGAAACCATTAGCCCCTAGTTGCGTTTCTATGCAGGATCTTTGTGCATTATTAGCACTAAGATACAGGAAGCATATCACTCAATCAAAAATATTCAACCACTCACCTTGAGTCTAGTCTCTATAGCTGTAGAATCCCGGACAAGCTCACCGTGTCTTCTCTGAAGTGACTCCGCAGAACTCACATCTTTGCCTACTTCCTCAATGTCCATAGCAAATCTCTGACATCGAAAAAAAAAAATATATACAATTATACTATTAAAACATTAATGTCTCGATCAGCTTACCTCTTGAACATGAACATCTAAGGATAAGGTAAAATCCTATACTATAGTATAATCCTAAATCATCTAATTACCAAGTTGTAATGCATTTGATGATTGATAGCCTTGGAAAAACAAAAAACCCAAGCCATATGAACCTAGCTGTTTCCTGATATTCCTTAGGATGAACCAAGAAAACAAGGAAAATATCACAGTTTCTCTACAAATTACATGACAATTCTACAAACAAATAAACTAACCATAAATAGGATTTCCTTGAAATATGTAGATACCACTTGAAAACAATAACGGTTATACAGTAAGACAAATAAGGGTATCATTATTACTGTAGTGTGTAAGACAAAAGCAAACAATAATTATACTTCAGGTTTTGATAAAAAGTTTAAAATTACCTTTTCACTAATCCTTTCCATAACATCATCCATATCCCTATTGAAGGCATGTATCTCAGCAGCATTGGTGAGCTCTGTACGATACTTGGTGAGTCCAGACTGAAGACCTTGCCAGCTAGGGGAATCAAATCAATCATATCAATGTTTATTATTCAAAAATTGCTAAACAGAGTGAAGCTTGTGTGTAGTATGTATAACAAAAATAAAATTGACACTTCCCACCAAAAACATTGCATGAACAATTCTTATTTGAGGTCTAGTCTGCTAAAATAATAGTTTCATCACTTTGTTTCCCACATAAAAATATAGTAGCAACTTAATAATACAGAATTTCCATACATTTAGGTGTCAAGAAAAGATGGACAATAAAGCTTTAGAAAAAAGCTTTAGAAACCTGGGGCCCGTCTTATACAGAGTTGATATCTATCGCAACTACATGTATGTACCTAAAAGATAGGAGACTGCAAACTTGGGATTGACTG
This sequence comes from Strongylocentrotus purpuratus, assembly GCF_000002235.5. NCBI lineage: Eukaryota > Metazoa > Echinodermata > Echinoidea > Camarodonta > Strongylocentrotidae > Strongylocentrotus > Strongylocentrotus purpuratus. The sequence continues at coordinate 23,020,583 of NW_022145611.1, forward strand.
GAGGACTTGCGCTTAATTTGGAACGATTGCAACTCTTTACAAGATGGGGGCCCTGGTTGATAATTATTCTACAATGTAGAATTAAACCAAAACAACAACATTCAATAATCCTCTGACTTTTCTTACGACAAAAAGCATCAAGATTTGTCACCTTGCTTTGATATCCTTGGTTCTCTTTCTAATGTTGTTCGTCTGATCTGGGTTGCCTTCCTTCATCAGTCTCTCACCCATCTCACACATACGCTTCACAAAGGCGTCATCCACTGAGAGATCCTGTAAAAGAGACATGGAGAATTGCAAGTTGGGTGAGCTATTCTAATCTTACTTCATAGTTAACACTCAAATGTCCTCCAAGCTGTTGAAATTCTCTGATATGCAAACTTTTCCTTCAATTTTTTTCAATAAAAAATATATACTGGCACAATAAAATAAAAATGCTATGTGTACAATTTATAACATATTTTAGTAAAAAAAAAAAATTAGAAAACAGTAACTGAAAGTGAAGTATTAGAAAGAAAAGACTAGATCAACATCAAACTCCAAACTGACTACCAGTACTACCAGCCAAGTGGGTTGTTGGAGCTGATACATGTATATGTAAAGTAATGTAATTCATATTTACTTACTGAACCGATGTCATTGAGTTTCTTCTGTAGTTCCATACAGTGTTCATAGTCATTCCCTACGTCATGTGCAGACACCATCACTTCCTGTTGGTCACAAACATGGGAAATTTAAAGCTCTCAAGAGTAGGAAGAATCATAGATATTGCAAAAGGTTGTCATAGCAATATGATATCAAGAGATGTGTTTATTTTGGATTTGACAAGATCAATATTCATTTATCCATCGATCAAGAATTTGAAATCTGAATTCTACCCACCTTCTCTCTCGTCCACTTTTCGATCTTCTCTGCCATTTGGTTGTACTCCAGCAAGTCCCTGACCTCTTCTAAATGCTGCCCTCTCTTGACGGATGCCTGTCTCAGGTCATTCCATGATTTCATCATTTCTGACATTCTTTGCTTGATGTTTGTAGAGTCAGGATGCTGTTGCTTTAAAAGCGATTCCCCCTCCTGAAAGACAATGGAAAAAACAAATAGCAGTACATTAAAAAGAAAAGGAATCATAATAATAACGTATTTAACAAAATAAAGATATAAAAACAAATTCACATCCATCCTATATCCGAATATGCCTCAAATATCACAAGGAAACTAGCAAAATTGCTATATGGTTTTGCACATCATTTGCAAAATGTTACATTTTTTTATTTTCACTTTTGTTTAAAGGTGGGTATTTTGGGGAGATATTAAGTTAACTAGACAAAATAAACATGTTTTCCCATGGAATACGGTTATTTCAAAGAGCTAGAAAGATCATGTGTTTAGCTTTTAAATGGACACAGAAGTGAAGTTTGCTATAATCAGTCATCACCGCCATTTCCGTAACCTCAAAATTAATTCATTCCAGATGGTGTACATACAATGCACCAAACCTGCCAAATAGTACAACAATAAACTCAAGGGTGAACTGTACTTTGTAAAATTAAGAAGGGAAATAAAGAGAGACCTTATTACCTGTTTGACATCAGAGATGAGCTTCTCATTGGCTTTGATCTCAGCCTCAAAGGCTTGATGTTTCTGCAGTCTCTTCATCTTCTCCTTCAGGTTACTGAGGGATTCCAGATCATCGTCTCCAAAGGTCTTCCACTTCTCACCAATCCATGCCTGAGCCTGAGACAAAGATAACATCAAATGATGAAATTATTAGTTAATAAATGAACTGAAATTGAATAAAACTCTTTTTTTAAATAGAAAACATAGAAATGTGTCAAAGAACAAAAAAAAAGTGGTCAGGAGAAGCTAATATTTAGCATCAAAGAAAAAATTGCTAGGAATAGATACCATATTATTTTTAGTGGACTAAAGATATTTTGCAAACATTTTCTGAACAATCATTAATGTATTAAGAAAAATTAAAAACAATATTTTTAGAATAATATGAAGAAAAAAAATATTGCAAAACTTCAACAAGTCCACATAAATACATGTAATGAGCCACTTTAGTCAAATAGAGCAACTGTCACTTACAAATTTTACTTTTATGAGAAGAGCAAGTACAAGCACTTGTTAGAGGAAAAATAGGTATCTATAATAGCTCCATGATAACAAATAAAATGCAGGTTACTAACCTCTGCAATGTCTCTGCTGAATTGAGCATACAGCTTAGCAGATGATAATTTCTGTCTCCTCTCTGCACTCAGATCTCGAAGTCTTGCTCGCCTATATAAGAAAGAAATGAGAAGTGGTATGAACTGACAGCAAAAATACAATAACAACTACTCAGGAAGAATAGAAGAAAGAAAAGGACCTGGATAAAGGAACAGGAAAAACCAAGGAAATATTGAACACCATCTATATCTCCAATCAAACAAAAGATTGTAAAAGAAAAAATGGAAAAGAAGGGGTGCAAAAAATGAGATAGAAAGAGGGAGAAGTTAAAAGGCTCTTACCTTTTTGTAACTTCTTTCAGTTTCTCTTGAATACCTGGTGCATCAAAATGACCTTCTTCCATCAGCTGGCTACCGAATACTTGAAGTGTATTTGTCTACAAAAGAAAAATAACATAATCAAATAGATAAATTTAAAAATTACATTCTTTTAATATAAATTATTTAGAGCTCTACAAAACTAGCGCCTAATCAAATTTATGATGGAACATATGCTAATGATCAGGGTTTCTACTTACCACTAAATTTCACCAACGGTGACCTCGATTCACCTCACAACTTGTAAATTCAAAATAGCATGAATTCTTGACTTTTCAGACGTTGCTGCATTAATGGCAACGTTTGAACTCACCTTCTCTTCTTGAGTTGCAAGAATTTTCTCAAAAGCTTCATGCTTCTTGATCTGTGCTTCAACTTCTTCCACAGTTGCTCCCATGTCACTGCTTTGAAGGTAGACCTGGGGTTACAAAAAAAAAAGAGTATCCAACATTCAATTTTTCATCAATAATCAATAAGTATCTGCTACCTTTCATTTTTCTTGATTTCATCATTAGCTTTTCAATATCAAATGAATTCATGCAAAGACGTATAGCGTTATCTACCCTTACGTTTGTAAGTGCTGTAAATCTGAATTGCTCATCCCAATGGGATTTGATTGACAACAGTGAAAAATATATGTACGTAATCCTGAGTAGACTCATTAATCTTTTGCAAAGAAGAACAATTTGCCTTAACATATGATCATTAAGCTGTAATGCATTGCCTGAAGGCAAAAAGATGGCCTACCTCTTGTTGGCTGCTAAGGGTTTCTAGGATCTTTGCCTCTCTGTAGAACTGTTGCTGTTGATGGGCCTGGTCTAGTTTCTCCTTCTTAGTCTGCCAGCCTCCGTGAAGGTCCTCTCTGGCCTGTAAGACTGCTTCAATTCTCTCCTGGATCTAAAACAATAACAGATTTACCCACGTTTAAATACCAGTCTATTCATGGGTGTCATCAAAATACACAGAAAACTGCAGCTTTCAGTTCTTTAAAGTAATTTTATTTCTATCTATATATATTTATTTATTATTATTATTATTTTTATTGTTATTATTTTTTTTAAATATATATATTTATAATTTTTAAATTCTATTTTATTTATTTATTTATTTATATATTTATTCATTCATTCATTCATTCATTCATTCATTCATTCATTCATTCATTCATTCATTTATTTATTTATTTATTTATTTATATATATATATATATAAAAGCAAGTTTAGTGAAACTGCAATTTCTGACAGTGCTCAACTGTAGGAGCAAATGTAGATATAGGAGTTGGAAGGTTACACTTTATTGGTACGAGTTATACAGACTGTTTCGCCAGAAGGCTCATCAGTAACTAAATACATAATACAATCATGGCGAAGTTAAAAACACTTATGTGCAGTCAGGCAAGAATACAAAAGAGACACAAATAATACCCAAGTAATATATATATATATATATTTTTTTTTTTTTTTTTTTTTTTTGGGGGGGGGGGGGGCGAAGTTATAGATATGCACCCACCTACAACACTGAACTTCTCGTCAAATTCACAACCAAAAAGGTATCATGTTTGGGGGCTACACATGCACCTATCTTGACATCTTGATCGACCAACAGTGATCAATATCAACTATTCATCATTTTGACAAAAGTAAAATAACCATCCACCTCTTTTGTCGAAGAACTCACAAGTCTAACAACTAGATACTTCGCATGTTTTAACATGAAATTTAATTTCCAGCCTCATATTGATATTCAATTTATGTAAAACAGCTATCAGCAAGTTTTAAAGTTCACATAAAGCTTACAATCCCTACCTCTTCGCTGGCAAAGTGCCCCTGCTGAATGAGGATCTCTCCTGCCTGAACCAAGGAGCTAAAGTTGTCTTCTCTGGCCTCTATCTCTGACCTGAGCTGTACATGGTTGTTAATCATACTCATAGTAGTGTATACATCCTTTACAGGTTCCTCAGCTTGTATCTCTGCATTTGCATTGTCTGACCACTTGATCAGGTCCTTACACTGAGGACAGAATAAGAGAGAACACAAATATGGTATGATTAGGGCAAAGAAATGTGACTATACAACCTCTGTTGAAAATGTACACATATGATAATTCTGATAAAGACCCTTGATGGATATAATAGTACTACAGCATTTATTTTGCGCCATCGCTCTAAGTAAACTATATTCTGAGGCGCAGAGGGAGATTATTACCCTGGTTTAGCACGGCTGCCATTACGGCGCTCTAGCATTTCAAGGAAGCATTTCATTTAAGAACTTAGTCAGTAAAGGTTGTATATAGGTGAAATTAATCAGAGTAGTTCATCAGCTTGTATCTCTACATTCACACTGTCTAATCTCTTGAACTTATACTTCAGATAAGACGTATACGTAAAGCTGTAGGTTCCCTGTCTGCTTACCTACAAGTATGTACTTGCTTTCTTAGTATCCTGAATACATGTTATATCACATCAAACTATTAGGATTTACTAAAAATATTTTAATAGCCAATCAGAAGTAAGGATTCCACTGTGACGTGCTTACAAGTGATTTGCTTAATAATCAACTGCAAGTGAACTTCCAACTACAGTCAAACCTTTTTAGTGACCACCTCTCTAGAAAGAATACATTTTTTGTCTCCCTTAAAAATGGTGTCTCTTTGAAACATGTACTAAAGAAACCTGTCTACAAAGACCACCTGTCTACATAGACCACTTTTTGTGTTTCCCTTGGGCGGTTGCTATAGACAGGTTTAACTGTACTATGGATGAGCATTAAACGGTACGGGGGCTTACAGTAGCCATGAGTCTGTGGAAGTCATTTGCTGCTTGAAGACTTGATCTCCTCTCTGTGGCTCTCTCCTGTAGGAGGTTCCAGTCGGCTACCATGACACTCTGCTGCTCATCAAGCTGCATGGCGTTCTCTCCTGGGTACTCCTCCTGAAGACGAACAGCCTCATTGACAAGGGTCTGCAACTGTATGGTTAAAAAATAAAAGGTGTGAGCTGCCATTTTCCAACCCATGCTCATGCATTTAAAAAGGTATTCCATATACTAGTGTACTAGCTGCCACATTGAAAGTGTAAGCACTGCTTTCCTGACCATCAGGGTAGTCGTCCTGGCCCATCATATTTTGTTTATGAGGCGCGATAGCTCAGTCGGTAGAGCAGTGGTCTCGTAATCCGGTGACCGGGGTTCGAAACCAAGGCCATGCGCTAGTGCCCATTGGTAAGGCATTAATCCTCATTACCAGGTCCCTCGGAGAGGACCTAAAGCCGTCAGCCGTCTGGTTGGTTACTTACAGTACAAGCATTTATGCTTTCTTAGCAGTCAGGTAAAATAGCAACCACCACCATCATTTATAAAATATTTGCAACTTGGAGGCTAAATACACAGGGTATAATATCTTTTTATTCATGAATATAAAACTCATGAAATGGAAACTCCTTTCAATATATATGTACATGTATTTTACAACTGTGACAATTTACAGACAAAGGTATAGAATCGCTGCATCCCTACAATTGAATATGTATGTCCTTACTATCCTTTCTACATTTTTTAAAATCAGTGAATGATAAACAGAAAATTTCTTTCCACAAGGAATATAATACTGTGGGAATAAGAAAAAGTTGAAAATTGTCGGGCACAGCTGTCTCTCCAGCAAAAGAATATCAATCAAAAAGAGTCTTGGCTCTATCAAAATAATGGTAGACATAGAATAGACTTACCTGTCCTTCAAGAGCTACCAGGTCACTTTCAAAGGCCTCATGTTTCCTGACCAGTGACTGTACTGCGTTGACATCCTTACCAAGCTCTTCAGGTATGATGGCATATTTCTCCTGTTACATGACAAAAAGAAAATTAATGTTGTTTTTGCATCATTTATATCTTCTGTACAGTTACTAGATAACTATATGTTTCAACATGCACTGCTAATTAGTTGTAACATATTTGTTGCTATTCTAATCTAATCTTGTTCAAATTATAGAAAACATGGGCATGGAATCACTATTTTACATTAGATCATAGATATAATTTTACAGTTGAATTTTTAAACAGCTAATTAAATATCAAGCCTAGCTGGCGCACTACAGTAATCATGTATGAGACTGCAACTGTTAAAAGCAACTTTAGTACATGCTATATTAAATCAGAAAGAAATGTTTAAGTCACTGCATGCACACAGATAGAAAAATGATGCAAACTACACCAACATAAAATGACTGAAATATTAATGTATTAAGAAAGATCATAATCTTTCTATTAAAGTAGCATCTAGGTTGGAGGAGACGACAATGGTGTGTTTGTAGGTGGGGGGGGGGGGGGGGTCTTCAGCTCACCTGTATTCTAGACATAGCTTCCTCGTAGTCTCTGTTAAACTGGTGGATCTGTCTTGCTGCCTCCAGCTTCTCTTTCCTACTGTTTAGCCTATCCATCAACATATCAAGTGCTTGTCTGAAATAGATGGGATGATATAAAATTAGAGTTGATGAGAGTGCTCAATTAAAATCTGAATAATATTATTTGAATTTACCTTATAGTGGCAAAATGGAATTGTGTTAGAGTGCAGGTTTGATATGAGTGGAGCAGAATTCACTCATACTCAAGCAACTTTTAACCCACAAATTAGACATGTATCGTCTTGGCATTGTGTCATGAATTTTACTTCTTTACCTGACATAATAATAATAATAATAATACATATGATTTATAAGGCGCCAAATCCACTTGACAGTCAAATGCTCAAGGCACAGCTTGTGCAAGAGATGAAATACATACATGATACATTTATACAAAGTGCGATAGGAAAGGTACAGACATGAAAGGTTATGGTAATCAATTATAAGCTCTCAAACCATTGTTCTATCCTTATACAAAGTTTTAGACAACTTTGGTTTAAATGGTCTAGCTTTCCCAAATTGATACCTCTGGCACCTCATCTGTTCACTACTTACTGCAAACTATCCTGTTTCTCTATCAATGAATCACTCTGCTCATATCTCTCTGCAACAAGGCTCTGGACCTGCTTATCGCATCTCTTGAACTGATCCATACCCGTCTCTACATGGCGACAAAACTCATCAAACTTCTTGCTCAGCTCCTATTAGCAAAAAAGCACACACAAAAATGTTTTTTTAATTTTTTATTCAAACCTTTACAACTGCACAATCATTATTCATTTATTAACTGTTTAGTAGAAGCCTATCAAAATATGACATATATCAGCTCATTTAATTACTAATTAATTTAATATTATATTCACTGATATTGATAACATGATGTGAAATCTGGGCCCCGTCTTACAAAGAGTTGCGATTGCTTTGGATCAATCGCAAGTCCTCCAATCAATCGCAAATTTGCAGTCTCCTATGTCTTATGTACATAGCTGCGATTGATATCAACTCTTTGTAAGACGGGGCCCTGGTCTTAAATCTAAATAGTAATATCAACTATAAATCACTTCATTTATACCTTATCTGACACCGCAAAGTAAATCCTAACTTATCTTTTCAAAGTTTTTCTGAAGTCAGATCAGCAAAATCTACATTTTATTGCTTCATCATCAGAGAAATTTACATCAAAAACATCATTGGGACATATAATCATTCTTTAAGTTTTGAAAAATCAATTCACAATATGTAGGGAATATTGATCTTCTCCATCAAAAAAACAAAAGACACCATGCAAACATTGTTTACCTCCAGATGTTCATAATCCTGACCATACTCCCCTGAGCTGGCCACCTGATACTGTTCTTCAATCCATTCTCCAAGCTCATCGCTCTCCCTCACGTACTGATGCATCAGCTTGGTCTGTTCTAGCTTGAAGGTCCTGTGGGTACCCTGGTCCATCACGTTCTTGTACTGCTGAAGAAGCTCATCCTGAAGGGACATAATAAATCAAGAATTGGTGAACAACATCATACTATTTAATGGCATCATAGAGTTACTCATTTCCATGTAATTTTTCATTTATCTAAATACATTTTATTCAATGTTTTGCCTTCATCTCGACCTGAATAAATGTCATCATTGAGATAAAGCAGAGATGTTGAGAGATAAAACAAGAAAGAGGGAGAGATCAAAATTGAAGGGAGAGAGAAAACAATATAGGAAGACAGATATACATAACAAAATGACAATAATACTAGACATGAGACAGGATGAAAATAATATTAGGGGTGACTATCGATTTGAAAAGACTATACTGATAAAGATGGGGAGTTTATGCACAAATTTAAATATATCCAGACAAATCAACTAGTAAATCAGTCGCATGTTTTACTTGACATCCCCATTCCATATCATTCTAGTTTAAATCAAGAAAGAAGAAGAAAATAAAAGTAGATGGGTTCTTAAACCCCTGAGAAGACACTCTATAATAGACTGACCTGTCTTTCAGAGATGCCTTGAGCCTCTGGGTTCCCTGATGAAACCATCTGCTCCTTCCTGTCTCCTAGAGCCCTGATCACACTGTTATAGTGCTCTATGTTCAGTTCTAGGGCCTGGATAAAACAGATACACATATTAGGTCAAGTGTTATAAGGGTAGTAAATGTCTCACATCTTTACTGCAAGAAAAAAAAGAAAAAAAAATTACAATTTCCCTGACCTTTCAAAGACAATTTCGACATCTTACCCTACTGGATACTCAAAATGAGGCAAAGATTCCCTTTACTGCAATGCATAGTATGGGAAGTGGTTTTTACATTAATAAACTAAGTGTTTTCTACCTTTTTCATAAATTGGGCAAGTTTCATAGACTTTAACATTTGAAAAGTTAGAGCAAAAGCATTTCTAATGTATATACATATGCATGCAACTATATCCTTTCAATGTTTTACTGCCTTCAGAACACTTGAAAACATGATATTCATTTTAAAGCAGATATATATATATATATATTTATATATATATATATATAATACATTAACGATTCAAAGTGAGCAACACCTCTGAAGAGTAAAGGAAAAGGGGAACATAACAGGCAAAAAACCCTGGGTTAGTACCTTATTCTTTGCAAGCATCTTTTCCGTAGCATCCTCATCTTTGCCATAGTCAGTGATCATTGCCAGAGACAGCTTCTCAATCATCCAGGATTCAGCTTCAGCAGCCTCTGAGTAGTACTAAAACAAACATGAATGCAAGAGATATCAATTTCAGATGGAGAAAGGCATAAGAAAGGCAAAAAGAAAAGTTAATACCTTCATGTTTTGATGACAGAAAGCAGTACTTCGACATAAACTGATGAAGATAGAACTAAACTAAAATATTGAGAATATCAGGATGTAAAATCCAAACCTTATTTACATTAAAGTCCTATGAATTTGTTGGGTCTATATGACATGTCTCATGAAACAACAATTTTTTGATACTAAGAAATAAATTGTTGTAGTATGTTATTTTGAACTTATATGAAAATGGTGATTCTGTGTTGTGTTATGGCGTATTAAAATATATTAAAATATCTAAAATTGAGGTTATCTATATCAATAATAAAGCATTCTAGGCAAGGTTCTGCTTGTACTGCATCACTGTTTCTTATATAATATTTCTTTTAAATTCTTGTATAATTCTATTCCAGCAATTACAGATTGTTAATGCTTCTCAATTCTCAAAGCACAACTTACCTTCTGTGCTTCAAATGCCATATCCAGTTGCTTTTTCCTGGCCAAGGCCTGGTCTAGTAACTGGTCCCATGACAGGGACAGGTCCTGACATCGTTCCTGGACCTCATGCAAGGCAAAGTGACCGGAGTCAATGAGATGCTGACCGGTGCTCAGATCCTTGTCAATAACAGGCTGGTGACCAGATATCTCAGCTTCAAGTTTCTGAGGGCAAAATCATCAAAATGATTACATATAAGTAACTAAAAAGCAGTTTTACGTATATAATTTATATATCAAATATACCAAAATTACGTGTATCGACAATTTCATATTTCAAGAGAATTGATTCATATTATTCCACAGCATATCTGTAACCTGAGAGAAAGTACAATCAAACTTCTTCATATCATGAAAAATCAAGTATGTCAAATTAAAAAGGATGAATCTAATGATTACATCATGGCTTAAAATTTTATACAAGATCTATTTATGGTGTTCTCATACCTGATGTTTCTTGACCATGCTCTGAGTAGAAGTGAAATCTCTTCCATAGTTGGTAGAGCTGGCTGCAGGAGAGTGGTCTTTGATCCATTGAAGCTCATTGTCGACATCATGGTAGAACTGCTGTACCCTGAGGGATTCCTCAAGCTTCTTGCGCCTCTTCTCAGCTGGGGCCTGTAACTCTTTGAATCTAGGAGAGCATGCACAGAGGAATGAGGTCACATGGTGATAACCTTTAAAGCCCGTCTGTACTAGAACTCAGCTCTCAATTAACATAAGAAAAAGAGGATCATGGGGGACCAACAGGCACCGCTTTGGCATTGTTTTCTATATAGAGGGAGCAAGTAGCTATAAGTAGTGCAGTGGAGCTTTAAAACATTATATCACATCAAACCATCAAAATTTACATAACATTTAATCTGCATCTATGACACTTCTCCTGGTGACAACATGGAATACTTCCTATGAATAATCAATCAAACACGGGTCTTAAGTCTTCACAAGTATACCTATGTGTGACGTATGCCGTCTCGGATTTAATCTTGTCTGTGTCAAAGTGACCTTGGTCTGCAAGCTCCTTGGATTCCTGGGATAGTTTCTTCATCCTCTCGGCCTGCAGAGACATCTCTGTATCCAACACCTACAAAAGAAAACAAAAATATATGATGCAGTGACACAGCATGTCACACTGAGAAGTATGCCTTGTAATCAATCGGTGGAAGTTCTATCTCTAGCTTTATGATGATTGAGATGTTGCATGTAATACATACATGTCGAGGGGTCAGTGACACAAAGACGTAACTCCATTTTGGCCATTTTGAGAAAGACTGGTTTATGTGTCACTGAGCACTTGGGCCTTTATAAGGAGCTAAGTCTATGTTTCACTAGCCATTTACTTCAATGGGGTGTTGGGTGGAGTTAAGACTGAGTTTAAGCCCCTCAATTCACTCATAGATTTACATATGTGTCAAAGCTGAACACAAATTCCTCAAAATCCAAGAAAGCAGACAATTCTTCAAATTTAATGTGACAGAAAGCTATTTTTGCTATCAAGAAGATGTTTAAAAAAGGCAAATATCATTCATGAAATTACCTGCTGTCTTTTGAGAAGACTCTTGACGCTTCGAAGGTCATGACCCACATCCTGCGATGCCATGGCAACCTCTATCTCCTGGATGTTACCCGCAGCATTTTCCATTGCCCGTATCAGCTGCTGCTCCTCCACGGCCTGCTGGAGCTTCTTCCCTCTCTCCTTGAACCTGTCCGTCAGATCCGTCCAGCGCGAGTTGATGGCTTTCAGTAAGACCTGGATCTCCTCTGAGTTGGCATTGTCGGACTTGACGATAGCAGCGCCAGTCTAATGTAAAGAAAATGAGCCGAGAGGGAGTTGGACGGTAAACATAGTATGAACCTATGATGTGTAATGTTAGTGAATTTACCCTATTGCTGTGCCTCACTGACATGGACTACCATAAAAATAAAGCCTGGTATTAAGCTGGTTGTTTTCTGAAAGCCATATATGACAAGCATTCTATTATCAATCAATATAAAAAGGTGATATGTCTTTGCATGCTCAAACAGTATTGATCCTTACTGTCATTTTTACTTCCCGTTTGACCTCCTACTCTTTAATTTGTACATAAGTTTAAGTTTAGTAATTTTAGCAATCATACAGATATTTGTGGGGGTGTACCACTGACTGTCACAATGTGACTGGGATTTCTTTTTTAGACAGAGAATGTGTTAGCTGAATAGATGTTGTTGGTAGCAATTTACTAGGTCAACTAACTTGGGTCTCTAGTAGAGCAGGTGTCTGTCTTTGTCTGTGTGTGTGGAAAGGATGAGGAGAATGTTAATAGGAAAGTTTTGAATAGAGGATTCAGTAAAAGGAATTTGGATGGACAGTTTTGGCATGAGAGGAATACAAAGAATGTTAAGGAGGTTACTATTGAGAGAGCCAAAGTGGATTAAGAGATTTAGGGTAGTTTAATCAGATTGCATATGAGATCTCGAGAGGAGCAGACCTTTCAGAACTTGGTCTGATTTTGGGAGTGAATGAGGGGTGTTGGCCACGAAGGTAAAAGTTACAACCACAGGCTATAAGCATGCTGCTGTTGGCATAGACTTTCCCTATACTATGGGGCCAGGCAAGAACCAGGCAGCACAGGCCGACGTGGTAGAAGCCTCATCAGTCCTCGCCTCATCTTGAATCATTGTTTGACCATCTGAACTGGACAAGCTGGGCTCGTAGCCATAATTCTAAGCACCATCAATGGAGTGAATGGACATGTGTTCATAGTCGACACGCTCAGGCAACCTACTCGCGTCAAGTCGTTGAGTCAACGCCCATTGCGGTCGTACACCGGTCAGGTAGGACAGGCTTAGCAGGTCATGCACCACCGCACCGGATACTACATACACCGGAGTATTTCGTTTCACATACTCAGAAACAGGAAGAGGTGGTATTTACAAACTCTAAATCGGGACTCTCTAACCCACAACAGTTTACTTTATATATAAAGACCGGGCTAGAGTCGGGGGATGATTGAGTTTATACCTCGAAGGATGACCTGGTCATCAGGTAATTTATTTTCCTTTGGAAATATGGAGTGATATATTGTGATATAATCGAGTACCGATAAGACGATATTATATACAGTGATAGGATATACTCCTATCTAAGTTCATAGTGATTCTGAATCATTTTATTTTTGTCAATTATTCGCATGTTTAATTATATTGAGCCGATGGCTCTTAAATAAACTGTTTGTACACAATATTTTACTCTTTAAATTGCTTGATTTTCTTGTGATACATACTCATTTCATCAGAACCTAATTTATTGTCAGACCATAGTAATTTACAGTATTTAAATCTGACACTGACTAACTACCTCATTGAGTTTATCTAGTCTCTCCTTGTTGGCCGTTATCTCTGCTTCAAAAGCTTGATGTTTCTTCACTTTCCCAGGTAGGTTGGTCAGTTCTCTGTAGGACTCATCATCAGCGATTTCAAACTTTTCAGCGAGCCATGATGATATCTGTTCCAAAAGATCAGAATGGAATGGAAAATTAAATTCATACAATGCAAACGAACATGGCAACTACATTCTATCAGAAAAATACACTCTGAAAATATGCCATTATCATATTTTACAGAGTCCTAATTCTTTGAAAATTGTGAAAGATTATATTTTTGTTTCACAGTACTCATGAATTACAGTATCTTAACACAACTGCCATTGACATAAATTTTACAGCTACTTTTCTGTCAGTTTCAATCTTTTGGACATATGGCACAATTACAACTTTTAGATGTTTATCTGCTTAATGCATATATAGTCTGAAAACTTATGGGTGAAGGTTTCATGTCATTTCATTTTATTGCAGCACAGAGACACTTACTTCCTTCTGCAAGTCCATACATAAAAGGTTATTTGGCAATATTGATAACAAACTCAACACACAAATATGAATTCAACTACTAAGCTGTCTATTAAATTGAAGATCATACATCCCCATCGTCAATTCTCTAATAACCTTACCTCATCAGCATCTCTAACAAACTCTAGATGCTCTTTAGATTCCTTCAAGGCTTTGTATCTCTGCTCGCTCCTCTCCTTCACTTTATTCCTTCGCTCTATGACTTCATCTCTCCGAGAACCAACACTGGAAAGAAGCAGAAAACTTAATATGTTTAAAAACTAAAATGAATTAAGGTTAATGGATTATAGTTTTTACTTTTTTGATAGCTGAACAAGCATGAATATTTAGAGTCCTAGCTTTTACTCTTGAACTCATATCAACTCCACATAAATATTCTGAAAATCAGAGGTGGGAGGCTCATTTTCAAGATAAACAATTCGTCGCTGTTTTCACAAAGTGACGGTAGTGAAAAAAAATTGCATTCACTTTGCGTTACGATTTTCCTCACTACCGTCACTTCGTGAAAACAAGGACGAATTATCACCACATCTCATTTTGATATTTGCCATTCTCTCCACTAAATATATTCTTTCTGTATGTAAATTCAACGTAAAAATGACATTAAATGTTATATTCATTGAATCTGTACTACCACCATTTTCCAACAACTGTCCTGATCTTGCTGCTTTAACACACTAACCATTACTAGCATCTTCTTTTCTGGTACGGCAATGTTCATACTCACAAGTTCTTTGCGTAGTGTTGTTTGGCAAGGAGTGATTCAGCCATATCCTGCAAGCCTTTGACCTTTTCTTCTTGAAGGTCAAATTTCTTCATGAAATCCCCATGTCTCTTCAGCAGTGAAATGACACTCTCCACTGTGCTCTACGTAAATAAAATACATGTTTGGAAATACTGCAATGTTTAAAAAAAAAAAAAGAACTGAAACATAATGTCCACACACTGAGTAGGTAAAATGATGAAATTTATTGTTTGTATGATAATTTGTGCATATTCCTTTGCGAAAACGTACGCCCAACAGAACAAAAATTACAACTGCAGCCTCTGAAAATGTCTTTGAATTTTCAGATTTTACAGAATGTATAAAACTATAAAATGGAATTAAATGACTTTCGACTTTAAAAGCACATTTTATAAACTGGGGACTCTCTAACATTAATTTCTTCAAATAAATGATTTCAATGATTTTAATTGAGTTTCAATTAAGCTTTTTACAAAGGCTTACAAATAGAAACACTTTTGACGATAGAGAGTAAACTTACCCCTAGATCACGAAAGTCCAGGAAGTCTTCATGACCACTGGTGGTTACATCAATCTGATCTGCCTCTCGATTGAACATCTGTCATACAACATCAAGAAATGGAACAACATAAGAACTAGGACTAATCCATTTATTGGCAGTATGGTAAAATTCATAGTACAACTGATGTATCTGACTAAATTCATGGTACATTATCATTAGAAAAAAGTTATATTATGATTCAGTACTAACATTCATATTGATAGAAATATGTTGATATGCACTTCCTTTATAATCAGACATAATTTCACAATGAATAACTTCCAATTTGTTTTCTTCACATTAACAATAACCATATTGCTCTCCATTCATAATATATGATAAAGAATCTATTGAAGCATGCTCACAATGAAAGTTTCACACTATTCACCTAACAGCTCTGAAGAAGACCTCTGAAACAAAGATATCGCACCATTGTAATCATCCAACCATGATGTTATGTTATGACAAAGCAGTTATTCTTTCTTTCTCTTCCCTCATGTCTGCTATTATCCCTTCTTTTTTTTTCTGAGCGCATAGGGACTTAAACTTAAACAACAGACCACAGCATGGCAGCTAATAATTTGTGAATTGCAAGGAAGGTCAACACTCTGTGATAAAGAGAACTGTGAACTTACAGCTAAGTCCAGAGCATCTTCCAGGTGTGTATTCCTCTTATCCCATCTGGTTCCCAGACCTTCCTTCATGGCTGATAGCTTCTCTACCTTGTGTGCAATGGTCAGTGAATCAGGTAAGGTCTTCAGGAGCTGCCCTCCCAGTTTGGTCAGTTTGGTGAATCTATGCATGAAGGTCAGGAGACAATGCGCTATCAATCCATGTCTTAATAGAGACCAATTTATAGCTGAAATTTTTCAGTTCATTCTCATTGGAAGTGCACACTGAACAAAACAAAAACTTTCTTCAATACAGAAATAATCAAACTGTTCAAGTGAAGAGGATAATATTAGGGACATTTTTTTCTTCAAAAGGCTGAAGTGATCACCAAACAGAATGTTAAGGAAATCTTTCAAACTAATCAGGAATCTAAAAATCAATCACAAATTCAATAATTTGTAAGTGTAAGGGCAGCAATGTGTAAAGCAGCTTTACCATGAATCACAATGACATTGATGTTCGAAATTGTAACAGCTCACTCCAGAATGATGAAGAAAAAAATAATAACAATTGTTTTACATGGATATTTTAAGCACATAACAAGGACTCTCTTAAGTTTAAAATAAAATTGAGGGAAAATAAGGGAACTCACTTGTCTCCATGAGCTTGAATGTCCTGAAGTAGATCACCATGTCTCTTGAGCAAGTCTTCTGAGCCTGCTACATCTTTAGCGAGCTCAGTGTCTAGGAGTTTACCATTCATCTCATTACACCATGCAATCTACAGGACAGACAGGGAGACAGTGATACCATATCTAACAAGCATAGTCTCACTGAATCTACACATTTATTCTACAGCTTATTGAGACCACTCAAACCCTTGTGGCCACCTCTACATAGAGGTCACTGGTCAACAGTGTCTCCTTACATATATATTTCACCCTCCCTCCCTTTCTCTCTCTCTCTCCTCTCTCTCTCTCTCTCTCTCTCTCTCTCTCTCTCTCTCTCTCTCTTAGTCTCTCTATCTGAAGATATATATTTAACCTGTCTAGAAAGGACACCTTTTTACTATGGCCACTTTTTGTTCCTTTAAGTGGCTTCTATAGACAGGGGTTGGCTGTATTCGAATACTGATCAAATGACTATGACTGCAAAATGCTAATTCTTCAATTTACAATCATTTTGAATTAATCATTCCTTGGGTACAGTTATGATGGTATCATACTTTCTCTTGCATATGCCCCCCACCCCCCCCCCCCCCACAATTAGCACATTCCAACAATTATCATGCAGATAACATCCCCATTTCAGCCCTTATTTTCAAAATGCAGTGTAGAAACCCTAAAATATCATCTGAAGCATTTATGATTAAATACATGAGATAATAGTACAAAACCTAGTGCCAAAAACATTCTTTACTCACCAATTCTTTGGATTCATTATGGAATGTAGTGATATCCCTAGACTGAGCCAGCTGGGTTTTCCTCTCTGTAGCCTTATCCTCCAGATTATCCCAAAGCTTGTGGATGTCATCTTGACGATTGCTGATGTGATCACCCTCATCTGGGTAGGAGGTTTTTACTCTGCAAGTTACAGAAGAAACATACGAATATGGTAAACAAAATAAACAAAGTATCCTTGTTCATCTAGACTACCCTAAGGCTTACAGATCTCATCCTGATGATTGCTGATATGGTCACCTTCATCAGGGTAGAATGTCTTTACCGTAATTAACGGTGTATAAACCGTTGGTTTGAAAGTAATCTTTCTGATAGATCTCAATATGTACCGTAGTTTATAATAATAATTCCTACACACGGTGTACCACAAGGTTCTATCCTAGGTCCTCTACTATTTTTTAATTTACATTAATGATCTTACACATTCAGCTGCACCTCGCAGTTAAATGAAAGGCCTTCCCGCATGGGCTTTTTTAACACGGACCTGGCTTGCTGCCGACAGAATCGGCAAAAAAAAAAGGGCGAAAAAGAGGGGTGCGGTTTATACACGAGGGCGGTTTATACAACGTTAATTACAGTACTCTACAAGTACTAAAGATCATGTAGATACAGTAAAAATAGTATAAATCACATCAAAGGACATGTGGACGACAGAGGGTGATCAATTACATTATCACCTTTAAACAAAATGTGACCTAGACCAATACTGTGGACCAATTGCATGATTACATACAATATAGATGGAGTCAAGTAGGGCAAAGTTAGTCTCTTTTTACATTTGATCAGATCAAAGAAATATATAACAATACTAAATGTGAAGAAAATGCCTACAAGTCATACAATTCATTCAACATCATTTCTCCAAGTAAAAATTGTCCTAAATCTAACCGATGTACTATATACATGTCTTGCTTACCTTAATAATTTTCCAACAAAATTAATAATGATGGCTAGAAATGGGTGTTCTTCATTAGTAAGGAATATATTTTCCAAATATCATCGGAACACTATTACTTACGCCTTAGCAAGGAGTCCCAGTTTGCGTAGTTTGTCCATGACAGGTGTGAGCTCCCTCTGTAGGTTCTCATATTTGCGCTGTAGAGCCTCTGCTGGCAGGGGTTGTTTGCCTGGATCATCGGACGTCAGAGCTTTGAACTTATCCATGATCCATTCCTTGGTCTCACCCCAGGAATGATTGTACAGCTCAATGCTACAATAAAAAGTTTGAAGCACAAAGATTGATATCTGATCAAATTTACTGACATGGAGATAATTGAATAGTGAATAGTATGATGGATTCTCTTAATTATTTACCTGTTAATGCCAGATTAAGAACATTTAATTTTACCAAAATACATATTTAACTTTTTTATGTTTTCTGTAAGAAAATAATTTCAAACACAGTCATATGAAGCTTTGGTGTAAATAATACATCACAATAGGTCATGATACATTCAAAGCTAAACAAAACAAAAACATAAACAAATAACATTGAACAATGCATTTATAACTTCTGACTGAAATGCTTCTATCCTTACGTATATAACCAGAATAAAGTTTTCTGCCAACACTTGGAAGGTCATACCTGGAGGCTCCTTCCAGCATCTTCTCCTTCTCAGCTTTGAGCTCGAGGAGCCTCTTCCACTGCTCTTTGACCTCCTTCTGTCTGCTCCTCACCTCTCCCTGCTTGCTGTGACCCGTCTCAACGAACCTGTCGGCCATCTTGTTGATCCTCTCAACCCTGCCCTGGTTTGCCACCAGATCAATAAGAAGGTTCTCAAATTTTCTCCTTGTTGCCTCAACGTGTTCTGAGAAGCTCTCCTTCTTCTTCAGGGCTTTCTCCTATGTATGAACGAGGAAAAAGGACATCATATAGGTAAATACATAACCTCAGGTATCATTAAGGTTTCCTTTTTCAAAGTGTTCTCCAAAAGCTCTTATCAAGGAAAGAGAAATATCTGTATGAGGTCTACTGACATGAAATGAGGACAAAATGTCTGAAATTACTTTATACAAAATAGTCGATTTCTTTTTTCTTTTAGCTGAAAAACAGGAAAACCTATTACTGCTACATGCAAATTAAGGGAGTCCTTATTGTCTGACTTTTCAAGTCTTTTGGTGACATTTTACACAGCATGATACAAAAAAAAGAAAGAAACAAGTATTCAGTATAGAGTAAAAGGAGCCTGTTTTCGGCCACTTAAGATAAAATCCTATTTTTTGGACCCTTTACTTCCTATTTATTATCATTTTTTGTTCAAATCATGAAGCAAATATTATTATTATTTAAACAAAACAAGAATCCCAGAAAAAATCACGAATTGCCATGACAATATTCATTTCAATTTTCACTGTTTCGGAGTCAGTTTTCGGCATAGCGTACCAGTTTTCGGCCGCATGTACAAAGTCAATAGGAAGCGCGCGCATGCGCCGTGCGTTTCCGCGCTGATCTATAGCACTAGCGGGTGGGGCAGATATCCCACGCCGGAGCTCCCCGGAGCTCGCCAGGCCGAAAACTAGTACTGCGGTGATCGGATATTGTAATCTGAATTAGAAAGAGATATCGTGTGTGCGTTGCGGTGTGCGGCTGCATTGATTTAATACATGCGATGAGATACTTTTGAGCTTGCGACTAGCACAAAATCGGGTTCTAAATCTGAAAAATACTTGAAATAAAGCTCATTTTATGGTACCCATATTTCTTACAGACACGCGTAAGATACTCAATTTTTCAGATTCGGGTAGCGGGACCGCCGATTACATCGCTAAAATGTGATATTTTAGGATATATTTTTCATTGCAAATGTGGTTCTTCAGTGACACTGGCATGGTATGGTATGTGTGGGATATGTGTTATGCTATTATGCGATGTATTTTAGAGGGATTTTACCTTGCCTCCAACCAATCGGCCGAAAACTGGAGCTGGCCGATTATCGGCTCCTTTACTCTAATATTCTAAACTAAATGTGAGCCTAAATTATATGCTCTGGTGACCTTGAGGCAGTACTGACCTTCTCCTTCATCCAATCCTGGAACTCATCACAATCATGGTAGAATGTGAAGAGCTTGATGGCATCCTCTAAGTACCTAGACCTGGCCTCACTCAGCTTGCGTAGTCTCTTGTAGGTGCTGTTGATAGCGGCTAGTTTTAATTCAATGTTGTCCTCATCAAAGTGATGACTCTGTCTTC
Organism: Strongylocentrotus purpuratus; assembly: GCF_000002235.5. NCBI lineage: Eukaryota > Metazoa > Echinodermata > Echinoidea > Camarodonta > Strongylocentrotidae > Strongylocentrotus > Strongylocentrotus purpuratus. The sequence continues at coordinate 23,041,224 of NW_022145611.1, forward strand.
GCGCTAATGTGTACAGAAAGGAAGTGATCAGAAAGGTTAAGAACTCGCTCTTTTTTAGATAGAAATACTGATTTGGAGCTCTTCTAAACTTTCACACAGAGAAAGGGTTTCTCTTGATTCCAGTTTTTATCAAAAGGCGAATGGTGCTGTTGATACTTTCATGTTATTTAAAAACTTTATTAGGTTAAAGCAGAGTTGACCGGCTGAAGATCATCAAAGGACAGCTGGATTTACACTTCATAAGTGATAAAACAAAACATTGCTTAATATTCAAATATCAGGTTTCTGTTACAACCATTCCTTCCATGTACTGATATATTTATTCTGTTGACAAATTTGTACTTTGTAAAAAAAAATAATGAATGCTGACATTTCTAGAAATTGTATTACCTGAGATTGTGTTGCTTCTATAACATCATCTTATTTCCCCTTGATAACATTACTTTAAAAGACAACATGCCCCTCCTCCTAACATAGAAGCTTTTGTAGGAAAGCTCTTACCACTCCCTGATCTTGACAGCATACTCTTCCTATCCTTCGGTTTAATCCTCTTCTTGATCACCTCCTGTCTGATCTTGGTCTTCTTGACCATGACCTTTTCAGGAACTTTGACCTTTCTCTTGACCTTCTTCTTGACGACCTTGGGGCTGACCTCTTTGATGTAGTTTGCTGGGATGAAGCCTTCCTGGGCGTTACCTCTCCTCACACTCCACCAATCATTGTTGGTCTTATCTATTAATATCATGATCTGTGCAAAGAGAGAATGCAATTCTATTAAATTCAGGAGGTATTTAGCAAGAAAGCAGATATTACATCTCAGATACTGTATTAAGTAATCAATATGTATGGAAATCAATGGGAAAATGTAGACTTCCCTAAATTACAGCAGTATGGGATAAAGGTGGAAGGGGGTGGAATTGTACCACATGGCAAAGACAAATTTATCATACCTTTATACCCAGCAGAGTAGAAATGTACATGGGTGCCCCTACCCACACACCACGCTGCCATTTTGTGCTCTATTTTGGGGTTAAGAAAATTTGCCTTTCTTAGTAAAACAAGGAACAGGTACATGCATTGTGAAACTTTTTCCTGAGAACATCTGAAACAAGGGATTAAATATAAACATTTGACTCCAGAATGTATACTCAGTGGCACTTAAGGGGTTAATAGTAACCCTGGGGCTCTCATATCTTACCTCTCCCTTGGCTATTTGCATGTCTTCTCCTTTGTAGTTATACAGGGCCTTGACCTGAGGGTACTTCCTCTCCTCAATCACTTCCTTGATGACCTCTCGCTCGACGATCTCCTCCTCTTCCACCTCATAAGGAACATCCACCGTCTCTGTCGTGAAGGATTCCTCATTGGTCGGGGGTGATGACCTGTCTTGAATCTTTGCCTGTTCAATGGTATTTAAAATATGTTGCATTGACCAAAGAAATCTTTAGAAACATTCATTTTGTCAGCTCTCAACTGAAAGGTTAAAGGTGAAAATTCAAAGAAGATCACAAATATGTCAACTAATGTTTCACCGGAAACTGGTAAGCTAACAGATGGACATCGGACAATTTTTAGGTCAACTACATATGGAGTGATTTATAAAAATACAAATACAACCACCTCCATAGCAGCTGGGATATACAAGAGATTCGCCAGAAAAATAACGATGTTTTAATGACGTCACTATATGGACCAACACTGCCCAAGCAGACGAGTTTAGTGTATATAAATGTGATGGCATGTCAAACCATTCAAAAGGGGATATGACCCGATTCTGATAACTAAAATCTTTTGCTTGTAAAGTCACAGGATAGGGGTTAATTAACAATCAAAGAAACCAGACTTTCAAATTGAAAAACCCTCAGAATGATATTAAGGACGGCATTTGTTCCCTCTTGAAACGCCGAACATACCCCGGTGTGTGCAGCTGAATATACAATAGCGTCTTATTTTGTTTACAAGCGACAGATTCCTTTATTTTTGTATCGCTGCATTTTTCATCAAAATAAAACCATGCGCAGGGTTTAGAGTGAGGCAATAGATTATACATTTAGCCTGATGGTAGTGAAGTAAGAGAAAGAACTCAAGAGAAGATGAAAACACAGGCACTGAAAATGTGTGAGATGTCATGGGACATCGTCTGCTTGTGCAAATCATGTCCATACTGTGATCTCACACATCTCAGCAGCGTTCGGAGAGCTCTTCAGGTGCTATGCCGGGGCTGTATTTAACCGTTTTGTAATTTATAATAATCATTACTTCAAATGTTTCCAAGCATTGAATTTTGATTACCTTGTCAAATCAAAGTTTCAACTTTACAATAATGAAAATAGAGTTAGTTTTTAAAATCAATGAATATCTACTTTAACATTGATTATCCAAAAAATGCACGGTCCCTAGATTCCAATCTCTGTACTACATAAGGAATTTAACAAAGAAACCGATGTTGTATGACAATGTTACCAAGACGAAAATCTACAAGAAGCCTATGGCCCAACTATGACCAAGAACGCTTTGTTGTTGTTATGAGTGTTATGATCAAAATTGTCACTAACAAAAAGTATAATAGATGGAAATTTATGAAGTATCATAATTTGCCATTACTGGAATCCTTTTCATTCAACCTTCATTTTTGTTTAGACAAGACAATATACCTGATTAGATTTGATGGTAGCCATCATCTTCTGTCCATTGTCTCTGAGTTGTACGACCTCATTGTCATAGGCTTGGATCTGCTCATGAAGCACTGTGTGTTTCTGTAGCATGACTTTGGCCGAGTCTGCATCCTTCCCGTAGTCATCGCTGCACACCAAGGGCATCTTCTCTCTCATCCAGGACTCAGCCTCATTGGCATCAATGTAGTACTAAGGTGAAATTTCAAAGAATTACTTTAATCTAGTGGATACGGTTTTATTCTTATATAACACACATACCAATAGTTTGAAGATGCAGGTTCGCTGGTACAGAGTTCAATGTGTTTATACAATGGGTCACTGAAGTTATGTACATTAGTGATATTAGAGTAGCAACTTAAAAATCAAAATTGAGTAAAAGGAATGGGTCAGAACTAGTATATTCCTATGGCCTAGCGTTATCTGTAAAAAGCCATGTTATATTGTAATCATGAGCATACTTGACTATAATTACCTTTCCAGTAATATGTTTTTTTAATAATAAGCAAATGCTAAAAAACACTTCTTTTTCTTCCTAAAGGTTTTAAACTTTCTGTGTTTTAATTGTCTTTTTTTTTGCAACTGCAATTTAAGACAAGATAAGCTAAAAACATTGCACTTATCACACATACCTGATGAGATTCTACAGCCATCTGTAGCCTCAGTTTCCTTCCCTCCACATACTCCCTCAGCCGATCCATCTTCTCTCTTACACTCTCCATCCTGGTCTTGATCTTCCTCTTGGATGGATGACCGGTATCTATCAGCTCTTGACCAGTGTCCAGTACTCCCTGGACTGTCCGCTGTCTAGCTGTCACCTCTGCTTCAAGCACCTAGGAATGAGATAAGGCACATTATTGTTATGGGTATGGTCTCTCTTTGTAATCTCACTACTCTGGAAATGAAATTTGAACAGAAAAATTATAAAAAGAACCACTGAGGATAAAATGTTATTGTATGCTGTTCTGAAAGAAACCATTTTATGTAGCAAACAGTCTACTTTTGTTCCTACACCAATACACATTAACTTATCCAGTAGTATACATAATAAGGTCAGTAACTGATAAATTTTCTTTAAATCCTGAATTAATCGCTTGTTATTATTGTGTGCAAATTTATCTAGATTATCATGGTTCTAATTTGAATGGTTGTTCACTCATAAAATAAATGTTTAATATTTGATAAAGGAAATATTTGTAAACTACCGTAAATCTCTGTGTATAAGGCGCACCCCTATTTTGGGGGCAAAAAAAAAAAAAAATTGTTTTTGTTTTTTGTTGTTTTGTTTTGTTGTTGTTTTGTTGCCGACGCGGGCAAGGACCTTCATTTAACATTGAGGTGCAGTTGAAGGCGCTGATATGTGCTTGTGAACTTGTCACAAATAATAGTAACAATGTTGTTTTTAGAATAATGTGTAAGATCATTAATGTAAAAAAAAATTTAAAAGAGTACCTAGGATAGAACCATGTGGTACACCATTTGTTATAGAAAAAAAATTTGAGGAATTATTATTATAAACTACATATTGAGATCTGTTAGAAAGATTACTTTCAAACCAAGATGACAGACAAATTTGAGTGTTGTTGTAGTTTCTGAGTGGTGAGTCAACACACTGATTACTGAGCTGGGAGACATTGCCAGGCAAAGCGCCATAAATCAAAACTTTTAAAAAAAAAAATTAAAAAAATCAAAAAATTACGGTAACATTTTAGAAAAGAATTAAAAGCTATGGCTCCATGTCACTTGCATTTTCTGAAGCTGTCCACAACTCTTTCTAAATAAATACATCAGGTGATCCTTACAACTGTGAAAAATGTCTCGTCACTTCAGTGTTAAGGTTCACCTATTCATTCACTCATTCATTTATTCATGGTCTACTTACTGCATGCTTCTGTTTCATGCTGAGCACACTGCGCAGATCACGGCCTGTGACAGCTGACTTGGCAATACGTTGCTTCTCCATCAGCCAAGACTCCTCCTCCTCGCTGTCTCTCATGAACTGGAAGAACTTCAAGGAATCCTCAAGGCAAGACTTTCTCAAATGACTCATCTCTTTGATTCTACAAGAAAAGATAGGAAACAGACAACCAGATACTAGATAAGTCTACATAGCCAATACTTAACTGTCTAAATAATGGAAGGCCAGATATTAATTTACATGGACTTTTCAATCACAATTTGTTATGGCCTGAACCCTAATATTCTGTAAGATATTTCATACTACCAAAGCAATTTATTTAAAATTAATGCTGGACATGGGTAATAGGGCAATTTTTTAAAGAGTGACTATATTGGTGGTACTAAAATTAGCATTAGTGCAAGTTTGATTCAAATCACTTCTATTTGTTTTTGTTTTTTTACCTGCCCATTTCTTTTTCAATTCTGCAGATCAAACAGTACAAGAACAGTACCATTTATTTGCTCTTAATAAAGCAGAATTCTGTAAATGGATTTAAGCTGTACAAAATGCTGGATACAGACCACAGGTAATATGGTGGCACATCCCAAATGGCTATATACTCACGCATTGTAAGTGACATTGAGGTCCACTGTTCTGCGCTTGATGGTAGAGCTCTCTGGATGATCTTGTTTGAGGCACCTATCAGCGATCACATTGACTTGGTTGATCCTCTCTCCCTGTGTCAGGATCTGGGTGTCCACCAGGCTCTGCTTCTGAAGGAGGTCCTCTACAGCCTGCAGATGCTTGCCTCTCTCATCAGACTGTAAAGTCACCTGAAAAAGCAAGAAATTTTCATTTAAAGCCCCACTGCACTAATTATAGCTATTTGTGCCCTATATATCAAACAATGCATAATGAGTATCTGTTGGTCCCCCATGATCCTCTTTTTCTTATGTTAATTGAGAGCCGATTTGATGAGATAACCACCAGTCAGTGTCCTTGCAAAATTAGTACAGACGGCATAATTTCTAGTTTTCCCCCACATCAAACTATCTACATGTACACATGGCTTTGGCAGGACTGATTTGACCCCTCCCCCTTCCGAACAACAGTCCAAAATTTGAAGGAAATTAATACATAGCATTTCATTTCTACTTTTAATTTGAAAATGCCTTTTATCAATCTGGACACTTCCTCATATTTCTCAATTGGATGCATTTTTATATCTTTGCAAATTCTTTGAAAAACCAGTATGTTATACAAAATAGAAATCAGACAATTACTACCCTTATTTCATATTTACTTGGATTTGTGTATATTCTCAATATTTCCACATTGCAAAATTTCTCAGGAATTAAAGAGAACAGAAATGAGGAATAAAAATGAGCATATCTGATACATTTGAACAGAATACTCAATGAACCAGCCATACATACGACAGTAATTGTTTTTACAAGATTTTTACAAGATTTATTAAAAAAAAGCAATAACTAACCTGTATTTCTTTCATCTCCGCCATGATACCATCCACCTCTCGAAACATGCCCATCAGCTCATTGATCCCTTTCAGTACCTCCTGTCTCTTCTCCAACAGCCTGAGAAGCTCCTTCCATTTCCGACTGACCTCCTGTGATTTCTGAGTGACCTCTCTTTCTCGGTGGTAGCCCTCTTTGGCGAGCTCCAGTGCCATGGATTCCAAGTCAGCAAATCTTTCTTTCTGTATACACAGGAAATTCCAAAGCCACAATCGGGTTAAAGACAGCACAAAGTAAATGCAAGCTTCATGTCATTATCTCAATTTTTAAACATTAATTTAAAAGTTTGCTATAAATTATATTTGTCTAAAGCTACTTACTACTAAATGCATTTTTTTTAAACGTGCTAAAATGGTGATTAGTTCTACAGTGACAAATAGTCTGTGCTGTTTGACGGAAAAGAAGTCTGCATATTTTGCTTCATACACTATTAAAGGAAACTAGCTTTCAAGAAAACTAGCAAATTTAAGGTATTCGTCAATATCACGCCAAGAAAAAAAAAGTTCTCATTAAGTCGTTTCTTTATCACAAACCATCCATAGCTACAAAAGGTCATTTGTTCATTGATTCCCGGAGACGAAATAATATACTCCCGAGGATTAATGCCAAGCTGTAATTTCAATGACATCAATCAATACATACCCTTGCCATGACATCTGCTGTTATAGCTTCATGTCTCTTAGTAGCTGCATCCACAGCATGGACATCACTGCTGGGGACGACACTCTGAGTCAAGACACTCATCATATCCTCTAGCCAAGATTCTCTCAAGAGCACCTGAACAAAAAGAGGTGATTATGGAAGAAAGTTGTTTATTAGAGTATTGAATATAAAGACTTGGAATAGTTACATAAAAAGAAAGAATGTAATCTCCTACTACAATTGAAAGCAATGGAGAAAAATATTACACATACAGTGAGGAACAAGATGATCAAAAACATGACCATCTGCAACAATATTCTGAATTCCTCTACCACAGACTAATTCACTTTTAGAAAATTATACTTAATGTGTTTAATATGTGAATACTTTCATTCATGGACCTTGTGCTAAACAAGTCCAATAAAATCCATTACTTCTACTACTGCTACTATTCTTTGTCATTAACACAATAAACAAAGTCATCATGAAGACTTGGTAAAGTTGCACCAAGTGCAGAAATAACAAGTATGGAATGGTAGTTAAGTGGCGCAGAGAATCTGTAAAAGGGATAAGTATCTACATACCAAGTGCTTAAGAAACTAGTTTCCTAAATCCAAACCATCCAATGAGTACCCATGAACCCAAGATTCTATTAAAAATGTACACACAATCTATGGTCAAGAAGAGTAAGTTAACTTTCCTTGTGTAATTAATTTTGTAAACAAGCAAGTGTACCTGCATCAGAGGATTCAAGGTTTGACCCTACCTTTCTCTCAAACTTCTCAGCCAGTCTCTCCAGTTTTTCTTGCCGAGCTAGCTCCTCTCGTAGTGCAGTCTTCCTCTTGTGCTCTGCTTCTTCCAAGAGGGCCCATTTCTTCTCAATGTCGTTGATGAGTTTGCCTTCAGCTGGCACGTACATCTTCCGTCTGCACGCCCTGATCTTGGTCTGGATACTGAACAATGTGGCTTCTATGTTCCCCCTCTCTGCATACCTGTGAAATTCAGAAGGATAAAAATGATGAGAAGTGTCTATGGTGATTGTGGAGGTAGGTAGTGGTTGCGAAAATGATGGTGGTGATGAGGTAATGTTGATCGTGATGTCGATGATGGTTTTAATCAATTGAAACTATTTATAATACAGGACCCTGGGGGTGTTTCACAAAGATCCTAAGATTAACTTATCTCTAAGTTGGACTTTACAATTATGGAAAGCCGTTAGCATCTTTGAAAATATTTTATTTTAAAGGCATAAAATGTTGATTTGATTTAATTCATTCATATTTTATATCAAGTAGATTTCATGTTCTTGATGTGGAATTTATGAAAAGTCTAAAATACTTAAATTTCTGCGTTGGGATATATTTCATTTTAAGGCTACACAAGGCTCTCCATAATTTTTAAGTCCAACTTAGAGTTAAGTTCTACTTAGGATCTTTGTGAAACGCCCCCAGGTCTAATAAGACATAGAACCATATGTTAGATGGTACTTAGTTTTTTTCTAGAATTGATACAAGTTCCTTCAGCAATACTTATCACCAAATGAATGGGGCCATGCAATATCATGCTTCTCGAGCCACATTAGTGAAAGGACACCCTAAAGCTCACTTACTTGGGAGGTTTCTCCGTCATCCTGTACGTCTTGAATCTGGCCATCTCCTCCTGGATACCGGCTAGGAGGTTGGGAAGATCTCTATCATTCATCTTCCTGGTGGTACTAGTAATCCATTCCAACAGATCAGTCACAAGTCTCTCATACTCATCCTGGAGGGTGTCTATGTCCTTGATTTGACTGATGATCTAGAAATCAGACGGAAAATTAGAAATATACCCTTTCAACATGCATGTTGCTCTGATATATAAGGAATCAAATTCAAGATATCAAATATCAATCTATGTTTGCAGATACACATTTTTCCAATCCATGATAACATTTAATTCTACATTCACTCCTCACACTTCTCAAACATGTTCCAAAACATGATATCTATATATTTTTCAATTTCAAATTATGAGCCTGTTGTAACTAAATACATTCATACCTTTGCTATTCTTTTGCCACCTGTCTTCTCCGTCTTCATCTTAGCAAAGTAGTGATAGTAGGCAGCAACATATGTCATCACCGACTTATCATCAGGTCGTTCAACATCCAAATCTATTTTAGAGAAAAGAAACAGACTTTTACACTTGGAAACCTTTTCATGATTGTTCCTATGACAATTCTACTTCTGTCCTCGATCACTTCAACCCTTGATAAAACACTAACAAAAACACAGACATTACCCAAACCTTAATCCTAAATCTTTGATGAAATACCCTGTAGCACTTGCTAGATCACATATTTTCATTGCCTCTCAGCCTTATATAATGTAATAATAATAATAATAACAATGTTACATTACTATATTAGTATTATAACAGAATTGTAATATTATTATTGTAATGTTATGTTTGTAATATTGTTAAGATAATTATTTGTTGGATCACAACTTTGCATACCCTAGTAGTTTTGTGTGTTGCGAAAATATATTTTTTCCCTATTTTTTTCCTATTTTTTCCCTATTTTCTGGAAATGCAGACTATTTTTTCCCTATTTCCTTCAAGAAAATAGGAAAAAAATAGAGCTATTTTTTCCCTATTTTCAAGTACAAACTATTTTTTCCCTATTTTTTTCACCTATATTTTTTTTCCTATTTCCTATAAAAAAACAGGAAAAAAATAGTCCTATTTTTTTCCTATTTTCAAGTACAAACTATTTTTTCCCTATTTTTTTCACCTATATTTTTTTCAGACTATTTTTTTCCTATTTCCTATAAGAAAACAGGAAAAAAATAGTTCTATTTTTTCCTATTCTCGAGTACCAAACTATTTTTTCCCTATTTTTTCACCTTCATCTTTTTCAGACTATTTTTTGCCTATTTTCTCCAAAAAAATATGAAAAAATAGGACTATTTTTTCCCTATTTTTTCATCTTAATCTTTTTCAGACTATTTTTTCCCTATTTTTTCACCTTAATTTTTTTCAGACAATTTTTTGCCTATTTTTTCACCTTTATCTTTTTCAGACTTCTTTTTACCTATTTGCGAGTACTATTTTCTTCCTTTTTTTTGCACTTAAATTTTTTATGACATGATACAAATTTGTAAACTATTTTTTGTCTATTTTCTAAACTTGCATATTTTCATTGTTTATGACTGGCATCCGATTAAAAAAGCCCGCTTCTCCTGCCATTATCTCTGTTGTTCATTTCGCGACTTGTTGGTGGTTTTTAGCTGTGGGGTCACATATTGAATAGTGAGCTCAAAGATGACCATAAATAAACAATGTGTAAAAAGAAAATGTACGAAATTTCAATTTTGTTCCTTTATTAATATTCTTGATTTTATTTACAAACTATAGTAGTGACTAGTGCACTCAAAGATAACCATACATAAACCATGTGTAAAAAGAAAATGTACACATAGAAATTTCAACCAAAAAAAATCTCCTTTATTAATAGAAAAAAAAAGCATTCGATCGAGATATTCCCGTTCTATGTGTGTGCAAAGTTTCAACGTAGAGGACAGTACGCAAGTACGTAATTTGAAAATTACCCGTTATTTTTTTTCCCCACTTACTGTGCGCATCGGACTTTTGCTGATTTTCCTTCATCAAACGTCTCCAAATCACACCAAAATGTCTTCCAGCAATTATTCTAGCGATGAAATTTCATCAAGAGATAGTGACTCCTCATACTCCGATGCCTCCTTATCCCATTTTAGTGATTCTTCCCAAGAAAATGAGCCCGACAAATGTTCAAAATATTACTAGTCCCACTCGTAGAGAAATGAGTTTGTTGTCGAATGACGGAACATCGACGAGCGGAACTGGCCCCAGAAAACAGCTGAAAAGGTACGTTTATTTCTGAAACTTAATTATATTATGATATATATATTTTTATTGTGTCTGTTGTTGAATATAATGCTACTTCATAGACATAGTAGGCCTATAGAATGTTATTTTACGTATCAATATTCCCATGACGTGTTGAGGTTGTAACTTATACTACAAAACTTCTGAGTGAAGTGTACGTAGGCCTAGTGAATCTCCATGTGCAGTGTAGTGTCTGTTAGTGAATGAGTGAATGTAAACAAACGTGATTACAATAAATCCACGTAGAAATTTCAGATTTTGTACCATTACTACGTCTGTCAATTATATTGCCTTGCATGATATAATATTTTGATGTGGTTTTAGGCTAAATTGTATCTCAAATTATTTTTCTAGGAATCAGAAAACACAACCTGCTAAAGCACCACGCAAGAAGAAGAGCAAGTCTTCCAAGTCCGAGAGTGCATGTGTCTGCGAGGTATGTCCTTACTAAGTAGAAATCTAAATCTATTGTTGATAATTTTTTGGGGTTTATTTATTTCATGTTTGTTAAGATCTGACATCAAAATATTAGAGTAGTTTACCTCATCATTATGCTAGAACAATAATTTGCAGGTGGCACAATTTCTACCTAGATCTACATTATTTTTCTCTTTCCTTTTTATTTTTTTCTTCAACAAATTGTTCCTTTACTATTTTCTTTTCTGTGTTTTATGTTTTATTTTATGTATGTTCACCCAATATATCTAAGAATAAAATAACTCTAATTAATTGCCTACCTGAGTGGTTTACATTTCATGCACCTTGACAGCTCTTTGATGACTCCGTTGTTTCACCATCCGTTCGTCGTCAGCCTGGCATCTTTTTTGCTATCATACTTTTGTACACACATGTTCTGTGCCTTTGAATTTTTCATTATGAAATACATAAATACTTGTACTAAGTATTAATTGCATGTTCATAAATGTACCAATGCATGATTATTCTAACCCCTAACTCACATTTCATTTATATCTTTACAGATCCATTGAAACTAATCAAGCTACAATGTACATGTAAAGTACAACCACCATTCGATGCCTGTGAACAGCATGACCAACATCTGTATCCTTTACATTAGTATTTGTTTCCATTTTATTATGTAATTATTATGTCTAATCATTGAGATTCATAGGCAAGTACAACATGTATGTGTACACAATGAGTGCCTGCATATTGTGAAGATAAAGGACCATAAGACCATTACTTATGATACATGGTAATGATGGTAGGCCTATACTTTGTAAAACTATTTGAAAATAGTAGCATGTAAGTCTGTCATTTTCTTGTTTATATATATCTCAATGACATGACATGTCATTGATTTTGTAGTAAGTGTTTCTAGATTATGATGATTGTATTAAGATTTTGACAGTTCAATTGAGATTGAGAAAATTATGTAACATGTCAACTGTACTATAGAGCATGCATGCATTGTTGAAAAATCTGTTTTATGATTTATTTTATTTTGTTATCTTTGTAAATAACGAGAAAAAAAAAATTATTTGTCATGATTTTCTTGAGGTTTGAAAATGTGATTACATTATTAAGAGCACTTTGCAATTAAATTGTAATAAAAGAGACAGAAAACAACACTCTCATGTCCAGAATACTGCTTTATTTGGTTACTAGTGAGGGAGAGAGCTTGTGATCGCCTGGCATATCCACATCGGCTCAGTAATAGTCCTGAAACTCACCTGAATACTTTATTTGAACAAAAATAGAAAGCTACATTCTAGGTGGATGATATTTTTTTAAGGCGGAGGCATATAGGAGACGCAGTCGCATTTGTCTTGTTTTTTTTTTAGAGTATAATCATAGCAAACCATGAACAACTCTATTACTACAACATGTACACTACAGTACTTAACCAAAGATTGTAAATATCAGTTAAGTTCTTTTATTTATTTGCTTATATGAACACACATACTATACTAAACTCATGTCATTGTGTTTACCTCTCGAAAATAAAGTACATGTATTTTATTTGACACATTCCCTTTTATTATTTTTGTTTGTTACAGTCCACTGCCATTATAACGAGGTGCTTGGAACCAAGCCAATTTCCTTGTTAAAATGAAATCATGTTATACTCAAGTTACTGAACACATTGGTTTGTTTAAAATTGGGACTGATGAGAATTGCCTGATAATAAAATCTTGGTGTATCCATGTTCGTTATAATAGGAGTGGACTGTATAACATTTTCCATATACCCATTGACTATTTTAAATGTTCTACTGAATGGATTGGACTGAAAGGATGAAGTGAATTTGGCAAACTGAGTAGGTGCATCGATGCAGAGAAAAGAGCTGTAGGAGTAGGGTGACTATTCTACAGTGGAAACTTTTGACAATGAGGTCATGTGCAACCAAGAAATCTTAACCCCCAAAAGCTGTTAAATTACCTTGTCATTTCAGGTATAACTGATCTCTTTATATCAAGTTTGCACTGTATGATTTAATTGAATGTACAGAGTCGTTGACTGGATGTGTGAGATGGTAGTGCTTGAGAAATCCATGAAAGTAAAGGATGAGTGATCCCCCCCCCCTATTTCCTGACTATTTTTTTTCTGATTTCCTCACTTATTTACTATTTTTTTCATATTTCCTTACTATTTTTTTCCTATTTTCTTATTATTTTCCCTATTTTCTTACTATTTTTTTCCTATTTTCTTACTATTTGTTTTCCTATTTCCTTACTATTTTTTTCCTATTTTCTTACTATTTTCCCCTATTTTCTTACTATTTTTTTCCTATTTTCTTACTATTTTTTTCCTATTTTCTTACTATTTTCCCTATTTTCTTACTATTTTTTTCCTATTTTCTTACTATTTTTTTCCTATTTCCTTACTATTTTTTTCCAATTTTCCTCACTATTTTTTTTCCTATTTCCTCACTATTTTTCACTGTCCACTAGCACCTAGTTATCACTATTTTTTTACTATTTTCTTCACCATTTTCTACACTATTTTTTCCCTATTTTTTTCCTATTTTCAGGTCTGAAAAATAGGAAAAAAATAGGAAAAAAATAGAAAAAATTGTTTCAAACCTATATTTTTTTCCTATTTCCAAAACTATTTTTTCCCTATTTTTTCCTTTAAAAAAAATAGGGAAAAAATAGAAAAAAAATATATTTTCTGGACTATTTTTCCCCTATTTTTCCCCTATTTTTTTCCTATTTTTTTACGACTGGGGTATAGCCTCTATACGCCTTATATAATGTGAGTCAAAAACATTTTCCATCTAACACAGCCATTTTCCCCCTTGAGTACATGGAGAGAGTCCTGTCTATACTCAACTCACATGTTAATTGAGTACTTCTGCAATATTGTTTCTTTTGTGCCTATAAACTGCATAAAAAGTAAGTTCACCCTACAGTACTGGCTAAGAATAATTACCTTCAGCATCAAGTAGCCTGGCTATACCCAGCTTCTCATGAGCCACCTTGAAAGCATTGTTGAGATTACCTATATTGCTCTGATGCTTCAACACCTCAAAGTTCAACAGCTCAGGTCTACAAATACAAATAAATGAAAAACAGAAATGATTGACTTAACATTAGGTTACATTACTACCAATCCCCATTTCTATATATCAATAATAATACTATCCAATAATTCCACTCTATACTTATTTTCTGTTCATGAGTTACTTAAAAAATTGAAAATTCTTAACAAGGGAAAATTTTGGTAATAATATCAATTACACTGAAATCTTTACATATGTAAATTCAGATGAAATGTTAAACTATTCTGTAAACAAAATTGAGCAGTAACAGCATTTGTTAGTTACAACTTTAATAGACATGTTTTTTTGCACAATCTGAATATTTGACTATCTACTGATTTGTTTACATCTTTATGTGATTAATTGAGTATAATATATCCATTCATTCTTACCTGTGAGCATGAATAAGTGCATTGAATGCCAAACCAGATCGCCAGCTGCTGGTGAAGTTACGAACATCCACACCAGGATACCTAAACGATTGAAAGTGATAGTACTTAAGTAGTAACAGGGAAATTCTCATAAAAGATATAGCATTGATTGGAACACATTTCAAAACTGTCATAACATTCCCCCTCCTAATCCACTGTTCCAATTGTTAACAATTAAACTTGAAATTTTACATCTCACATTTCTTCAAATTTTTAAAGCAATTTGCATTGATAATTTACATGGAAACAAAATATTTTTCATAATTAATTGTGATTTTCTTCAAGCTCAGAGAGTTATTAGATATTGGTACAATATTTACCCAGCTGTCTTTCTCTGACACCACAGCAACAAAGCTTCCTTGGCTGATTTGGTTTCTGTTGAGCCATCATCCTAAAATAGTTAAGTTTTTTTTTTTTTAAAGAAGAAAAGAAATACATGCATAAGGGGAAATTAATATGCATACAAAATTAAAAGAATAGTGTTTTCATTACAAGTTACAACATCCAGAAAAAATAAATGTTGTGATGAATCCTTAGTGTCTTTACTTCTTTACGATTACATATTCGCTCTGAATGTTGGCAAAACAAAAATTATGAACATGTATGAAATACGTCTTGTCAACACAAAGAGTACATATGAGCTTTCACCCCCCCCCCCCTTTCTCTTCTCTCTCTCTCTCTTTTTTCCCCCTTCATTTTCTGATCCATAATTGGACTTCATTTTGTGGAATATTAGGTTACATGTGTTATTTCAACAGACACATAAATACACAAGTAGAGAAGCATTTCTTTACACCTTTTGGTTTTTAAATTTAATTTTGATATGCATGATATATTCCACAACACTCTGATTGGAATCCATTTTCTTCATATCCAAAAGAAAACTTTAAAATTACCTCAAAATGTTTAATAAATAAGTTGAATTTCAAGATTTTCTTCCAACATTGTAAAAACGTGCATAAATATTACTGATCATCTCTATTTGGTGTAAATATAATACTCACTTCAACCTGGATATCTTGAATCTGAAATCTAAGAATAACAGTCCAGATCAACCCTAGTATGAGACGAGTGTTGCCATCAGCAATGTCCTCAGCACCAATACTTTCAAGACGTACTTTCTGCAAAAACACAAGTGACAATTAAATCAATGGATGAAAACAGACATGTTGACATTGTATACTGAAGTTTATTTATTCCACATTTTGCATAAGAAAACAGTTTATATTTTTTCCTTCTTTTTTTTTTATATACAAGCAAATATTGTATACATGTAAGAGTAGATTTCACACAAGAAAAAAAATATTAAAGATTTCAAATCCAAGTATAATGTACGTAAAATAAGTACAAAAATTTCGAAATATGTAGATATAACAGGCAAAGTAAAACAATGTAAAATGTGAGGAGCCTAAATAATAAGCATACCGGTAGCTTGTATATGAATAGGCTCCCATATATATATATATATATACCGGTATGTATTTATGTATATATACATGTATATGTATGTACAAAAATACTAAAAAGCAACAATGATCATTTCGTGTAGCATATATGTAGAGACATACATGTATATCCATAGTTAAAATCTTTTCAAAAACTAAAGTGTGTATTATCAACGATCTCAAGGCAGAAATAAGTGTATTCTTCAAGCATGGCAAAGTTTGAATGAACAAAAGATAATGGCATATTCATCTTATTTAGAATCAAAATAGAAAAATTATGTAAATAATAAGACACAAGGTTTCTTGAATGGTTTACCAAAAACTCATATTTATATTCCAAATTAAAATCTTAATGTAAAACTCTCCCTTACCTACTAAAACAAACATAAAGAAAGATTTGTTAAAGTATGAATCTTAACAATGACAACAGCTAGAGCCAATTAACTCCATGTGGGGTCATATGGTAAACATAGATGATACCTCGATGGAACTGTATTCATCGGGTTAAAAGAGATTAATGAGCCATATGCAGTACAGGAAATAATTAAACTGTTTAAAAAAATCAATATCTCCTGAGATTTCCACCTTAGGACCACTATGTCAACAAACTTTGTGTACCTAGTAACACATGTTTCTGGAGACTTAAGATCAATAATGTTAGTTGCACCAATGCAGTGTGACTGCAAAGCTCTCTCTTTGTTTTTCGTGCTGCTGTTAATTGCTCTTGATATTTGCATAGCAAATCACTCCTATTTTACAAGCTTTGTAGTATGTTTACAAATGCTCCAAAGTAAAGAATCACAGGGACAAGGGTGGGACTACACACTATACACAAATGAAGTGTACATCATAGGCCTAATATGAATGTTATCATCACATACATATCTTGTTCCCTGATTGCACCAAATTTTCTCTGTTTACACCTTTAAATTGTACAGTGTAAAAAGTTTGACTTTTTTTAAATAAAATATTTCCGTAAAGAAAGTATTGTATCTGCTAAATTTAGCTTTTGCATATACATGTAGGTACACAGTTTGCAAGAATATCTTTTTGCAAGAAGCAAAAAAACAAACAAAAACTTATTCCTAAACAAGTTTTATCAACTGAATACACATTTAACAAACTGACTTAATTTCAACAACATTAAAGGTGAAATTCAAAGAAAATCACAAGTATGTCAAATTATAATGAGTTTAGTGTATACAAATGTGATGGCATGTCACACCATTCAAAAGGAGATATGACCCGATTCCGATAACTAAAATCTTTTGCTTGTAAATGCACAGGATAGGGGTTAATTAACAATCAAAGAAACCAGACTTTCAAATCGAAAAAACCCCCCCGAATGATATTAAGGCCGGCATTTGTTCCCTCTTGAAACGCCAAACATACCGCGGTGTGTGCAGCTGAATATTCAATGGCGTCTTATTTTGTTTACAAGCGACAGATTCCTTTATTTTTGTATCGCTGCATTTGTCATCAAAATAAAAACATGTGCAGGGTTTAGAGTGAGGCAATATATTATACATTTAGCCTGACGGTAGTGAAGTAAGAGAAAGAACTCAAGAGAAGATGAAAACACAGGCACTGAAAATGTGTGAGATGTCATGGGACATCGTCTGCTTGTGCAAATCGTGTCCATACTGTGATCTCACACATCTCAGCAGCGTTCGGAGAGCTCTTCAGGTGCTATGACGAGGCTGTATTTAAGCGTTTATAATTTATAATAATCATTACTTTGAATGTTTCCAAGCATTGAATTTTGATAACCTTGTCGAATCAAAGTTTCAACTTTGCAATAATGAATTTAAGTTAGTTTTTAAAATCAATGAATATATACTTTAACCTTTCTTGAGGATTTGCGATTCCACAAAACAACCATTAAAAATAAGTAGTAAAATGGAGCCACATAATTTTATTTTATGCGCAGCTCAGATAAGTAAGCCAAAACTGTACTCTGGACTCCATTATCAATTTAACAGACAAGAGTACGGGATTTATTGTTGCAAAGTGTACAAAGTATACAAACTGCACATGTACATGTACTGTGTTTCTTACATTATAAATGCAAATGATTATGGCACAGTTCTTTGCTACGTATTTTATGGTTATGCAAAACAATACTGTAATTGTAGAATATGAGATGATGCATCCTCTCCACAAAGTGGGCAAACAAAAAACTCACAAGCCCACTCCCTCTCATTTTAGGATATTCACATAATATTTCTTTTACTCCATCATCAGGCAAATAGAGTGATTGTCTAAGAACTTTAAAAAAAACTAAATTGTGATGTTTACCTACAATCAGGTCATCTTCATGAGAGCAACACATTAGGCCTAAAATAAAAACTTGTTGGATTGCCCTTTGCGACAGACCCAAAAATCTGAAAATCTATGGTCGGCATTTTAAAAAAGTTTTTTTTTTTTTTTTACCATTTTTTAGATTTTTTTACCATTTTTTAGATTTTTTTTTATTAATGAATAGAAAAACATGTATTTTGATTGTTTAAATGAGATATGAATGAATAAAATAAAATTCTTTCCAAATTCTCACTCATCTTCAAAGTTTTGCCCTAGTTTCAAAATCCTACTAGCGTAAACTTGCACATAGGTAGACCCCGGCCTCGTGTACGTGTTTATAGGCCCGTTTATACCATGCACTGCACCAGCTAGAAACCAAGGAGATTTGGGCGACGGTCGCTGTTTCTACGAAAAGGCTCACAACACTTTTATATTTTTTGAAGGCACTAAAAAACATTGAAAACTGACAAATATCGGCCAAAAGAGGGCGACAAAAAAAACTTTTCCGACCGACTGACCCATGTTTTGGCACCCAAAGGGCAATGCAACAAGTTTTTATTTTAGGCCTTATTGAAAGACCTGGCCTGTCTTGTAAAGAGTTGATATCAATCACAACTTTGTTCATAAGAGATAGGAGACTGCAAACTTGTGATTGATTGGAGGACTTACAGTTGATTTGTATCAATCGTTTTATTAATGTGATATTTTAGTTATCTCTACCAATGTCAAAGCGAATTCAATTTCACTGAATCAAGTTGACAGGCCTGACTAACCTTGGATGAGAGGAACTTGAGTGCCTTATTGATGTTCTCCATCTTCTGTACTCTAAGCTTGCCATGGTTGGGTCGTCCTACCGACTCACCAGAGATGACCTCAAGGAGACGCATCAGAGCCTTACCATCATGGAGGTCCTCAAATAGATTCTGAATGTGAAGGTTTGCCTGCAAGGAGGGGGACCAAAAAGAGTGAGGTAAATGTTATGAAGAAAACTAGCCAGAAATTTGATGCCTAACATTAACCAAAATAATAAGGCTGGGATAATACGATAGAGTGGTGTAAAACTAGTGAAAAATAACTTACATGTTTAATTTTTTTAAATTTTACAAATCATATTATCTGGCAGGTTAGGTGTATTACAATGTATTTAAAAACAGTGAGGAATACACAACACTCCAAATAAATCTACATGTACATCAGCAACATGTACACAGCAACAGCAATAACAAAATAATAATAATATCAATAATTATATACCTCACTTAAGAAATCCAGCCATCTGATTGGTCGAAATTGCATTCATAAACTTCAACTATTTCCGTAAAAATCCCAGTAACCATGGTTATTGGGAAAATAGTTCAGTCTCCACGGTTACCCCATAGGTTTACATATGTTAAAAAATGGTCTGAGCGATCGAGACTACCGTACGTGTGCGAAGAATTGGTCGCTATATTTTACCAATTTTGTAATACAACTAGCAGCGAATCCGGGCTAACTCGCCCCACGGGACATCTCGCCCCAGCATCAAAGACTGGGTCGAGATGTCCCGACACGATTCATCGATCGAGAGATACCAATGTGTATATGTTTGTGCTCATTGTACATTTTAGACGATATGGCTGATATTTGTTCACATTCTTTCATCCTGGCCGTTAATTAGCAGACTACTGGTATCTCTCGATCGATAAATCATGTCGGGATATCTCGCTGGGGCGAGATGTCCCGTGGGGCGAGTTAGCCCGACTCCCTAGTAGCTGCGCCAGCGCAGACGACCGACTGTACTAGGCCAAAATGGCTGAATTAGAAACACTCCCAAGATTTTGACTTCTGGATGAGGATCAAATGCAAGACATGCTGACAGCAAGAACTCCAAAAAGGGTACGTGAAATCTTCCATAATTTTTTCAGTAGCCCTAGATCTAGATTCTAGTACGCGACAACCAGATGCTGGTGATTGTAGTGATTTGTACGTCACGGACAGATGCAGATCCTTCCCGTAGAGATTACACACATCCCTATGCATTTCCATTGGCCATTGCACATTCGATCATGCTAGATTGGTCGATGTTTTAATTACCAGAGATTCAAACTAATATTGCTTGTGATCCTGAAGGTGATACTCAATAAGTGAGGTGTCATATGAAAGCGCACTAGCGCAGGTTTTTCTCCATATTCCCCACAGGGCCGGCCCACCCCCAAAATTGTAAAAATATCTTGCTTAGACTAGTACTGATCTAGATCTAGTCTACTCTCAAAGAAACAATCATAAAAAACAACCGTGCAGATAAACTAGAAAAAGGCCAAGGTGGTGTCATAATTTTTTTGGCATATAAAAGTATTAATGACTGCTTTAATATTCGAGAAATAGTTGTTTTTATACGCTCTCGGGAAGGTTACAATTGGGCTATTGCCCTCGGCACGCCTCGGGCAATAGCACAATTCTAACCTTCCCTTGAGCGAATAAAAACAACTATTTCTCTCAAAGCAGTCATTAATACTATATTACATGCCTGTTGTAATGTTTCTAAGAACAAGAAATAACATCAAGGAGGAGAAGAAGCACTTGTGCTTTACAACACCCCTATAGAAAATATGGTATGACCACACAAATTTGTTTTCTTTCATAATTTTTTATTTTGAATCGTGAAGAGACGATAAACGAGACATCCACAAATCACGTTCGTGCAGTGGGGTTCGATATATAGAAACGCTGATTCTGAGCGGCAAGTCACGATAAACGCACCCATACATACACGTGATGTACATACCTTTGCCAAATGAGAGTTGATCCATTTAGTGAAAGTCTTCTTTTGAATGGCAATGCGTTCCTCTTGTAGAGCATGGATGCGCCCCTTCTCAAAGTGACTGGCACCTTGGCCTGACCCTACAGAGGCCATGATCTTGGAAGATCAGTCAGCTATTAAATGAGGAAAACAACAATAAACATTGATAAAACATTTTGTATTGCTTAGGTGTATAAAAACTGTATAAACGGATCTGCAAAATAGCATGTCAAAATACTGTATCCCCTCGGCAGGCCAATCAAATAGGATGGTTTGTTTGAAAATGGCAAGTTCAAGAAAATACACTTTAAAGATAAAGACCAGTTATGGTTATGCGATTGCATTGTGAAAGAAACGTTGTGGAATCAATCTGAAAAGGTTGATCATCTAGCATATAAGTATTGGTGTGTACTGCAACTTCTGCAAGGTTCTGGAATCATCAAAATGATAAGAAATTTGGCTCGGTCTTCGTAATGTTACAAGCACTGTACACAGAAAGATGTATATGGGACTACGCACACGTGCGCGACACATGCATTTTATCTATCACGTCCAAATAGATAATCTAATTTACCAAATATATCAATTAGTAGGTGGTTTCCCGGCAAAATTTTAATCATCATATATATTAGTCAAAACATATTCTTTCACATGATTGGTAAGAACTTCCATTTCATTTTTTGAGAGGGGGGCGTTTCCAAAACTGGTCTTTACCTTTAAGAAGTCCCTTCTAAATATTTTAAAGACTGACTGAAAACTGAATTTTCATGGAATCCTCTACATTTCATGTATTTTATAAATGCTAATCAATGGTGATACTCTGCAAAAGGGATGACTTACGGTAAGAGAAATATGAAACAGTGGAATGCAGCAACCCAATCTTAGATAATTTTTTTAATTGAAACGCAAAAGGTTACAATTGCATAACATTTATCAATGTCATTCTATGATTGATGATATCAGACCATAACAATCATGCAATAGTAAGGCCAAATAAAAAAAAAACATGTTTAGCTTCCTGTTTTTTTGAAAAATAGGAAGGAGGAGGCCCTTTTTTTTTTTTTTCAAAATGGTCGCTCAGCACATTTTCCCTCACAGTCGGGCTATTTTTCAAGATGGCCGCCGACATTTTTTTTTTTTTTTAAATCAGAAATAGATCCATTTTTAGCAGTTTTTCATGTTTTTTTCTTAAAAAAAAAAACAAAATAGGAGGCGGCCCCAAATAGGAAGCAGACAGGGACGCTAAACATGCAAACTTTTTTAAATGGCCTAAGAGAGCATGGCTACGAGTAAGTTAAAAGGTAGGCCTCTACAAAGAGAGATCCAAAGGGTAGGTAGAAAGACGTAGTGAGATTGACTAAAACTTACAGCGTAAAATAGAGACAGTAATATAGTCAAAGAGATGTCAGTGAAATAATACAAACATAAGGCTTACTGTCACTGCTTAATATCAAAATTTTGTCGCTAGTATGCTTTTGCACCGCCACAGTGCATGCCTCATTCCGTCACACACGTTGGTTTCCTCAATGTCACTTCATTGACTATACACATGACTTGCATATGACGGAATGAAGCACACGCATCCTGGTCTCCATCGACTCTAAACATAACTTGTGACTTGTGTGTGACCAAGAATAACTGAAATGTTTGTTGATTTTTCTATTTCATGTGTGAAGTGCTTTACCTGTTTAAAGACTGACATGTCAAAATCTCTGTGGTGTGACGTAATATTACGTATTGACATTGCCATTGAAGTTAAGTTGAGCTTAAGGTAAGTAGGCCCTCTCTCACTTAAATTTGAAACCACTCGAGCAGATTGGCCAATGGGAGTGCGTAAACTCACTGTACAGCGCTCAATGCGCAAAGTTTTTCGTGGCCAGACAAGACTACATCATGAGCGCGTTGCCCAGTGCAAGTCCAGGATTAGTCTAGTTAGCATCAAAGTTTTTACATGCACAAATACAAAATGAGAAACATCCCCATATGTGACAAATCTTTAAATTTTACGCTTATTGTAGCGATCCAAACTGGTGCATTTTGGTTTTTGGATGATTTTGGATGATCACATGTTTTTGCATGCAACAACAAAATAATTCATAATTGACACAACAATTAACAGATTAAAGTTTAGTAAGATTTCCTCTTTTGAATGGCATAAAGGAAATGAAGTCGATTTCATAAATTTATAGAATTATTATTTTTTGAAAATACAAGTAAACTTAAGTGCACATGCACAAGCTAGAGTAGACAATTGTTCTGGTTCAACTCCGACATCGCGAGCGAATCCTGACTTTGATCTATCGGAGAACACTAGGCGCACCGCGCCAGTGGAGCTTGCTACGATCGTGCACCGCCCACCGTCAATACCGTTTTCAACTTCGACACGAAGACCACTACAAAAACAACATTAACGTCCAATAAATACGTAATATTTCAACTTACCTTCTAGTCATTCATAATACCAATGATATTCTTTATTGTATAAATGATGGAGGAATACTTAAACCATCGTATAACAACAATTTAAATCAGATATTTTTTAAATATTTCGTCCAAGGCAAAGATCGCGTAACCACTGTAAACCATTTCGACTGCAACGGAAGTGCAAAAAAAATAAAAGATGCCTTCTTGACAATAGTCAAAATGTGTCTTTGTTTGTTGATCATCACGAAAAGGGGAGTGGTGCCACAGTACCATGATCAGGAAAAAAATGACTAGATTTTACAGGAGAGGAGGGGAGGGGGCAAAAGTTAATTATTTTGTTTAAGGATATAGTTTCAGTCAATGCTTAGATATAAGCAAGAATTTAGAATGTTAAAAAGTTTCATGCAAGATCAAACTACAAGGCGATTTTCCCTCAGGCTTTTTGCAATCTCTCTCTCGATCCCGTCAAACTTCTTTCTTTTTCATTTCTCCCTAATTGATAATATTTTTAAATATTTTTTTTATTGCTATTTTATAGATAATATTACATGTAACTATACGATATATATGCTATACACTATAGTATACGATTAAAAGACATGAATGAAAAAGAAGAGGAGAATTGTGAACTTCTGCCCGGAGCCAGATTAGCATTATGTATAGAGTGAGAGAATACCAAACTAGATGTTTATCAAACAATTCATTGAAATAAAAATGAAATCCCGGATTTAAACGAGAAGAAAAAGAAAAGGAAAACTCAGGACAATTACCTCCCCCCCCCCCCCCCCCCCCCCCCCTCCCTCTACGACCATCTCTCTAGACTCTAGTACATCGCGGCCATGACCAAGCACCCCCTCCCTGCGTGCAGGGCACATTAAAGCATAATTGAGGGGATTGAGTCGGGAAGAATATAATATATTGCAATATTTCTAAACATTCAGCCAGTTAATAGACGACCTCCTGTAGTAATGAAAATGCACGTTCTATAAAGGGCATGGACTAAAGAAGTTAGACCCCAAAAGACAAAACATAAGGCCCTATAAAAACGAACCTTACATAGTTTGACGGTATACTTGATGAAACCAATATGATTGTGAAAAAAGTGGCACGGAAGATATGTAAACAAAAGCTGATGCCTTACTTTTGCTCTTCCTTCCTTCCTTTCTCTCCTTTTCCCTTCCTTTCTGCGTTCCTTTTTTTTTTTATTTCTGTTTTTGGAATTGAGTTGGAGCAGCCCTCTGAAGTGCCCCCCCCCCTCCTCTCTCTCTCTCTCTCTCTCTCTCTCTCTCTCTCTCTCTCTCTCTTTCTCTCTGTGCCTCCGTATACCTTTCCTACCGGCACCCTAACATTCGGGACTCACTCTGCGACATCGACGTACCAATAGGCACAATATTGTGCACATCATTTTACTCACATTATGTAGGCCAAATGTATTTATTATAATAATGCAAATGTCCAACCTATAAGCATGGACTAGTTAGCAGATCTATACAGAGGGACAACATCGCCCCTGCCAATTTGGGATCAATTGCAAATAATTTTTAGTCTCCGGCCCCTTCAGAATCTCAGATAATTTTGACTGAGGTGGGTAGGCCTACTTTTTATACTTTGATAGGGTCGCCTTGTCTGCATTTCTGATAGAAAACAGGTGTATCAAACATTATGAAAAGATGGTGTGTTAATTAGAAACACTTTACCGGCCTCATCAAATGAAAGGATCCACTCAAGCAAACAGGCCTTTTCAACTCACAGGTAGAGGGTTGTATCAAGGAGGATATTTTTTAGGATACCTATTAAATTATTTTGAATGACATCGACAAAAGGAATCGATCTTTCCACCTGTAACTATAAAACTGGATTAGGCCATGTAAAATTGATTTCATGTTGATCGTCCCCGCCCGCTTCCTTTTTGGGGGCCGCCTCCTATTTTTTGTTATTTGTTATTTTTTTTTTTTTTTTTTTTTTTTTTTTTTTTTTGAAATTTATTTTGATTTTTTTTTTTTTTTTGAAAGAAAAAAAACATGAAAAACACTGCTAAAATGGCTCTATTTCTGATTTAAAAAAAAAAAAATTGTCGGCGGCCATCTTGAAAAAAAATAGCCTCGACTGTCAGGGAAAATGTACCGAGCGGCCATTTTGAGCGGCCATTTTGAAATATCAAATATCAAATAACATGGTACACCCTCCTCCTCTTTTTCAAAAAATCCGGACGATCAACATGTAATCAATTTTACATGGCCTTAGTCATAAGATCCGTTTTGTGCGGAAGATAGTATAGAGAGATAACAAAAATGGTGACTTTTACCGGTAGTAAAATGTGAAAACACACTTCACCAAATTTACATTTGCTAATGACAACTTCTGAAAATGGTATAACAGACTTTTGTTTAAATCAAATCAGTAAGAAGCACAGGTTCGGAGGTCATTTGACTGAATGAGGAGGGGTAAGAGATCATGGAAATTGAAAAGAGAGAGGGGCCGGGAGGGGGGAGAGAGAGAGAGAGAGAGAGAGAGAGAGAGAGAGAGAGCCTGGGTTTTTAAAAGGGGGGTATAATTGGGGGGGGGAGGAGATGTCTAACTTATAGAATAAAAGAAAAATAAACCCATAATAAATCAATATGTTGAACCGTTGATATGTGTTTCGTACGTTCTTTTATTTATGACCGAGTGTAGTTTTCAACAAAATTTACAAAATATAAAGGTCAACGAACTTTAATCCACGTTGTTTATATTTCAATTGATCCACGTGCGAAAAACTATGTCTGCTTTAATGGTTAATAAAAGAAAAATGGCACATGTTAAAGTGTCATATGATTCTGGAAGTGATGGAGATATTGAGAGTGATGAAGATGTCAAGACGAGTACGTATACAAAGATTTCTACCATTCAATTTGTGAAACATTATTTTGCATTCCTACTAACGCCATTTAATATCGTATGGGACTGTAATAAAAAACGAGCACTGCTTCACGGCCGCCGCTGCGTGTTGCTTCTCGGCCCAGGCGAACAGGCAGAGGCATGCTGCCGATATTGGCCGTTGTACAACCGGCCAACAGGCTACATACATACAAGATTTATTTTGTCACTGACTTACATGCAAACTTTAAAATGAGCTGGAAAGGACAGTTGCGTGGCCTATATCATGAGTAGGTCTATGCCATAAAAGGGTACATGAGCACGGGTCTACATCAATGAGTAGATTCTATGACCCAGTTCTAATGCCATGGCCAAAATTAAAGTGATTGAATCTTTTCATTAATCGTTGCGCATCACAAAACGTACACCGTTCTGAGCAAGTGTCTGAAAATCAAACTATTTACTAAAAGGATTGCAATCCTTAAAGTTGATTCGACAACTATCGGTCGTTATTTTCCTACAAAAAGATATTTTCAAGCACTTTCGTTTTGAGGGAAGTTCCAAAATAGTATCAAATGATGACAAATGCTGGTGGAATTTAACCTTTTCATTTTTTGGCCTGCAAATGGGACATAGTCTAGGCCTAGTAGTCCTTAAACTGATTCGAAGACTCTATTTTTCCTTCTCTGTCATCATAGAAACTGTCTTGAAAAGAAAGATGAAGACTTTACCAAAGAAACAACTAACAGCAGATGAGATGGATGATGAGAGTGATGAAGATATAGATGATGAGGAGGAGGAGGAAGATGAGGAGGAAGAAGATGATGAGGAGGTAGAAGACGATGAGGAAGAGGAAGACGATGGTGAGGAGGAAGAAGGTGAAGAGATACCAGGAGTAGGATGGGCTGATGCTATGGCAAGCATCCTCAGGAAGGAAGCACCAGAAGAGGGCTCGGCTGTCCTTGCCAAGTCAAAAGACTATGCGAAAGCAAAGGAGGAAGAGATGAAGGACTATATGGAGAGAATAAAAGAGGTAAAGCAAGCATCACATTATGTACTACATGAAAACAAAATACTAATTTGGGATCTTTTAAAACTTCAGAGAGTGAAATAAACATTTTAAAAGTTTTGTTTAGTTGGACGTTCATTGTTTATAATTTCTTTGTAGAAGTTGGGAAGTGCACAAGTATTTGTGCTTCATTTGTGTATTACATAATCTCTAGAAACTATGAGACAGATGAGGTAAATTTTTAATGATTGTCATATTGGAGCTCCTGGAATGTTACCATTAATTAATGGATTTATTAACAGTTTTGTACTTGTGTACAGTCAAAGTTCAAACCTGATAAAAAGGCTATTGAAGGGATACAAGAAATATGGTCTTTGTAGAGGTTACTATAAGTCCAGGTATCAGTGTGAAATACTGTTCGGGTTAGGGATGTGACTTTGGCATGTGGTCTTTCTATACAGGTGGCTGCTAAATAAGGTTTTGAAGGACCTGGGGTGTTTCACAAAGATCCTAAGTTGAACTTATCTCTAAGTCTAAGTTGGACTTAACAATTACGGAAAGCCGTTAGCATCTATGAAAATATTTTGAAAGAGTTATTTAAAAAAGATAAAATGTTGATTCATATCATTTATATGAAGAGGAGATTTCATGTTCTTGATATGGAATTTATAAAAAGTCTAAAATACTTGAATTTTCGCTTTTGAATATATTCTATTTTAAGCCTACCTATGGCTCTCCATAATTTTTAAGTCCAACTTAGAGTTAAGTTTGACTTAGGATCTTTGTGAAACACCCCCCTAGGGTCAGATTGTAGCAATGTTTAAATACAAGTTATTTCTACAATTCTATTATTTTTTTAATTCTTCATTTTCATTTCAGAAACAAAGCAGGAAGAAATGGGAAAATATGTCCAAGGTGATACCCAAAGTAACAGACAGGGAATTTGAAAAATCTCTCCAAAGAATAGCTACAAAGTAAGTCATTTCATCTCTGTGCTGTCCTGGTGCTGTCTA
Organism: Strongylocentrotus purpuratus; assembly: GCF_000002235.5. Lineage (NCBI taxonomy): Eukaryota > Metazoa > Echinodermata > Echinoidea > Camarodonta > Strongylocentrotidae > Strongylocentrotus > Strongylocentrotus purpuratus. The sequence goes on from NW_022145611.1 coordinate 23,069,645, forward strand.
AATTGCACATTTACAAAAAGAATTTGTGGATAACTACTTCTGGAAAAACATATGTGATAATGGAAGAAAAAAAAGATGATTTTTTAATGTTCATTCCTTGATAAAGTTTTCTACAAATCTTCCTATTGAGGAAGTAGATATTTCCCATTTGTTAGGGCAAATTCATGAATGATGCTCTATAAGTTAACGATTTATCCTAAACTGTGAACTACTCATATGTTACTTTCAAGATGAATTAAACTATGACACAGTGGATTTAGATGAATAAAGTCTCCCCTGAATATTTTAATTATTTCTTTCTTCTAATTGCCCTCATATTACAGAGGTGTGGTGCAACTCTTCAACGCAGTGAAGAAGCAACAGAAGACTAGAGAAGATAAGCTGAAAAAAGTAGGAGGCTCACAGCGGAAGAGAGCTAAAGTAGAGGCCTCACTAACAAAGGGAAATTTCTTGGATATGTTGAAAGGCACGCCAGCACCTTCAAGTGTAGACCCTTCATCAAAGGCAAAAGGAAGCATTACATCAACAGAGGTAAGTTTCGATCATTGATGAACCGTTGCAGTGTCAGTGTGGTGCAAAGTTGCTTTTTCCAGATTTTTATGAATTTAATTTTTCATTAAGGAATAAGCTGTTGCTTTTAAAGAATAGATCCAAAGAGGAAGCAGCTATGTAGTATTTTCCTTCTTTTTCCATTTTAAAGTTTTAAAGAATGAGAAGACTGAGAGAAAGACTATCAAGAACTTGCTCGCCTTCACTGTGTTGGCTCTATGTTCCATACTACCTATTCAATACCTCGTCAAAAAGTAACATCTAATTTTTTTCCTTCTCAGATGAGTACTGCCAAGTAGAATAATGGGAGGCATCAACATTGAATTACATTTTACCAGTTTTGCAAAATTGTAATCTGCTCCTGAAGCTGAACAAGTTTATACACAATATGTGATTTTCATTTTCTTATAAATCCTGGGACATGGAGAAAAATAATGAAAGAGGGGTGCTTGTAGTTTGGCTTATTTGTTAATACTAATCAAATTTTTAAGTAAGTTCCTTTTTTACCTTTTAATTTTGTTTCCTTATTTCCTCAGAAACCATCATCTGGGGATCAGCCATCATGGGGGGTCTTACGAGATGACTTCATGCTCGGGGCGGGGATGAAAGACTGGGACAAGGAGGGGAGCGATGACGGGAGTGATGAGGACGATGATGATGAAAAAAATGACAGTGGTTTATCATCAGATTCAGACTGATACACAACTAGGTGATGAACTTGATGGACGATAGTAAGCCCAGGCATTGTATTGGACATTGGTGACTCTGACATTGAATAATCATCAGATTCAGATTAAAGGAGAGCATGACACAAGCTCTGTTGGAAGTGTTAGCCGTGGTTGCAGGGTTGGACAGTCATGGATTGATAGAAGAGAGTGAGATGGGCTCATTGGAAAGATGGTGAGCCCTGGCAAGCCTTTTAGGCAGCAGCTGATCAAGGCAAAACAGCAGTTGTGAAATTTGAAATTGGACCAATTATGAGGAGGTGAATCTATTTTTGTTGTGATGGCTATTCAGAACCAGTCATCATCTTACTTCGATCTTGCAGTTGAATCTACTTTCTTCCATGACATGCATAGATTACAGTTATGGTTTGGGTATCTCGAGCAAAGCGAAAGCTGTCACTATTCCATACAAGTTGAACATTGTGATATCAAATCTTCTTCAGTGGATGGATGTGTATATTGTGGTAATATCTACTCCATTACTACAGACTGGGAACAATTTTTTTTAAAGAGATTCCACAATAGTTCAAAGAAACACCAAGCATGTGATTATTTTTTTCAAAAATGTACATTTTGGGGGGTTTTAATGAACTGAGATAATTTAACCATTTTATTATCAAAATTTCAAGTTATTGTCATTTTATGTCAAGGGATGAATGTTAAATATGATCATTCATGGAAAATCTTGATTTTTACCAAACTGTTAAGATAACCCTAAATCCAAGTTTGTTTGGCGAATGAATGATTACATTAGAAGTAACATTTTCAGAAATAAAGTAATATGTTAAGTGGAGAAAGTGAAGTGTTGGTAAAGTTTTCAGGGTTTACACCATGTGGTATAACCACCTTCAATTCATTTTCTACACCTTGGAAGGTATAACAGATGACAAACACACCCCATAGCAATACTGTCGTTAAAGATTATTTTATCATATATAGCCATACAGTTTTCAGAACATGTAATATTATTATGATTAAAAGATTAATTCTTTTATATAAAAGATAGACAAGTCGTATGCTGATTTATTTTATTGTTTTTATTTCAACTCAATATTCATCTAAAAATGATAAATATACAGGTACAAGAGCCAAATGAAATGAAATGTCCATTCTCCTCTCTCTCATTACCTCATTTTTTCCCCCTTTGTACATTGTTGACTCTGTGAAGTCTAGTTCATGTGCATTGATGAAGTTTTGTCCACATTCTGAGCCTCGAGATGATGTGTAGTTTCCATTGATATGAGGGTGCAAGGTTGAATCCTTCTTTCTGCAGTTCAGTGCACATTGTCTGCATCTATCCAGCTACTTTCTTCACTTTTGTATCTCTCTCTAGCATCCAGTTTTTGTCTTGTGTATTCTGCTTACCAAACCTTTTTTTTCAAAAACCTTTTTAACTCTTGCCCACTTGTTATTGGTCCTTGTCGCAAGTTATTTTCTGGAAATGTCTTGCTTTGTACCACAAGTAGTCAATACTCTGATATGGATGCATGTCTTTGCATGATAACATGACATTGGGGCTCTGATCCTGATATTTATGATATCTCCCACTCCTTTGAAGGCTGTCTCCAGTGCATGTCTTGCTGCCTTTTTATTCACAGCATGTCAACGAATATCTCCATGACCATGCAAGCCATGTTCAGTATATCAATGATCTCCTGCTTCAAGCCTGTGGCATCTGTCTCCATTGTTAAAAAAAACCAAAGTTTTGTTTCTTTCTCTCTTTTCCTCTAATGAGGTTTTTATTCAATATTCAACAATAACATAATTTCACAAACAATTTAGCTAAATAATAGAACATCAAAAATACACATAATATTTATTTCAGATATACCGGTAACTACAATGTAAGCAAATTTGTAGGAATGTTGATTATTTTTAGTCTGTAGTCTTTTGGTCAACATATTTATGTGCCTTTCGTTCAACTGATGTGTAATTTTTTATGAGGTAGTGAGGTACCATGCATGTTATATTTCAATGTTAAAGTGTGGCACATTTCTAAGTTTTAAAAGATATAATGCATCATCAGTATAATTGCAATTCAGCAGTAGATGCAGCCCTCCCAAACAGTCAAACCAATGCTGACTCATATCTTGCCAAATTCCTTTTGTATTGTCTAAAATCATTCTAAGCCACTTAGCCTAAAACTGAATATTTGCCTTTTAACAGCGATCATTCTTATTCCTCCTTTACTCAATCAACGACAAAATCAGAAAAACCTTCGGAGCTCAAAATTGCTCTCGAAGTAGTCGAAATAGATATATCCAGATAATAATCTGTAGACAAGCTTTGTTTCTCGAAAGAAACAATTCTGTAGGACAAAGAAAGGGAAATTTTCACGTAAAAGAATTTACTTCTCAGTAAAACCATGCAAAGAAGTGATAATTCAGATGATGTAGAGTTTCTACTTGATATGAGGAAACTAGACTCAAACATTTTTTTCCATATTCTGTATAGGTTACTTGGCACATCTTCATCGTTTCCCCATATTTGTCAATGAAGATTTGAATGACCCTCTAGCTCAACTGGTCTTTCTCTTCCTCCTTTGTACATCATTGACTCTGTGAAGTCTAGTTCAGATGCATTGATGAAGTTTTGTCTGCGTTCTGAGTCGTAAGATGATGTAAAGTTTCCATTTAATATTAAGCAAACAAGACTCAAAACCTTTTTCCATATTCAGTATAGGTTTACTTGGTGCATCTACATTGTTTCCCTGTATTAGTCATTGAAGATTTGGATGACCCTCTAGCGCAGCTGCTCCATCTACTCTTATCACCTCTCTCTCTCTTTTCTTCTCTCTCTTCCTCCTTTGTGTATCGTTGACTCTGTGAAGTCTAGTTCAGATGCATTGATGAAGTTTTGTCTGGTTTCTGAGTCGCAAGATGATAAAGAGTTTCTATTTGATATGAAGAAACGAGACTCAAAACCTTTTTCCATATTCCGTATACCGTAGGTTACTTGGCGCATCTTCATTGTTTCCCTGTATTGGTCATTGAAGATTTGGATGACCCTCTAGCTCAGCTGGTCTTTCTACTCTTTCCCATGACCCCTCTCACTTCCACCTTTGTACATTGTTGACTCTGTGAAGTCCTTATAAGTTAAAAAACTAAACTCTCTTGGGTCTTTAAGATTTAAACTATCACCTACTTCTTTTGTAGTTTTGTTATTAAAATGATTCAACAAAAAACAGACATGATACACATAAATGTATTTTGATAGAATTTATTTGAAATATGACTTTTGTGTCACCCTTTGTAATTCATGATAGCAATTTCTGATACTTATCTACTTGCAAGAATTTTTGTTTTGCATCTGCAGGATTTTGTCTCCTTTTGTAGGTCTGCGTGTATTATCGAAAACATGACTGCAACGCTGGAAAATTCAGATTCTGTACGTTTAGCACCATCATTCAAACACAAACTTTATTATTTCAAATGAGTTGACATTTGAAGTTATATATTTAGCAACATTTACCTTTTCATATATGAAACCCTGATGTGTAATATGGCCTGTGGATATGTTTACAGTAGAAAGAAGCTTTCTGCAGAGTGATCTTTACTCTCCAGGTGTGTGAGATGTTGTACACCAACTGGGAGACTAGTACTGAGATTTTATAAGGGTCATTCTTGGTGAGCAAGATGTTTACTCACTCTAAAAAGAATGATCTCTGGGCAATGGGTTCTATCAAGGTTGTCAAGCCTAGCAGATTGATGCTCTGAAAATGGATACAAAGCAGCAAGTCAATGCCTAGATTTGGTAAAGTTCAGAGATGCATTTGCCAGGATTTGTGAGAGGGCAGTGGAAAGAAGCATTTTGTACAGTAATGTTCATTCTACAGATGTCAGATGTTAAACAGTATCTGGAAGACTTGTAATAAGATTTAAAGGGGTAATTCTTGGTGAGAAAGATGTTTTCTCACTCTAAAAAGAATTGCCATGGCTCACTGACACATCTATCTAGTCTTGCAAACCTGACAGATTGGTTACTCTGAAAATGGACACTGAGCAGCAAGTCAATGCCCAGACTTGACAAATTCCAGATATGCATGTGCCAGTATTTGTTAAAGAGCAGGGCAGAATTATACCTTAGAAGGATCCTTAGTCTACAGATATGCAAGATGTTACAGACAGCCTTGAAGACTGGTACTTGGATTTAAATGGGGCCATTCCTGGTGAGGGAGATGTTTTTTAAATCTAAGGTAGCCAAGTGAACTGTGTAGTACCACATAAAAATGCTGCTTTTTACAAAGGAATTCATCTGGCCAATCAACATTCCCCTATCTAGGAGCAGATAGGGGACAGATGTTTGTTCATAATACCAGATGCAATCTTTTGTTAAAAGCCAAGTTTTTCATGTGCCAGAACATTTTGCTAAGCTACCGGTACATAAAAAGAAAGTCTACTAGGTCTATTGAATTGGGCACTAAGCCTGGCTGAGACCCGACTGTGAACGGTGAGTCACTAACTAGCCATGGTCTCGAGAAGAATGGTACTGCTGCCATTTCTTCAATTGATGGTGAGACACTCAAATGTGTTCAAATAATCTTACAAAGAGGTGGAGGCGGAAGTTGTCTTAGATGATAGTACATGTATTTCAAAATAGGTGGTCAATTGTTCTGGGTAAAAATCATAGATGATTACCGTAATTGTCCCATGTAGGTACGATTCTGGACTAGTCGACTGGATGATGGTACGAGTCGGGACTAGTCTACTGGATGCTGGTGCTACCTGTAGTTGGTGTTAGTGACCTACATTGCTGCTGCTGTACTGCTACTATATTATTATTGGTTTTTGTTAAATTTGTTGTTATTTTTTGTTGTAGGGGGGAGGGGTAATGGTATTGCATTTAATAGTTCAGTATCATTAGTATAGTGTCATTAGTTTATTAGTAATAGCATTTTGTTATGGTCAGTATTGATATTGTGTTATATTTTTAATTAGCTGTCAGCCCCCCCCCCCCACCCCCTGGCCAAAGTAAGTAATTTCAGTGACCCAATAGAAGAAAGCATTTGAATTTAACTTTCTACCCCCCCCCCCCTCCTACATATGCACACACACACTCACACACATAAAAAAAAATTCTCAAAATGATGAATCAAATGAATGAAATTAATAAAATGTCAATATTAATAAAACAAATAAAATGAATAAAAAGAATAAATTAAACATCATTAACATAGCTAATAAAATGAACACAAATATATCAATTTGTTTTTTAAAATGTTCTTTTTAGTTTACTTATACTTGCTTCTTGCTTATGGTTTCATGTTGCTTGTTGCTGTTTTTTCAAGTACTTATTCTTGCTTCTTACTTGAATTAGTTTCATGTTGCATAATCCCGTTTTCTGTTAAATCTGAATACCCTTTCTGTTTTGCTCCCCCCCCCCCCACCCCCTTCATATCCCATTTTGAAGAGAAAAAAAGTTTTGTGAATAGATATGTTGTGCATCACTCACATAACTAATGCCTTGCTTTGCTTAGGATAAGCAAATAGCCTATTGGTAACCCCCCCCCCCCCCCCATCCCTATTTCCACTTGTAGGTAAAAAGTGAGTGTAAGCAGTTGCAGAATTAATTACAGTAATTGCCTTTTTAAATATTAAATGGTGAGTTGTGGAACCTGTGGTAAATTTGTTATTAGTAATAGGTTAGTGATATGATTAGTATTAATAGTAGCAGTAGCTGCAGCTGTCATTGTAGCAAAGTAGACCAGTATCAGTTTTCAGAAAATATTGTACCTGTTGTTTGGAAGGTGGCCAGTTGATCAAAAGTCCACCAGTCCAATTAGAGATTAATGAGACTAAAGGTCTTTCAAACTAATGGTCCAACGGGTCAAGATTTGTTAGTGTTGGCAGAAATCAGGTTTATGTGACCAGCTCGCTTGGTCTGGCAGACCTCCAACCTCAACCTCATCGAACCCTAGGTCTGATGGTTCTCCAGCCCGAGTCTCATTAACCTCTGGTCTTGTGAACCAAACCATCTGCGTATGGTTAGGTCTAGAAAACCAAACTAGTCGGTCATAAGAATGAGCAAGAGACCAACTCTTAGTCGGATGGATCTCCCGCCTAATTAAGCCTCGTGAAACTATTTAAACTTTCATGTATTTATGGATTTAGTTAAATGGGTTACATTTAACTCTCTAGTTCAAAGTGGATAGTTTAGTAATAACAGAGCTGATTTTGTCTTGACATTGATCAAGCTCTTTGTGTACCTGCAGGAAATAGGAAAAAAGTCTTGATGAAGTAGAATTTGTTAGGTGCTATTTTTTAAAAGCAAATTGTGTACTATATGGTCTAACCAGAACAAAACTTGGAGAAATATGACATAAAAATTAGTTATCTAGTATTGAAAGTATCAAATCTTCATCCGGTCAGTACATATCTGAATAAATAGCAGAGTATCACATCACTTTCATTCAGAGTGCCCCCCCCCCCCCACAGCTCTTAATCAAGACAATGTTAGGTTGGTCACACATCAGTCCCAAATTTGTTGCCAATGAGGCTCTTTCACTGAGTGAAAGCTGTAGGATATCCTACAATGTAATATTTAACGTTCATGACCATTTAGAAACTTATCAGGAGCACCTGACATTTTCAATTTTTCATATCGTACCCTAAATGCAAGTTCTTAAAAAAAAAATGTTTTTCATGGGTGGTTAGTAAAGGCTTAGTGTACTGCTAAGCCTACCACTGGCCCTAATGTTCCAAATGTGACCAGGGGCCTCTTGCTCACAAAGTTGCATTTAAATGTAACCCTTAACACATGAGGACCCAGATCTATTTGGAAATAATACTTGGTGCCAGTAGAATAGCCCAGTGTCATACTGTACTTCAAATTGCTTCTTTGCCAGGGTGGTTTCGGGTTTCTATGAACAGAAAATCTGAAGGAGTGAAGGAGTGAAGTAGAAATCTTTGTGAAATGTTTCTCAATGTCAGTAGAATATAGCCCATTGCAGTACCAGATGTTACAGAAAGCTTCTTTCCACTGTAAACATATCCTTTCAGAACATATATATACCAATGTTGTTTTGAGGTTGTCTGTGAAAACCCAACTTTCCCAACTTGAAATGGATTATAGAGATTAAATACTCATTTTTTTCTCTGAATGATGGTGCTAACCGGACTGGTGCTAACTGGATTTCCCTAAGATTTGTTTTGTGTTTGTTAAAAAGCCTAGCTTGAATGGTGCCCTAAATTTTGTTTTTGACATAGATTTTAAACTGTATGTCAGCAATCTCTTATTAGGGTGAGCGATTTGTAACATTTCCTTAGCCATTTTCCATATCTTTAGGCTATGGTTATTCATATTGATTCTTTGGTATACTGAAGTATTGCAATTTGGCAAGACTTGGCTACTATGCTGTGGTGGAGGATACTACTATCTTATCTTATAGATAGGTTCCATGGATCATATGATATGATTTTTTTGAATTTCCTACAAGATTCTTTTTCATTTGTTAAGGAAGTTTCTAATTTTGCGTAAATTATTGCCATAAAACCATGATTTGCCAAGTGTTGACTGAATCATGAGCTGTTTTCATTGCCTTTCAACCCTACGACTACTGATAGATATATCATGACAGCCAAGTACTACTACTAATGCCTCATGACTGATCACACTCTTAAAACTGCCATTTCAGAAATATAATAAGGCTATAACAATACAATCTATCCAGTAACCACTGAACAAAACTACAATTATTTTGTTTGCATTCAAATGAAATTATTGAGGAGAAGGAGACAGAAGAGAAGGAGAAGGAGGGAGAGGAGAGTTGCGGCGCTCTTGTACAGCTAGATGCCTGCGTTGTCTCTCGTTTGCCTTTACCATCTGGTTGATTTTCTGCTCCTCCTGGTTGAGTTCCATTCTCTGGTGCTTAGCCTGTAGCTTGATGGAAGCCATGGTGGCCTTGTGCGCCTCGACATCCTTGGCTCGGTCAAAGTTCACCGCAGCCCTCATGCCTTTCTCAGTGAACTTGATCTCCATTTCTGTCTTGATTAGCTAAATTTAGAACGGAAAGAATGTCCAAAGAATGTTATATTAATACACACCGTACCAGTCAATATCTGTTTCTTGTGTGTGTTGGTGTGTTTAACCTTTGAATAGCACAGTATACATTTCATTAAGAACATATTCTATATCTTGACAAGGTCTAAGCTTATTTCATTTCCTGATTATTTGCAGCATTTTGCCAAATAGGAGATGTGTTTGGGACATATTCTTTAGTAGGAAACAGTGCGTGTGCCTGGCAGGATGCAATTTATTTCTCCACTAATGCCAAACATAGGAAAATACATAAAATAAACTAAATACATACAATACAATAATAGAACATGTACAGCATATATAAAGCGACTCCATATGGAACAATGTATGTTTTAAAAAGAAGAAAAAATCAGCAAATGACCAAAAAATCACCAAAATCAAAAATGATTTGTCGAGGACTACCCCCAACAATTAAAAAAATATATACAATTAAAAGTAAATATAAGTGATAATAAATTATTACAAGTTAACTTGCTAAATGCTAATGCCCTCCTGCTTGGTATGCAACAAACAAAATGAAATTACGACACAGATGGAAAAGTTGTTTTCTAAATTTACCTCTCGTCGATGTCGGGCAATCTCCATCTTGTTCTTGATCAAGTTGACCCTCTCCTCATCCGTCGTGTGTTTCCTGGTCTTGAGATTAGTGAGATGAGCGGGAGGGTCCTTGAGCACGCCAAAGCCATCTCGAGGATCAAAGAACTGGTAGGAGAGTCCACAAGACTTGACCTGACGTTCTGTGATGATGCCTGATACCTAAGAGAGATTGACATTTTCATTTGAATGAATATATCAAAACCATCATTCGTTGGGTAAAGTATAGTGTTTTGTAAACCAACTATCTTTGTTTTATGATAGCTCATACTTTCCACACTATTGCATATTTCTCTTGTATTCAGTTCTTGTCTGGTGTTTTCCACTTGAAGGAGCTTTTTTAAAACCTTTTTACTTTGGCCTATGTTTTTGGGTTGTCCATCCATCCATCCTGCTCTTTTTTGTTAGGTATGGACTTCAAACTTAGTAATAGTAAGTATCACCATAGGAAGATGATGTGATTAGGTCTTGGAGTAATTAGGTCAAATGTGATGATGCCTGATAAGAGATTGTAATTTTGATATGAAATGACATTTGGATGAATATACATGTATTGAAACCATCATCATTCGTCAGTTAAAGTATAGTGTTTTGTAACCAACTATCTTTATTTTTATGATAGCCCATACTTTCCACACTATTGAGTCCTTTGCATTTTTAATCATTTCTATTCTTATGACAAATCTACAAAAAAAAATAGATTCTTTGTTTCCAAATGTAACTATTCTGACAATGGCAAGTATGATTTGTCTTAGTGAAATTGGAATCTTGTGTATGTTTGATACTACAGTTTATAAAGTGTAAAGTAACTTATTAATAAACACGACTTAAATTACATATATTTGGTTATTGCATTTGTTATTTCATTTATCTTGCACAGTATTATTTAGTCTTTAGACTGCAAGAAGTGGGATTAAATGCAGGACACCCCCTACCAAGCATCATAAAAATGTAAGGTAGGTAAACGGGTTAGGATCAGGGTTAGGGTCACAATTGAGATTGAAATGTGGACTGAACTACATGTTAAAACTAGGGTTAGGGTCAGGCTTAGGGTTGCTTGTGTGGCGGGTTATTCTGCAGTATTTCCAAGAAAGGAATTACATATACCGGGTATATTAAATCAAATCCTTCAATCAAATCACCTGTTGGGTGCAACTGGCTGCAGGAGCAGAAGAGATGTCTGCTGAGGAGTTTCTCCATGATCCGCCTCCAACCTTGGTGCTCGAGGATGGTGCAGAGGAGCATGCTGTGCCAGTCACTGTCAGATCTACCAAAGGAATCAACATTTATCACACAGGAGGTGTTAAAAAGCATTGGTTTTAACATTATTAATTTTAGTTCAGATGACTATTATCAAAATGATAGTTTCACATATCACAGCATATGCACTTGATCTCTCAGAGCTTTCCTATTTATTAGTGCTAATGACTAAATTTCAGAGATAATGAAATTTATGATCTTCTATCTACATAATACAGTCAAACCTGCTTTAGTGACCACCTGTCTACAAAGACCACCTGTCTACAAAGGCCACATTTGTTGTTTCCCTTGAAAATAGTTTCTCATTGAATGATGTACTAAAGGAACCTGTCTACAAAGACCACCTGTCTACAAAGGCCACTTTTTGTGTTTCCCTTGGGCGGTCGCTATAGACAGGTTTGACTGTATCTATATTTTTCTTTTAATCTTGTACTGTCTCCTTTACTCTTACTATCCCTCCCCCCCCCTCCCCCCCCCCCCCTCCCCCCCCCCCCTCTCTCTCTCTCTCTCTCTCTCGTTCTTTCATTCCAATTTTCTGTGTATTCCATCTGTACATGTCTGCCCGTGCTTGAAATAGATTTTATAAAGACCCCCCCTAACAACAACAACCAAATAAATAAACTCCCCTCTCTCTCCTCACCTGAAATCATGCAGATCCTAATTCCTACTATATAATGTAATATATGATATATTTAATTTCATGTTATCTCTCAAACTCTTTCTTGTCCCTTGGCCTTGCAATTGACATAAAATGCAATATCCCCATCTATTGGCAGAAATGTGAAAGTTCTCAAAAAAGTTTCTGAAAGTTTATCAAACTTCCTAGATTCTTTCTCACCTGGTATGGGTCGAACACAATGCTCAATATCAACATCCCCGTCACTGGGGCTTGGGGATGGGGTCCGGGGTGCAAGACTCTTGGCTTCTTGGTTCGTTTCCCCACCCGCCTGTACCAGTGATGTGTGTGAAGCACTGGGGTTTTCAAGGGTTTGTAGAGTGCTTTTGTCTGTCACCATAACAGGCGCTGTATCTGCTTTTGATGTTACTGTTGTCTGTGGTAGTTCATCTGACGTCACTGATTGGACATTAACTAGGAGAGGCTGAACCTACAAATCACAAGAAAATGTGCGGCATTTAAATTTAAGCCATCCTTGTAGTTGTACAGTCTTTAAACAAAATAGTGGAGGGGGGGGGGCAATGCCAACACGAAGTAAATAATCATGTGTTCTTTCTACACATTTTACGCAACTTATGTTATACCCATCTTGAGTAGATCTAGGGACTATCAATTTGTCCAATTATGATTTTCAAATAGAGCTAAATAGTCTAGGTCTATCTAATCTAGATCTACCACCAGAGATATTTAATGAGCATATGGTAGAATCTATAGATCTAGGCAATGTTGTCATGATTTGGGCACCGTACCATTTAAATATTGGAGAAAAAAATTAAACCCAAAATGGTTTTATTTGGATCAGCATTTAGTCTAGACCTCTAGTCTACGACATCTTTAATAATAGACTAGATCTAGACCTCTAGGCCTAGATCTAGATCTAGATCTAGGTCTAGACCCCCTAGATCTAGAGTAAAAAAATTATTAAGTATTAGGCCGGTAGGTCTATTTTAATGTTACTTGTTATTGTTATTTCAATAATCAATTGTAATAATTCTTTAAAAATTGCATTTTCTTTGAAAACATCATTGCAAAATATGATACGGGTTAGAAAACTAAAACTAAAACCAAAAGGGATGTTTACATCTAGCCTAGACTAGTCTATGTCTACCTTAGTACCACGACGCCAGAATGCTTTGAATCGCTGCCATCCAGCAATCTTGGGTGCTCGCTTTTGATTTCTGATATTTTCCTCATCAGGGTTAGTGTAAGGGGCCACCTTTGACTGGTTGCAGCCCATGGTGTTAGGTTTGTTTGTCGGTTATATCAAAATTTCCTAAGAGGCGAAATTCAAATTGCTTGAGAATGAGTAGCTCTTCGCAAACTTCAACATGTGCTAAAAGGTTTGTTGACACTTGTGTTTACTTTTCAAGTGCAACGTGGTGATGTCCTATCTCAGCGCGCCAAATATGTTTACGCGCGTGATATTCGTGACATCACAATGGGAAAGTTCGTTGCCCTCGATTGCGGTGACTAAATGCGCGCAATTGAGGGCAACGAACTTTCCCATTATGATGTCACATGTTTTCCTTTGTTACAAGTTTCCTGTGGAGATATTTGATCTTCAAGTGTCATTATCATGAATATAAATTATCTGCCCCAAAGTAATATTTATGTTGCGATTCTGAATGCTATCGAATTGATGCATTATTTCCAGTGCGAAATATACATCATGTGGACTTTTCGAAAAATCCTTATTTCTAATTGTTTTTTTGTTTAAAGTTTGATACAAAGTTGTATCCATCCTTTCTTTTAAGAAGAAATACGGTGATCCCAATGTTCTCCACATACTATTTTAAATGTTCTATGATTAGTTCTCCCAAACCATCCCTTCCGATACTTTTCGCATAATGTTTACAGAAGTTTGGTGCTTTTCACTACCTTTCAGCCCCCCCCCCCCCCCCCCCCCCCCACCCACACACACCTTCTGGCCGTTGTTTGATGTCGGTTTCCTCTAGGGGAAATGTCAAACTTTTGCAAACATGAAGGTGAATGTGTATTGTGTAGGTTGATTTGTTTTCACAGGTGTTTACACAGACAGTATTTTCTTGAAAACTTTCACTTTTGGCTGGACACCGCGCAGTGCAAACATCACCCCAATGTTGGTCGATGCGATGACTAACTTCATGAAATGCGTGGGTGAGAGTCGGACGTTACGCGTACGGCTGGTCTCGGCTTTGTCTACTCCAGTTGACAGATCGGGGGTTACCCTTTTTTTTTGGATGACAGTCAGTCTGAAGAATGTCTTCGCCGGCCATGTCTGCCGTCCCTGTCTGTCAACTCGCCGAGTGCCCTTCAATCATAAACATACTCAGATATGATGTTTCCGTTCAGTGTCTGCACGATTAGCGCATATCTTCGCGGTGACTCTTTTCAAAGTTTGGGGGATTCCTTCATGACTCGGCGTGCTTGCTTAAGAGTCTTCTTGTTAATGAAAAGAAATAACAATGACTCATAAATCCCTTTTATGAAAATATTTAACAGTTTACTAAATATGTTGGTAATCGCCACTGTTGAAAAAAAAAATGGTATATGATTTATTGCAATTATAATTTGTTTTCAAGTGACTAAAATTGTCCTTCGATCGAAACTAACAAAAGCTATTTGCCCAGGGCAAATACAAAAAAAATCCATATCTTCCGCACCCTCTCTCGTTCAATTCATTCTTTCATTTGTATGGTTTCTCCAACGGACCTGAATTTAGTGCATGAGAAATTGCGGAAGTTTGATCAGTGGCGTATAGCCTAGGTCCTGTCGTAGGGGGGGGGGGGGTACCACTAAGGTGAACAAAATTAAGGGCTGAAAACACCACCCAGTCATTTTCTTGGTTTCTACCCCCACCTCCTTTCTGTCCATCTCTCTTCTTCTTCGTGTTCATCTTTTTCTTTCTATATGGGGTGAGGAGGAGGTTAGGGCATGTGTTCCGCATCGTCCCCATCCAGTTGACCAGAATATACAGAAGTTTCCATATGTGGCTCTAAATGAATTACAATTTTAGAAGTATGAATTATATAGAAAGAATGTTTGAACGACTTTTGGAATGATACGGAGTCAAATGTCATTATTCATTACAGGTCACCTTCCCTGATGAAATATTTTTTTGATTTTGCGATATAGGCCTATCCATGAAATGCATAGTCCTGTTTTGTACTGGTGACGGTTTTGCTCATTGAAAAGCCACTAAAAGTTGTAATAATTGGATCACAGTTAAAAGTGCACTTCTGTAGTCTCATTAATGAGTATTCATTTTGTAACTTGTTAACCCCTGGCAAAATATTTACGTAAATACATAAATTATGTAAGACGAATTCCGTTACATTCTCCGTTCTCTCGTTTCTTTTGAGTTACCTTTATTGAATGACAGGTGTGTCTTTATACTAAACTGCATGCATTGATTCTCTCTACGACATGACTGAAGGCCTAGATCAACATTCGTGACAATAGTACAGGTGTCATTGTGATTAGAGGCGTTTGAAAAGAGGGACATTCCCATGTTTAATATAAACATGGGTCACCGTTTTGAAACGGTATTATTATGTTGAACTCATCGTTAAAGACAGGTTTTTTGTATGTTCTGTGAGATTTTCCACTATGAATTTTTACCTTTTTTGAACTTTAGTTCATAAACATAAAATTGATAAAATTAAAAGTGGAGATTAACATTACGAAACGAGAGGTTTTGAGGGTTTTTTAAAGGGGGTGTGAACAGGATTGTAAAGGCGCAAGGAACACTTACTGTGAACTTAAAAACACAAAGAGGGGCATTGCCCGTGGTTGCCCACGCTCCCTGCACCACCCCCCCCCCCCTTCCCCCCAACCATGCCTGTCGACCATGAGTTACCAAATACGGTGCACACGACGATAACCACATTATTTTATCCAAACCAAGAAATCACAACCTGAAACATTCTTTGGTTTTCGGTATGCTCACATGAATGCTCAGACGTCCTCGAATGGTTTTTCATGAAAGAAATGTAATTATGGCGGATTTACTTACATAAACGGTCCCACAAAAGAAGAATATTCACCGACTCTATAGAGCTGTGTGAATTAAGATACGTGTAATAGCCAAGATTCTCTCTTCCATACAAAAGAAAATTTGTCTAACCTTGAAGAATAATCGTCGCAAGCTTGTCAGTCTTTTGATAAGCTAGTTATTTTCAGCACAAAGGCAATTAGATATAAACCTCAATATGGGTGACAAATCGAATAAACACGCTCTCTCAGGATGATTCGCAATTTTTTCAAAGCATTAAATCAAATGAAAGATCAAAATGAAAGATCTGTCGTGCTCTTTTTTATCAATATTCAATCGACCGATGAATTTGTCATAGCTTTCCGCCTTCAGATGAAATTGTGAGCCATGAAACTGTCACGAATACTTCTTAAAGGTAAAGTTCAGTCCTGGAGACGGCAATAAAAGCGACTTGATTATTTTGTTAATTTGATTATTGCTATCAGATAAACAACGAGATATGATTCAAACAATCAATATCAAGGTAGAAGGATGACAACGATTATTTTACTGCGCATCACTTCAAATGATTTCATGTTTATCTACTTTCTTGTAAACGACGGTGACTCACATAAACCCAATACAGATACCATGAGTCACAGGACATACTTGCTTCACACTTCACAGGTGAAAGTGATGACCATGACCAATTAAATGACCACAGATAATGACCCTAGCTCTATAACAAAAAAGACATTTATATCCAAATGTTTAGACTGGAGAGGTGTCCATCATCGTGACACCGTATTGATAAAGCGATGACTAATATGCCAAGTTGAGTTAATTTATAAATAAATCTTTGATATCGATATCGTGCGGTTATAATGAATAGATAGTGGAATTGCTATATCATAGCTCTGTCAATTGTAGAGGGAAACAAAGAAGATTAATACCTATGTATCTACATCTTTAACAGAGACGCAGGTGTCGCATTCCAAAACAAATATTTGTTATTTGTTCTAACTCCATGCCTAAAACCCCAACATAATACTTTTATCAAGGTTCACGATTATGCACAATGACCCCAATGGATGCACTACAGTGATTACAGACGAAAAGATGAATATGAATCATCTCATAGATCCCAACATATTTTCCCGATGTGTTTCCCAATTTTAATGTTGACATAATTATTTTTCAACAAAACGAATATTTTACAGAGTAACCTTTATATAGACTTTTTAAATATATACTTAGCTATAGGGCAAAGTATGGGCTTCTCTCTCTCTCTCTCTCTCTCTCTCTTTCTCTCTCTTCTCTTGGTCTAGATTTTCATTATCAAAACATCTACATGTACATTGACATGTATGCCATTATTGATTACATGAAAACGTTCCTAACAATATGCTAATTACACAACAGGCTAGTGACAATGACAAAGATGTATAGTAACTTTCACAAGTAATTTATCTTTTCTATTAAGAATCCCAGTACTAATCGCTGTTCCGATCATCACACGTTTAAGAGGAGAAAGCAAAATTTTGAGAATAATGTTCGGCATTCCAGGTATAATTCATAGAGTTCATGTTAGAATGCCGACACTTTAAATCCCTTTCTTCTCTGGATCGCGTGCAGGCTAATCTGTTACATGAAAAGCACCCGATCTGTCATCTTACAACCTGTCATCCTACACCTTTTCACTCAAAGATCATGAAAAAACAAACCACCAATACCACAAAAACTCGCGCTATTTCAGGAACGGTACACAAAAACCTGTAAGCTGCCTAGATTGGTTTTCATGGTATACCGCAAGATCACCTCGTGTGTAGCCAAACCGACCGTGATTTGATAGGTTAAGGTGTTCTGGGACTTTTTTTTTTTAGGTTCCCTGACATTGACCACGAACAACGTCAATGAAATGAAATATTTCATTTCAGTTTTTACGATAAAGTGGCTTCACGCTCATGAGGAGAATGCACATCATAATATCCACCTACTCAATGATGGGCGAATGCAATCTAATGTTCCAATTCCGATTTGGTTTGGCAAACATTATTGGCTGAGACGACAATTTTCGTAGCAGGATATTCAATTTTAAAGTTACCTTAGTAATGGCACGAAATGTAATTCTTTGTCTTACCTTAAGTTACCTGCCTATTAACGGATATAGAAAGGAAGCTTGATTTGATATTTGCTGAGATTTGTCGGACGTCATGAAATTTCGGCCACACCCACATGGACAACTCCCCCGTATCTTATATTTGTAAGTTTAGTTTATTAACCTTTTTTTCGGGGGCGTAAATAAAATCATTTCGCCGGGGGCCCTCTTCGGAGTTGTTGGATGTAATTTGGGGCAGTCCCGTGCGCCGTAGAGACACAATGTAAACGGTATTATTTAAAAATCATAAGATTTCTGACATACTCAGAACGACCAATCCCTCTCATTTTTCCATTTTGCGTCAAACGATAATCATTTCAATGGGGTACCCTCTACGGAATGGTGGGAGAGGGGGTGTATATATTGGCAGTCTCCCGTGCCGTACAATCACTCATTGACAACGGTTCTTTTGTCTTTTTCCCGGGTTTTCACCGGGGGGGGGGGGGGGTCGGTGTACGCTCTCAAGATGTTGGATACGCCATTTGTGATGTGAAAATATCCTAAGGTTAATGGGTTAATGGAACGTAACCCTCGCTTGGGCACGAATGTGGCTTGGTGTGGAGACATCACTACAAAAAAAACACGAATGGCGATGACAAATTATTGACCACAAATTGAATACACAAATTTGCTGACTTTGTCCGTTTATTGGAAAACTTTCTGACAATCAACAAACTATATACAATTAATAGCGGCCCAATGACCCTCTTCAAAGTTTACACGACAAATATGGTGACGAATGGTGTGGACAGAAATAGCCTAAGGATCTTTCTGACTCAAAAAAATGAAGAAAAAAGAATAAGCAATTGACTTTTCCAGGTAAAAAGATCTTTTTTAGCTTGACCCAATAACACTGGTTTCGGTTTGCCGCTGTGATTCATTTGTTGATATTGTGCCTCCTGTCTTGTATTTATTTATCTCCTTTTGGGGTTTCTACGAGAAAATGAACTCATGCGCACTGTTACTTTGTATCAGGCTACTGCTTTTTGTTATTATCCCTTGTTGAATGCTAATAAAAACCCACCAATATCATGTTGGTAACCAGACAACCTGTATATACTCTTATGAAGTCAGAATTACGAATTATTTTCTTAGCCTGTTTTACTAATGGAAAGTTAATTTTGTACAATGAAGAAATTTTGAAATAATAAATATTAAAAATGGGAAGCGATATACAAAAACAAATGTTTACTTTTTGTTATCGTTATATAGCAATCATCAATCTGACTTTGTATGCAGAAAATATTGATAAATTTAAAATGCTGACTGATGATAAGACCAAAATGAATTTCGGGACTCGTGCCAAAGCGAAACAATAGCTTTCCTTTTAGCTCTTCCGTTTATGACTCTCGTCGTTTATCGTATAGACAGCACATTTTGAATCGTTCATAAAAACATAACATTATGTTTATACTTTGATCATTTTCCATCAAATGAACCATTTCCTCGCCGCGTGAATGGTGTAACATTCCGTGGAAATCCGGTGAGGGAAGTGCGAAGTGGGTGAGATTTGTTTATTTTCACATGAATAAAAGCAACATTAGTTTTAGGTTATGATAATCTAAACAGAATTGCAGCGTGGGTCGAAAAGACGAAAGATAGCGACGAGAGGGGATATTAATAATTAGAGCCATCCGTAATATCTAGAGATAAAATAATAGTTTCTTTATGATAATTTATTCTTCTTTTTTTTCGTTTTTAACTCGTGAACGTTTTTTTTTTACCGACCCCATTTAAAAGAATTGTTTTGCAATGGTTAGGACTAACGTAATAATTGTAGCTCTTTTATCTAAATTTTGAAGAAAAGATAACAACAAAAAAGACACACACACACACACACACACACACAAAACGCTTTTTAATGAAATCATCGTTTATCCGTCAATAAACAAGCAATTACTAATTGATAAATGCACCGATAAACAATGCGTTTAATGAACCATTTGTGCTAAAATAAAATAAAATATTTTGATAGAGCACCTAAATTAATAAATCATAAATGACTTTTACGACCTGACGTATAGCATGTTTAGAGCGTGCAAAAAAGGTCGACCACTGTCTTACCGGATATGAAATATGATCATTATTACATTCTAATAGTAATAACGTCGCCACAAGCAACGTGCCCGTCAATGTTGGGCAAAAGTGCAACTTCCAGGAAAACTACCACCAGGACAGCGTCTCAAGTCTCACAACGACCAAAGGGAACAGATCAACATCCCCGTATCATTCGTCTCAATGGTGTCATGCTAACCAATCAAGTCCTATATTAAGGAAGATCTGTCATAAACAACATACGCCACATGAGACAACCGGGAAGCCTTGCTCAACAATCAAATCAAACCACCGAAGCCATAATCGATGAAACTCGAAGCCCATTTAGAAGAAATATTTGTTATGAATTAGGCCTACGTCAAGGGCAATGGCATCAGTAAAGTAATTTGTGCAGAGTCGGGATAATTCTTTATTTCCTCCGAATGAAGTCTGAGATGAGAGTGCAATGTCCATGAAATAAAACGACGTTGATTTCTCAAAGGACTGATCAATGTAAAAAGAACCGCCCAAAATCGTTTAAGGACTTTGTCTTGCCTTTGTTGGATTTCCGGTACGTCTTTGGCACAATCCCATTTTCCGCAAAAAAGAGACTGAAGAAAAAAATGAATGATTTTCATCACCATTAGAGCGTTGTCTGATTTAATGTCTGCGACAGCTTTCGATAGATTCAGAGATCGGGAGGGTGACATCTTTATAACCACCATAAGTGGCGTAGCTAAACGGGGAGGACATTGGGCACGTGTCTCATCTTCCCGATCGAACGGATGGCGGAATGGGGGTAGTGAATATAAATGGAAAAAGATAGAACCCCTCACACAGTTTCACCATCTACCTTATTAGTGGCCTTGTTAATTTGTATTTCATCCACCTAGTAAGACCGATATGCACCCCCCCCCCCCCCTCCAAGGATACCAGCACCCTCTCAACTGGACCCACACTTCCGTTTTCTCCCTCTTCCGACATTCAGATAATGTCACAAACTATTTGGTTCAAGTGTTATTCAAAATTGATAAATTCTTCACATTCTGGGGTTTCTTTACATCCGTTTGAAACAAAAATAAATAAAAGTTCAGGATTACTTTAATTCTCTTTCATATTATTTTGTTCTGAGAATGTGCGGCATGTAAAAATCCAGAATTTATAACTGACAATATTTACTAGTCTTCTGTCCTTCAATAATATTTGTCTTCATTGATTGTTTGGAATGTTTATAATTATCATGTACATGAAACATTTAGCCCCAACACTAATATTTATTGATATACCTTTCTTTTCTTCTTCTTCAAAATGTTCAATTAATTTTGTTAACACTTTTCTCTCTTCTTCCACTTCCGTCTTCCGAAGTTCGCATTTATCAATCTTCCGGTATTGTGGCCAATCTTCCGTCATGCTATACCCTTCAAACATGGACAGCAGATCACAGCGTTACACGCATTACTGTACAAGATTTTAATTTAACAGAGCATACTGGCATCTGACAACAATACTAATTAAATATTCAAATAAATAATATCTTAGTGTTTACAGCAATTACTGTTTTCCCAAAGAAAAACTTGTTTCTTTCTTTTTTTCCTCTATCTTTTATTAATTTATTAATACTTACATAAAAACACATAATTGTAATGATTTCAAAGACAAAAACATCAATTATTGTACTTATATCACACAATTAATTACACATTTGTAAACATAATTTACATTTCTTCCAGAGGTAATACTTTTCAACATCTGCTCTTTAAAATATTTCCTTTAAATGAATTTAGAATATGTTCGTAAAATTACATTTCATTTTTTGTATATATATATAAAACATAAGAAACTAAATTAATTGATAGATTTTTAAAACTACATATTTTGAATTTAAATAATCACATTGCTTACAATTACTCATTGACACCATCTCTGATGTAGAAAGGGGGAAAGGATTCTGGTGAAGTGACAGTCCACTTCACACAAACTACACAAAAATGGTCATAGCGCCACCTCTCGTAAAGTTGAACACAACTATGTGAAGGAACGGGCTTTCACATTACATCGACTAAAGGATTGTTTACGTCTATCACATTCGCTTTTTAACAATGAAAAAGGACATGAGAAAAAACAGTTGCATCCGAACTGTTAAACAGCACATATTCTACGAGATAGAGAGAGAGAGAGAGAAAAAAACAAATCCGAGAAAGCATATCCCATGTTAAACATTTTCGGACTAATGCGTGAGTGGGGAGGGGGTGTGGGGTGGGAGAGGGCACTGTGGTGGTACTGTTATTATCATTTTTATTATTAATATTTTTTTAAATATTTTTTTTTAAACTCGTAAACTGCAAACGGAAGCCTTTTGACGGGTATAACATAGTGTCCATGGTAATCACTAAACTAAATCAAGTTTTTACTTATTTTTGCAATATCCAACAATGTATGATTTATTTATTTATTTTGTTGGTCATAATGTTGATAATATATAAGTTATTTTTATTTGATTAATTCC
The DNA here is from genome assembly GCF_000002235.5 of Strongylocentrotus purpuratus. Lineage (NCBI taxonomy): Eukaryota > Metazoa > Echinodermata > Echinoidea > Camarodonta > Strongylocentrotidae > Strongylocentrotus > Strongylocentrotus purpuratus. Next base: position 23,092,136 of record NW_022145611.1, read on the forward strand.
AGAGATGTTTTTCTAGACTTTATGGTTTCGATATTATTCCACCATTCAATGAAAGGCAGAGCAAGTGTATCACATAATCCTTTATTTCCTTTAGTCTCTTATCCCTAATTTATTTTTTCTCTCCCTCTCTCTCTCTCCCTTCTTTCTTATCGTTTTAATCTAATTCCATCATTCTTGCTGGCGTTCCTTCCCCCTCTTTTTGTCATTTACTGTCTTCAACTTCCCTGCTTTGTTTTCTCCTCCCCTGACCCCCCCCCCCCCCTCCCCCCTCCTCCTCTTCTCATCTTTTCACTACCTCTCTTCCACACCTTCCCTATCTGTTCCGGTTGGCGTAACGCGCTCACGTGCGTTTTTAAAAACGGTGATCTTTGAGCTTTCTGAAGTAGCCAAACACCGCCGATGTACATACAAACTCATGTATATAGAATCCAACCGGTATACACACACAAGCCAATACACGTAGGTGTATTTTTGTGCCGTGTTCCGTAGCAGACGACGATCGCTGATCGCGACCAGACGAAGCTGTCTCGCTTGAGGAACCCAAAACGGATTGAGGCTAACACCAGCTCCTCCCCTTTACCGGTATAAAAGACCTCCGCTCTGGCTCTACCAGGCATCAGTGCATTCGACATCCAAGAAGTGCTGAGATACACCAGTGGTGCAGGCAGAGAGAGGTATCTGACCAAGGAATTGGACGTATCCATCATAGCAACGGATATCTTTTGCCTAATCAGTACTTAATGAAGAGGAGTTCGTCTTCTATGGATAAATTTCGAACGTTAATATCTGTCTTCTAATTATTGAATGGTTCGCGGAGTAGTAAATTAATTTTTTTCTGATCGCTGAGAATGCTCCTTATCTTCATGACTTCAGTAGCGCGGTTGAGTTAATATGGTTGAGAGTCATGACAAAACCTTCTGCTAAGTTTGGTTGCCCCTTCTTTCATTTTGTCTTTCCTACCGGATAGGATACCACTTATTCTTCAGAAGTCATTCCAAGCACAACGAATAAAGTTTAGAAGCATCATCTTGTCTTGTGTCTTCCAGCGAGACTTGGCAATTCAGTTTATAGTCATAAATAATATTATCACGACTTGTGTAAAATATCTTCAGCTTTTAACTTATTCCAATCAAGTTAAACTTTAGTGACCGTCAAAGACAACAACAAGACCATGTTTTCATCAAGCAGTACATCCTCCTCCATACGTTGCTGCCTAGCGGCGTCGTGGCTGGGCCTCGCAGTACTTTCCCTCACTTTCGATGGCCTCGGTGCCGGTGGACAGTGCAAGTTCGATCTGCAGGAGTACCAGGACCGGCGGATTGCCGCCATCAAGGGACAGATCCTCAGCAAACTGGGTCTCACCGCCCTGCCCACCGATGATGGACCAGAGGATGTGCCTAAGGACATACTGGATTTATTTAATCAAACAGTGACACTGCTCGAGGAGAAATACGAAAACGAGAGAGAACAGTGTAAGGGGTTGTCAGGCGGTAGTGATGACTATTTCGCGCAATTGCCCATCTTATATGGTATAGTGGAAACTGATATTGAAAAAGGTAAGTCCATGTTACTTCATTCTAAACGCATGTTTTAATCATGTTGCCGTCACTGACACCATAGTCATTAAAAGATACCGACCCAACTTGAATGGCTAAATTAGAACCAGAGTTAGGTACTGTATCAAATGATGTTAAATGAGAACAGTCATTAACAAAAAACAGAATACAATGTATCTAGCGTAGTGTAGTCTATCCCTTTGGACTATTTGGACAACTATTATGCTGGGAAGGCATTAATTGTTATAAATGCTTTTACCATAATAATAATCTCAAAAGGACGATTGCCAATATCCGTATTTTGCCAGACGGGTTTAAATATGAACTTTCGCCGATCAAAGTTCAATTTCCATCTCTGCGTCTGAGTATTCGGTTGTTATTAATTGTTATAACAAGAATCGAATCACCATTTACTATACAAACATAAGTGAACAAAAGTTAATGTCATAAGTGTTCTTCAAACATTTTACATCGAGAGGACAAGTATAGTTCATGGTACCACTGTAGCTAGTAATGGTTGTATAGTTGGGGGGGGGGGGTGATGATGATGAGCAACACTACACCTGTACGCGTGTGATTTCCGTCATACTTCACATTTCGAATTGTCAAGCTTGGTTTGTTTTCCCGGTCAAGGGTGAAATTGTGCCAAGTGTTGCCCTTATTCAATCCTGACACATTTTGGTAATAGAATCCAATGATATCCTTTTACATCAAGGGCAATATGAAACTAGGTGAACTCATGAAAATCAATCTTCTAGTTGGGAATTTTCACTAAGGGACGATCTGTGCATTAAGTTCACTGAAGAAATAAAAAGTTCATGTTGTAAATTAGCATCATGGATATGGATTCCTGTTTTTAATAACGATCGTCATGTACTTTGGGTGTCCAATAATATAAGGTATAAAAGGGTAAAAATGCATTTGCATCATTTTCTCCTAAAAACTATTAATTTCCAACATTCATGTAGCGTAGGATTATGTATTTCTTGCGTGTAGAATGGTGGAACATGACATGATAAGATTCGTAACTGAACTGTTGTCTTTGGTTGTATTTTTGACGTTAGGTCAAATTTGACTAAGTATATACTCCTAAAGTTTGGTTCTTCAGTTTAATCAGGCGAGGTAGTCGAATCATAATAGTTCCTAGCTTCTTCACTATACTATTCTATTCTATAATAAATATTTGATACGCCTGGAAGTGTTGGTTAACAACATGTATTTCTTTAAACTCATGAAACTATATTGGTAATCGGCAGGTACAGATGCTCTCATCAATACATCTGCAAATGGATATCAATACTAATAATACAAATACATTAACTCTCCTTAAGTTCACAACTAATTTTTAACAAGATAAACAAATATGTACCTAACAAGACCACAAAATGTGGTTTCCCGGTATCCTACTTCAGCAAATACTGTCTTGCGTGGGCTAAGTTTATGTCTACTTTAGACGGACTTCCACATGATTTCGCGAACTCTAAACCGGGAAAGAGCAACGCAAAGGGATAACGATGTGATTAACCTCACAAAAGCTCATAATTAGATTAGGAAACATCGTTAAGAGCTTAGCTTAATCTCATTGGAGGGATGAATAGGTGTTTAACGAAGTTAATGAAGGAAATAATGGGAGCGCGAGCCCCAGAATTGATCCATCCATGAGGTAAAGAGGAGGGGTAAATTATAGAAAGCTTCTTATACGGGTATTGTACGCCACAAAGAGGTTCAAGTCGTGCTACCGGCGGCACTAAAAGCGTGCTCGTCCAACCAGTAAGTTCACACGCCCATACGTTTAAGCAACCTTTTAGTCACACGTCATCACTTAGCATTATGTTAATGAATGAAGTTTTGGAAGCCATAAACTTTTTAGTAATATTGACGGATATTGAAAGGTTTTTTTAATGAATGAACCTGAGGTGGGAGAATGGCGATATCATGAAGGAGGGCATCATTGTTGACGAGTATTTTTTGGATGCTCCTTTTGATAGTTAATTACACGTGAATTATGGACCGAAGATCTTATTAAACTGATCTGGTAAACACGAAAGGTATTTTCAATAGAAATGAAAGTGAAATAGTCTCTGCTGAAAAGCTTGCCAATGGAGGCATTACTGCGCCATGTCTTCAATCGGAATGAAAAATATAGGTCCAAATAACTTGATCAAAAGAATGCAAAATACCCTAATGATAGATGTCACATTTTACTTTTGAGCAGTTCAGCGACTCGCAAATGTCACGACAGTCCCTTCATAGCTTTAGAAATCAAATGTCTAGTCCCATATAGCGTGACCTCGATACGACACAATAAATCTGTTGCCTGGAAAACAAACCACTTTGAAAACGACTTTTCTAAACGGTTTATATGTTTGCCTAAACGCTCTTCATTGGTCATTAAATGACCATTGTCGGACCATTATTATCGAGTCTCTGGGGAGCACTGAAAATAATTCGAAACCAAATCAATAGTCTTAATTGGAGTATATAGCTATAAACTGATGGTAGTTGAGAAATTGACATGGAACACTAGGCTGGCAAACAAGAAAAACAATAAAAGAAAGAAAAGGAGAAATGACGAATGTGATGACGAGAGGAGAGAAGAAAGTAATCGCGGGAGATTTTATCTGTCCCGCTCTCCTCGTGTAATGGCCAATGTGGGATTTACTATGCATGCCCGGAATGTGATATGAGGCGATCCAGACAGTTTATAATGCCTCCCTAAAATATGATAAAAAGAAGAAAATGTCACGCCATCAGATAAAGAGAGAGTGGTCCAAGACGAAACGACACCGGTCACAATGGACGTCAATTAGTAGTATCATAGGAGCACCCGCCGGCACCCGCCATCTTCAGTCGATCCGTGAATGGCTCTTGAAATAACCCGAGCAGATCAGTGCCACAGACATTATTCTGATATAGGTCCGCCGGGAGACAGATCAAGTACATGCATAGATCCCAAATGACTTTTCTTGATCTCTGTTATAGTAATGGTAAAAACCCAACTTGTGCAACAGAGGTAACATAGCAACAAGCGATATATCCACTCAGATACTATCAATGATCATGACTGTAAGCAATGGTGTTCGTTATTTCATGAATGTTATATTGTAATTCTAATGCCACCAATGCCTTACAAGACACAAAAGCAACTAGGCCAAATAGAAAGTTTTCACTGCCTCTCGATTTCGGACATAATTATTGCCTGTATTTTATGACCAATCAAATAGGAATTGTAAACACATTATTTACTAAGGAAGAACGAATGAAAGAGTTATGGGGTGGTTGGTGCGGAAAAAGAAAAAAGAAATGACTTCATGTTCTTCGAAGCCTATTAAAATTCGGTTTCTCTTCAAATGGCAAGACATGGACGAACAACTCCAACTGACAAAGAACATGTTTTGATCGACTTGTCATGATGATTCTGTTTGGCAAGGATCATTCTAGACCCAATTATACCTTAAAAGCTGCTTTATCGCATCCTATCCTGGGCATCCAGTGGATTAATATAAAAGACCAGTAACTTAAACGGCATAATTTAAAACGCTATAATGGGGATGAAATTGCGGAGGAAGGACCGGATGGTTTGGGGTTACATTAGGGCATCCCCTTTCCTTCAATAGGATACCAGTGGATCTACATTCAATTCATTGACACTATCTCTTTAGAAGTGACCAAAGTGAGACAGCCGGAGTACAATAACCGACGATTTAGCCTTCAAGAAGCATGTCATCATCATGCCACTCTCGTCGTCATGAGTGGAAAATGCATTTACTTGAGAACAGAACAAGGAGCTCGAGACCGATAGGCCTACTGCTCAAGATAATTGTACTTAAATATAAACGAATGTATTTTTTGTTGCAGGATTCTAAATTTGAATCAAGTGAACTTTTTAATCAAAGACGTTCGTATTTAAGGGTGCTATTGCAAAGCATACCCACGTGGCTCTTCACGGGACTATATACTGCTTTTGAAGAACAGACTAAACATATCGATTTAAAAAACACAGAACATCTTGAAAAGACATTTCTTAGACGTAATCTGCACTTCATATAGATTTAGATTACACAAGTACCATTCGGATTAAATTACAAACATAGTTGTTTAACGGTTGTCAACCATCAGAAAATAAGAGACGCCAATGATACCCTGAGCACTCCTGTCAACCCTTCCAAAACAAATGTCTGTCATATCTACTTACCAGATTAAAACCCTTCACAAATATTAGCTAGCAAGGCCCAAATCCGATTAAACCGGTCGGAATAACAGGGAACATTGACATGATGTCGAGGAGTGGTTTTCTTTCTTTTCTTTAGAGCGTGCCACTGGGGTGGGTTTCGAAATGGTCAAGAAAATAAGGCCCCACACAGTGCTCTAACTTCAATCATGTTATTAGCAAAAGTCTGACACACAAAGTCATCTTCAGTATAATTTTATCTGAGAGACAATGTAATATATATTGAAAGATTGAAATATATTATATTTTGGTAGAACCCGAGACCTTAAACGGAGGACCTTTCATGGAAGTATGATGAGAGCAAGATGAAAAGCTTCAGTGTGTCTTAGTTTTAAGATAAATCCTTCGTATATAAAGGAAAGAAGAATAAGACAGAATTCTGTGCAATGTCTCTATGGGTTCATCGTTTGTGCCATCGGTTTAGAATAGGCTACATATATATCAATAGTATCACTACTTTGACTAGTTTTTTTATAGTTTTTTTTACATTTTTAAAAATTTTAATTACCAGTCTATATACCGGCATTTATATCAGAAGTTATACCAAAAATAGTATAGAATACTTAAACTGTTTCCATATTCTTGTAATATAATTTCAGTAAATTGAAGTGTTCATGCAGTTGAATGCTAGTCAAAGAAATAAATCGCAAAATGGGTCTCGATACACAATTCGACGACTCACGTGTTGAAATTATTGAGTATGGCGAAACCCTGTCATTGAGTGTTATTACAAGCAAAATATAAATATACTCAGTCGGGGTCCACTATAGAATTCGTAGATGTTCACAATCTGATTTAGTATTGATGTTGAACTTGTTGCAAATATAGGAGTCCTTGGCAGTTCCAAAGTTCAATAGGTTCCTTTTTCTCTCATTGAAATATGTTCACTACTACATCCGAATTGAGGAGAGCCTTATGTTTTTATGGATGTAATACCTTATTTAGAGTTAGAAGCTATGATGGCGCTTATAATAGAATAGTTTTCCTTGTGAGATCATTGACCAAATGAATTAACTTAGATTAAATGAACAGAAAAGACGCCCTCTCGTATGGGCATTTCCAAGGTATTTGGTCATTTTGCTCTCTCATACGTCACAAAAATAAGGACAAATACGCAAAGCGTCGTTTTCCTTTTCATTAGCTCCTGAGGAGGTCTGTAACGTATTATACAGATGGACTTGCTCATATACTACAATGATATACAATGTATATACACAACCATTCAACATTAACAATCCCCTAGAAAAAAAATCGACACGGAAAAATGTTTCTTGGGTTCCTTTAAAGTCCATATGGAACTTGATGCAGTCTGGGCATCACGGTGCAAGCATGCAACAAGCGATACCAAGTCTTTGCGATGCGTCAATAAATCTTCTCAGTTCATATCTATCTCAGTGATGATATGCCATATTTTATGATCGTGCCAGCTGTCTGCCTCTGCCCTCTTCATCGACCTATTCACACTCGGGGTTTTAACAGCTTCTCAAAGCAGCACCATCTCGAAAGTTGTGATTCCCCTGACCTAATCGAAGATTTCTACAAAATGATGATGATTAGTTATTCATAAATTGTCAAACTGTAGCAAGAAAGAAAGTGGCACTTTCGAATAAGACGAGCGCGGGAAATAACTTCGCGAGCATTACAAATTCGCACAAACCTTCGATCATCATTTTGGAAAGTATCAAAGGATGTTTTAGCGGTAACTGATCTCATCTCCCGCCAACTTCGATTATAAATTCTTCGAGAAGATTTTTTTGGTCTTAAAGACAGACTTAAGGTGTAGGTATGAACGCGTCTGAACTCTCTTTAAAAAGGTGAAGTGTTTTGAGTTTTGGGCTATAATGCACCAAGGAGCAGACTGGCCCAATGGAAACCCATTGTTCGTTTCGCTCCCGTCTGTCACCCCCGATGCCGATGAGCTGTACATCACGAAGGAGGGATACCTCATGAACCCTACGCTCTCATCCTTGCTGGGGATGAGATGGAGGGATATGGTTCAAGGGAGAGGGTGTCGGCCGGTCGTGACAGTAACGGGACGTTGTATCTTGTGGCATTGTTTTGCAATCATAATGATTTACGCTGGTTTATCCTGAGAATGATACTTAGATGAACTTTGGGGGTAAAAGCACAGCGTTGTTCTCTTACGATTTTAAAATTGTAATAAAAAAATAGAAAAACAATAACAATATATCTTTCTGCTGAGCGAGCAACATGGGATTTGAATAGAACGTGACGATGGTCTGTTTTGTCTGCTAATGAGGAAAGCAAAGGCAATACAATATTTTACTGTCTTTACTTTACACAGCTATATCCATTGTTGTGGGAAGACATAGGCGGAACCACAAAAGGGGAAATACCCCCCCCCCCAAAAAAAAAAGTGCATTTACGCGTCACAGTACTTGTATTTTATTTCTATTCACACGTGATAGAGATAAAACGAAAGAAAATCATGTGATAATCCCATTTCTTTGTTATCTTGGGTGAAAGAAAATGTGAAGGCTTTTTCCACAACCCAAGGTAGCATAGTTTGATTGGATATTGAATTCGATATTCAAAACGCATTTAATCTAAACATGGAAGTGATAGATTTGCCATTCGATGCTTCGCTGAATGTGCGCAGCCCATATTCAATCGAAACCTGTACAACATTCGCCCCCTCAACCTCCCCGACCAGATCACCTCATAAAACAGGTAAACGGGGCTGAGAAATGACATCGGTATACTTGGCATCCATCATCACAGTACTACCACGACCCTTAAAGACTTTTATCTCTCCCTTACCCTATCATAACAATATCAATCGCTGGATGAAATCCCCCATGAATTATTATCCGTCATGAAATATTGGGCTACCACTGGTGAGATGTATGCAGGGCGAGAAAATAAAGTGGGTGTAATAGCTTAGAATCTAAAGATGCATTTGAAGTCTGCGTTGTACATGTACAAGCGTTGTCATCGCCATCGTTGACTGCCAGATACGATGAATCTAAAGGTAACGTCATCGTATGTGCAACCCATAAAAAGAAACTCTGACACAAAGTCAGTCCAAGTTTAGACTGAAAGTAAATTAACACGATAGAAAACAATGGTCATTTTTAGGCTATATAGTCAAGACCAGGGTATTTATATGTCCCATAATATGTTACCAAACTATTATGGAGTAGTATGATGGGATTTCATGTGAACATTAACTACAATGAAAATACAATTTTACTTGATTTATTGCCAGGTCCAAGCTTTAGTAGGGCAATCAGCTTGATATTAATATATCCATGAGATATAAGAAGAAGTGATCGGCAAGGTATGGAGAAAAAAAGATTAGATTAGCATAGATATATAATATATTGGTTTTAAGATTTGAAAGAATAATTGAAAAGGATACAAGATTACTACAATTTCAAGGTTCGTCTATAGGCCTACACAATTGTGAAGGCGACCTTTTTATTGCGTGAATTGTTGAAAAGCAGTTAGTCATCGTTTTATGCGGTTAAACAACCCAGCATCACACTTTTCCTAAATAGACCAACCCTGCACCAACCAACAGTTTCACTTGCGTATAGGACAAAGTTCACCAGCTATATAGGAAATCATTTGTTTTATCAAACAACACACTGCCAAGTGCGTACTTTTATATGACCTTTGAAATCAAACACCGTCCGAAATGAAAACCAAGAAAGCCAGCAACACGAACGCAGCCCATTTTACGATATAATTTAACGCATAAAACAAGCCTTAAATTTGTTGTGGACGTACCCGAATGGAGAAGAGGGAGGCAACTACCCCCATGCAATAATGGATATAATATTTTGTCGGCATATTTCAGGTCCTGACCGCAAATAAGTGCTATTCCTGTCAATTTGTTATGCCATGGAGTTGGGGTGAAAACACCTATCACCATTTTTATAATTTGGGCTCGTAGGGGGCATTTTATGAACAAAATTAAAACTCTTTTAATATACTAGATAGAATTCCAATAATCAAGGAGAAGGAGAAAGTTATTTGTATTTGTATTTTTTCTTATTAATATCTAATTCAATTTTCAATCACATTGGTTTGTTGGCTAAACTTACATTACTTATGCAATCCTTTTACTTGTTATACAATCGGTAACATCAAGATCAAGTAAATCTTTAAGAAAACATATTTTCCATGATAGGCATATTAAAGGTGATTGGAACCTCCTTAGCAAGGTATGTGCCCACTGTGATCTCAACGGTATCAAACTTAATAGACTGGTGCCCGAACTCATCTCAGACAAGACTTTTAGTACTTATCCATCTCCCATCGATAACCTGAGAGTGAGCGAGGTTCCTCACCACTCTGCAAGCCAATGATTGCCTATGATTTTGACCCACACACGTCCACCTGTTGCCCCCATTATAACTCTATTGGAAGAACGGAGACTATGTCAACAAATCACGTGACCTCAAACTCAACCCCACAGGGAATGCAATGTCAATAATTGCCATTATATGTATATTGATATATGTAAGTTATTTGTGACTTACAAGGCGACGCCGGCACTTAGTCTGGGCGCGAAATTATTTTCATAACCTTATCAATATTATTCATCGTGAAACTGTCTATTCAGTAAATGGGATATGATTCAATTTGGTATGTGCAGGATGGTCATTATTCCAAATCTGTTACGTTATGTGGCACCCAAATGAATTTATGACCGACTACTTCTCATTCATTTTATGTGTAATCTATTTGAAGAAAAAAATTATTGAGCTGCTCTCGGTGCAATTTTAACGAAACAGATTATCGGTTTTGTGTCTCTCAATCCGTAATCACATATCACTGCGATATTCCTTTTATGCCTACTCATACTCCATACACTTTGTATGTTTTTTCAAATGAAGACATTTTAGAAGTAATAGTTAGTGCAGTAAGTCTAAATGTTGGTTGACGAATGGAAAAAATACTACGAATTGAAACAATACTTGTTTTCTCTTTTTTTCAAAAGCTCGGTGTATGCAAGCCGAAAACGGACGTTTAAGATTACGACTAAGATATACTATTATGTTTCTGTATACTATGACTTATTCATGTTCATGACATTGGTAGGTATGTTGAGACATAAATACATGGATTGCATTTGGTATTGAACCGGATAATCGTTTTTCATGCTCCTTTCCCACCAACTGGGCGTTCACCTCAGGTGGAAAAAAAAGATTCTGGTTTCTTTAACAGACAGGAAGAAGCACTGTCTACCGATTTGTGACGTCATACTTTCACTAGTAAAAAACAAAAACTTTCTCTTTTTCCTGAGACTCAAAATAACGCCATATTTCAAGGTCGGCTTGTGTGAAGGACGGTCCTAGGCGTCAGTTCAGTTTCCGATTAAAACTTTAGAGAGATGTTTAGACAAGATGACAACAATCGTGTCTGTCTCAGTCATACTAACTTTTCCGCTTAGTCTCATTCCTTTTGTTGGAAAAATTAAAAAAAACAAATCTTCATCATGTCTCACCTTAAACACTTTCAGGTTGTTAACGGTGTTAAAGTATTAAGTATAGTTGAGAAGGTCATTCCAAGCATTTATTATGTTATGAATAGTCTGGCACATTGTTTCAGCATATAAATAACAACTAAAAGGACCAATATGGGGTGAACTCTTGCCTTTTATTGATATATTTTTTAGGTAAATAAGCTGAAGTTATCGATATAACTATTTGAAAAACCGAGGAAGAAAGTCAAGTCCCATTTTATGTATTCTAGAACTATAAAAAATCTATAAAATATATTTGCACCAACATTACGTAAATTGAAAATGCATAAAAGCATCAACTGACTAGAACTTCAAAGATTGTATTAATAGAGAAAGAGATTGAGAAATCACGTTCACCTTATACACTTTCTGCACGAGATCTATACCATTTTTAAACTTGAAAACAGTGCCTCATTTTTAATATTTTGTTGTGCTGGTTCCGTACATCGTTTCGATTTAATCTTTAACTCTAAATTATCGTGTTTTTTCCACAATCCTTCAAAATAAAAAAAGTGCAGCAAGGGTTCGAGCTGATTTCACTTTGAAGTATCACGAGCATTAAATCGTATCACTTTCATTATACACAATTTAAAGAGATCTATATTTGAATCAGCACCTGTTGTCGTTATAAGTTATTGGTAATCTTTTTGCGATGTTGACAAAATATAGTTCTAAAACTAAACTGGGAGTCACGCTATTATAGACGTTCAAATTTCTTTGTGGTTTTCGGTCTTCTTTATTGGGGAGAGGAGGGGGAGGAGGAACTTTCTACACCTTTCTCTGATTTAAACGGTCGTTGATTATTGAATACTTTCACTATTGTCAATTTATTGAAATCTTTCACTACTGTCGATTTATAGAAATAATTAACTTTGTCATATTTTCGGTTACACAAAATATAGCGTTTATCATTTTAGCTTAATATCCCTAGTGTTACAAATTGACTGTCGTCAGAAAGATAGTAGCACTGTACTGGAATAGTTTTAAAAAATGCTGTGAAAACTGAATTGGGATAATATGATTGAATTTGGGGGAACAAATGGACATCGAGTTTGTGTAGAGTGATGTAATGTGCGGATTAAAACATTTTCAACAGGGTGATAACTATGCATGCTCCACCCTCCAATTCATGGAGAAAAAAATACCCATTCTTGTCTTTTCAGTAGATAATTCATCTACGGTGATTTTTACCATTGGTTTGGCAAGGGTGGATGAATAGTCTGACGAAGGACGATAAACATCACCTTATAGTGCTACATTTTATTGAAGACGATTGAAATCAATTTGAAACCTTCTTCCGTCATGTACATGGCAAGGATGAGAGTGATTAATGTAGAGTTTTTATTTCTTGTCCTCCCAGGAATCGTCCGAAATTACATCGCATACTTCTGGTCAATCATGAAGTTAGGTTCCCCCCTGACAAGACGACTGCGTCCCATTTCTTTTATGTCTTTCAAATTTAAATCTTGATTCCACAAGGAGAAAGTGCACTTTGTAGGGGTCTTTATGATTGCTCAGGGAATATCATCAATAATTGAATTGAAGTGAAGGAAACGATAGAACAACGAACATGTTATTTGGGATATCCATGCCATGACATTACAGTAATAAGTCCCCTATATCAAAATCAAACGAATGTCCTGCCGATGGATATTTGGAGGTACTTGGACCTTGAAAACGGTCTTTTGAAGATGCTGGATGATCGTATGTACAATTTACCAAGTCGCAAAATGTTTCATCGCCCTCAACATAGTTTATAAAATGACTATATCAAATAGCTAAGATTATAAACTTGTCCGAGCATATTATTTGAAATGTCCTGAAGATATATTTCCTTCTTTCTTTTAAGCCAATCTAATTACGCTTGAATAAGAAAAAAAATGTCACTGAAAATAAGTTATGGTAGTTAGATGTAAAAACGTTTTGCTATTAATATACTTCTTACGCAAGTTTCTAGTAATTTAGTCTCTATGAATTTTTGTAAAGCATCTAAGCACCTGCTCAAAGGCCAAAACATTTATGAAGAAATATTCCTTTTATAAACATGTATGGTCACTGGAAAACGTCGCATACTGCAATATATATATATATATATATTGTTTCCAGGCAATCGTTAACAAGTTATTGACCACAAAGACGTGACACAATGGAATGGCAGCCAGCCACGCTAAAGGAGTTTAATTTGAAAACAGACAAGTGTTGGAGTCTAGTGAATTGGCATTGGTTATTTGTAAACGTCTTTGTTCGTGTTAGATGCCATACATCGTGTTTGTTACCGGGCTACAATGACGAGAAACAATATTGATATGCCAGGGCTCTCTATTTGTGTTATTTTCAGCTGTTTTTATTGAATTTTCGTAGCGCGTAACAAGGAAGTTGCGAGAAAAGAAGTTTGCCACCTTGCCCAACTCTAATAGATAGTCTCCAGGAACGGGGGGGGGGGGGGGGGGGGGGGGCGAACATTGACCAAAAGCGTATGTTGCATTGACACACAGTAGGGGGGGGGGGCAATATCCCCTAAAAAACCCAGGATCTCGTCAGCAAACTGCTGCCAAACATCACGAAGGATATAGAGACAAATGTGATTGGTATCTATATTTTACATACAAAAAAGGACTTCTAAAGGATTTTGATATTAAACATAGTTTACAAAATGAAAATCTAAGGAGGATTGCCAATACTGCTTCCTACTTTCAACCTCTTTTTATGGCATAAATTGAATAATAAACTTAATTTGTCTAAATTCATTCTATTAGTATCCTACAATTTTTGTACGTGCGTAGGAATTTGCTCGTGGTTATCTATATTACGCCTCTGCCCCCCCTTTTTTTTTTGTCGCGCCACAACAAAAGGAAAGACGTGTCCTTTCTGACAGCGATTCAATAAATGATGTGTGAGAGCAAGGCTACTCGGGGGTCATCTTTAGTTCCAAACGATGTAAAGTAAATCCAACCAACAATACGAAGAGTTATTCAATTAGGAATTATTTCAATTGTATCGTCAAACTGTAATTTGGTAAGTTACCTATGCCTCTGGAGTACATGCGAAAATTATCAGAAAAACCTTCACAGTGCACAATACGAAATAATAATATACACGTACATGTAGGTCTGTAAATATATAATAATCAATGTTTATACAAAAAGTAGTTGTGTATAAACTGTGGCCCATAAAGTTGAAATAACTATTTTTTACACTTTCATGAAATGGTTGTGTCAATAATATTATTTATTCTTGATCGAAAGCGTTTATTATATAATCTTCTCGGAATTGAATTGATTAATCTAAAGATTCATGTAGTTTGATTCATGAAAAAGAGGAAACGAAAAGTTATTCCAAGTTGATAGGCAACAGTGTATCCATGGCCATCAATAACCAGTAAATGATATTGTGTATGAGTAAGGCCCCCATATTATAATAACCGAATGTTGTTGAAGTCAGTGCAAAATTCGTATCTAGGGGTACAAAACAAACGATATAACGTCTGACAGACAGCAATGAAGCATTATAGTTACGCTCGTGAAGATATTTCATCCGGGTTAAGTTCACTGCCCCCTCGATACGTGAGAAGTACGATTTTAATAGAAACGCTCTTTATTACATCAAGGGGGTGTTTACAACAAATGACATCCATCTCATATTGCCAGCCAGTGAAATTCCAAATTAACTTTCCAAAGTCAACCAATCATTCCAAATGATTACAAGGGGAAACGTTACACTTCAACTGAAAAATCAAACAAGCTGACATCGAACCGGGTTACCACAGGCGCGATTTCTCATTTTAAGGGTAAACTTTTTTTATGAAAATAGGCAATTTTAGCCCTAAAATGAGATAAAGTCGCAGAAAGTGCTTCGGGGTGAATGGCGAGGAATCAAGGGAACCATTTTAGAGAATAAACCCACCCAAGTAATATATTTTTGCTCAGTAGCGAAGCAGGGTAGATTCTATTACCAGGGGAGCACAAACACTTGTGAAATTGTAGTATTATTGATTAGGCATCTGAATGCGATGTGACAGGGCCAATGAAAGCCTTAGAAAAACCTTTAACGTGACCGGGTCTACAATCCACACAGGGGCGTACCCAGTGGTAACACAATTGTGGAGGCGTTTGAAATATGATCAAATTTGTGCCAAGTAGGCCCTAAAACCAAACAGGTAGTAAATACAAGTCGTTTTGAACAAGGGTATAATTCCACGAAGCTAATACCAAACTAAAGATCTTGTTGTACTTCAGTGGTATTAATGCAGATGACGCGTATAGCAGAGAATCCTAGACATAAAAGTGGACCCACATTATCTCAAAAAGGTGTAATACGTAAAGGTTCCCCTTCTTTAAAAGTTAAACATTGCAAGTACTTTTTGATGATTGAACACTATGCTGAACTAAGCAATAACACATCACATAATGAGGATAGGGCTTTCAATGTTGACATATACATTTGATGATTGTTTGGATATTTGTCTTGATTCGAAACGGAATTCATGCAGACATAACACAAAAACGAAGATGTACCACTATTTGAAGGAAGACATTATTTGCTAGTAAAGACGGACGGCACGATTGATCTTTTCAGGAACCGGTGATCGCCCACGGGTAGGAGGGAGGGTGGGTAGGTCTAGTGACCGCCCTTGAACGATCCAAACGCTTCCTGGTATTTTGGGAGACCTTTCAAGGATTCCCCAAGAAATGCACGACAACACCAAAACAAAAACAGATAAATAAACATGCGATCAAGGGAGACTAAAAAGGCGATCTGGGTCTTGCGGGGGCTGCTTTTTTATGACACAAATTTCAAATAAATTTCTTCGATAGCATTTGTACTTTCGATTTTTATGTTGACAGGCTCTTCGTTCTCCAATTTCCAGTTACGCCAATTAGAATATAACAACTCTTCATTTGTTTATTGGATGTGTGCGCTTTGAGGTGTGCGCGCGAGTGTGGGTGGGTGTGTTTGTGAAGAGAATGGGTGGGTTTTGTCAACTATAGAGCTTGGAGGTATCAGATTTCAGCTTCTCATTTATGATAAGTCAAATGATGATACGGCATGCTTGGACATTACCAACACGACGAATAGGATACATTTAGCGCCGACCATTTGTTTTAAACTTCCTTTTCCTGCTATTTGTCTGCTGTTGATAGATATAGTTTGGAATATCACTTTCAAAATCGTATTAAATCTTGACGAAAACATCTACATGATATTCTGAAAAGGAGAAAATACTCCATCAGAACGGAATACGCCGGCGCGATCACAAGGCAGACGACAAATCGGAGCGCGAGGAATTCGGCGCTTGAGGAGAAGGGGAACGAAAAAAAAGGCGCGACGCCAAATTTTGAGTAGAACAGGTGTGATGTCTACACGTAGCCCTGTGATGGATGAAGACCCTGAAGCTGGCCCATGTCCTCGTTAGGCATACACCGCCTCCACAACAAGCCCGTCTGGGCCTCTTGGCCCTTTTCGACCCCTTATCATATTCCATTTATGTCTGTTGCCGCTGTTGTTACCGTTGCTGCTGCTGCTACGGGGCTGTTTAAATTAATGATGCAACGATTTAAAGTACTTTTTTTAATGCTCCGCTTTTGTCAACCAAGATTAATCTTTGAAAGTATGAAAATTAATACTAATTTATATACATATACATGTATATTGTGCATTAGACACAATCCGAATGAGAAATGCATAATTAATTGAAATGGGAATACATGGATATCAACACCGACAACCGTTAAAAACAAAAGCGAACATAGCGAACATATCCAACATGAAACCCACACGGAATCAAACATGATTTAACTATGATAACTCTTACGCCTGTTAAGAGATCGATTTTCTCTTACAAGGTGTTCGAATATCCCTTCAACTGAACTTCTTCCATCTTCGGCCCACGCGGAAACCCTCCTAACTTCACGATTTTATTCTGACTTCTCCAGGAGGAAGTTCCACTGATTTGATGGACAAACCACTCATCTAGGGATGTGTTAGCATGGTATACCGCTCGTTATCTCCTCCATCTTTTTCACATGCACTCTCTTTCTTCCTTCTCTCATTTCAAACTTCACCGATCCGAAGTCTAAGACGAAAGCATTAGATATGTCTTGCGGATCACCCTTTTGTCCACTTGATTATTTTAAAAAGATACAAGAGACAAAATCCGGGAACAGAATGCAAGCAAACTTCCAGTGTTATGAATGAACTGCCACAATGTTTCTTCCGGTCCAGATAGATTCTAGCTCATCGCATTGACAAGAGCGCGCCAATGAATCATATTAATCGCTGCCAATTCCGGACGCTTACTACCCCCCCCCCCCGAAAAAAAAATGTTTGTTTTTATTATTTAGAGTATTAGGCGTCGAAATGGTATGAGACAGGTTTTGTTTAACTAGTAATTTTTTTAAACTTTAGCACATAATATGAGACACACTTTGTCTTTCAAAGGGCACTGGATTAATTTGTCATTCCCATTTTGGATATGAAATCCTTCAAAGAGGTTTACAAAATAATCTTATTACCGATACGCTTAAACGAATATACAATATTTGCCGAGAATGTACTTTTGATTTCATTGAATGGAAATTTAAGAATATTTAGGGTAGAACAAAATTTGAAGGACGTTGCCATAGGATTTGGCCTTGGCTAAAGCACGTGTCTACATGAATATTGTCTATGGCGTCACAGATGACGTAGATAGCGTATCTATGACATCTCTATACAACCGCCATTCACCATTGACATTGATTTATATAATTATGTGGTAATAAAAGACCTAGGGTTTCACCAAACCGCATTTATGACATGACTAAGATATGATTTTGTTTAGAGGCAACGCTTGTGTGATTACCATGGTACAGCGAATCAGTGGTTTTATTTATACCCGACTCTCAAGTTCAAGGTTCGAATCCCTGCCCGATGTGTATGCCCTTATACAGGGCATTTTATTTATATTGATATGCAGTTGTCACTCTCAACCCTGGGGGTGAAACGGGACTTGGCAAGATCTATCTCTATTTCTTGCACGGTAACCAACTGAAGCCAGCTTAGTGATTCCCGAATCATTTACGAGACGATATCATTACAATGTCATGTATGAAATCTAAAAACGGAATTTTAGAATTATGTTTTTCAGAGATTAATGTGAATGGAATCCGTCGTTATTTGATGACAATAGGTTGTGAAAGTCAGTCTTTATAAATCGTTTATACATAATTGAGCACCCAAGATAACCAATTTTACAAAAGCTCAAATCCTGTTTGGAGGAAGAGGGTGGAACATTAAGTCCATTTCCGAGGTGTATCCGCTCAAAAATATTGTATCTTTGGTCGATCAACAGGCTTCAGTCATCAAGTACACGGACAATTGCTTTTGAAACGACGCAGAGACGAGGAAAAACAAGCGTGCTTCTCAACTTGCCCTTTCTTTCTTCAAGAAATTTGACTGTCTCTTTCTAAATCGACCCCGAACTCCCTCCCTACTTCATGATTGAATTTCTTGAGAAAACACACCAAAATGCACGCCAGATGTTCCCTGGTTTCTGGCAGGCCTGGTTACCAGATTCTACATCTTTAACTGTCTATGGCTATGCTCAGTCTTAGCCCGTTCCTAGTAGTCACGTAAGATAAGTTATCGCATGTTGAAGACAAACAAGGGATGCGATTTTCACTTTTAGAATTTGAAACACGTTTCTTAGAGGATGTCTGGATAACAAATCATTTCCCAGAAAGAAAAAAAAATGTAATTGTTATAAGTTACAAAGTATAATGTCTGGCACCCACGTACTTATTATTTCTTCGGTCTGTATTCTTTCGTCCATCTTCCTCCACTAACCATGCTAACTGAAGATAGTTACCGTATGTGCGTTTCATTTCGTTACAAAGCGAGGGTGGGGGTGGCTTTTAAATGAAGCAAATGTATAGGAGACCTTGCTCCAAACTACAATCGTGATGAAAATACATTTCACAAGGCAACATGACGTGAGTCTCTGTCTGATTCATAATCATAACCATAACACCCCTGTAAACAAACATCAATCAACAATAATAATACAAAACAGAAATTACTTTCGTACATCTGTGACGCTTATCTTGATGATATGACATGATGTAGCCTTGTATCGCAGTTAATGGTAATCAAATCCAAGCTCACAAGGAAAGACAAAAATCTCGTCACCCCCCCCCCTTAAGAAAAAATAAATAAATAAATAAATAATAATAATAATAATAATAATAATAATAATAATAATAATAATAATAATAATAATAATAATAGATAAAATAAAAAATAAAATGGGGGTTACAACATTTCTAGACGTGTGTATTGAAGGGGGACGGCCCCAGTTGTGCCACCCCCTCCAAATAAAACGAAATCCTCCAGTGATCATAGCCATCAGACTTACACACGGATGTGCACGTGCTACAAACGATAGCGTGTGACATAAGTCCGATTGAGTGTAGCTATCCTGATCATCTTCTAGAACTATTACCGAGCTGTCAGACAGTGTAACGGCGCCGCGGTCAATTCCATTGGAATTCGAATGTGCATTCTCGAGCCGCGGTGCAAGAGTTCAAGTTATGTAGCGTGCAATGCACCCGCGTTTGAATCAAGAAGGGATCATAAAATATATTATGTGCAGGGATGAATGAATGTTTGAACGGACTCCTTCAATCAGTTAGTAACCATGACATATTGTAGAAATGTTTCATTGAGATTGCATACAAATTGGCCAATTATGTACGCATCAGTTCTTCACACATAGGTCATAAAACCATTACAATGAACATGACATTTACAGAATGATATGGAATCAAAATGATCAACCATTAGTATAATTGTGTACATTTAATATATTGAATACCAAATAATATAAGATATTGCGGTTGAACATCATGTGAACGCTTGTAGAATGTTAATATATGGATCGTCGTAATTGTTAAATATTCTAAAGGAATTAACTATTTCATTACAATTATTTTCCTGCAAAGACATTCCATTGTCAACATTTTGAATCAATCAAACACAAAACGATACGTTTTCCAAAAATGAACAAAACCACGAAAGGAACCGAGGACTAGGAAACCCACCACGGGAACCGAGGACTAGCTGTACTGGTCGTACCAACATGACCAAGGCAATTCATCACAGACTTCGGATCGATAAAGTTTGAAAAGAGAGAAGGAAGAAAGAGAGTGTGAAAAAGATGGAGGAGATAACACGCGGTTTATCACGTCCCCAGATGAGTGGTTTGTCCGCCATCTCTGTAATCTATGTGAGATATGGACCTAATGATCCATCAATTCTGTAGGCTATGCGTTGTCATCAGCAGCATTCCCTGGCGTTGAGCGTCTGGGCTCGGTTAGACTGTAGCCGATCGGTTGGCCAGCCTTCAGAGAAACTGTCCCCGTTAAGCGCACAATTAAGCGCCCAGATCGAGAGGCAGCTACACACAAAAATTATAGAAAAGAAAATCTGTCATCCTTTTATCTTTAAAACATTATAGGGAGTGTTCAGTTTAGCTCATTCAGTTGTATGTGAGATGATAATCTAATACCAAAAAGGCGGCAGTTATATCATTCTGTTGTCTCGCAATGCATCGTACTCTAGTGTTCGCTATTCTTGTTCTCGATATGTTCCTTAATAAATGTCTGTCATCCAGAAATAATATTTACGTTCATTTCTTGATAATGATTTCAACAGGCAGATTGTCTTGCAACATTAATATGGGGAATATACACTTGCTCAAATCACTCCAGGTATTATCTGGCTAGACTGGCTTTATCATTGTGATTATTGTGATTTTTTTTTTTTTAATACAGCTATCAAAAAGCCAAGTCAATACAAAACCGATCAGTTTGGTCGACTTAAGATGGATAAAAAGGGTATACTAGAGTGGTACGTAAACGTAGTAGGTTAGTCGCCCAAACCATACGTTTCGACCTTTAAACCACAGACATCATGCTTGCTATGTACATACATGATTTTGTTTGTTCAGTGTTGTACATTGCCGTCAACGCTGACCGAGCGTGCATGTATGTTCTCTTTCATGCACACGATGAATGAATAGAATGAGTGACATACCATGGAGTATAGAGAGCCGGTAACCCCTGGCAGGGCCTAGCATAGTGTCTAGGCCTAGCTGTCTAGGCCTGCCTAGCTGGTATGTAGCACTTGGTAGTCTCTTGTAGTAGGGAGTTCACCTCCCTGCTTGTAGCTAGCGAACTCGCAGAAAGGTTATGAGGGGTTTGAAAGGCTTGTTTTAGTTTTTAAAAGGCCCCAATCTTACGAAAGAAAGATTATTTGACAGCAAGGCAAGGCAAGATTAACAAAAAACCAAAGGTTTGCGATCAATTGCAAATTTGAAACAACAGTTCTGATAGGTCAATAGTCAGCCTTCGATACTCTTGATTGGCCATTACTATTTTAGAATTGATTGCAAACCATTGTATTACGAGGCCCTAGTTAGGACCACGGAGTCGGAGCGATATAGCGCACAGTCCGTCAAAACCTAGTCTCAACATAAAGACTGACATGAGACAGAACGAGATCGGAAAAAAAAGAAGACATAATGCAAGAATTGGTCGGTTCGGCGGGGTGAACAAGATATTAGTGTATAGCTAAGATTTATCAGTAAGTTGGGCTAACACGGTCCCATTTGGAAACAGCATGGTGCGTGTTGCTAACTTTGGCAAGCATAATACCCCTCCTCCCCCCCCCCCCCCCTACCAAAAAAAAGAAGGAGAAATATCCGCTCTGCCGTCCTACTTTACTGAGTTCGCAGAATATAATCATGGGTGTCAAATTAAGCATGCTTCCCTAATAACGGATTTACCTGTTACGAGTTGAATTTAGTGGTCAAGAGAGAGGATGCATACATTTAGCTGTTGCTATGACGACACAAAATGTATGTAAAGTGCATGACCAAAAATAATCAAGTTAGATTGTCAACTGGTCACGTAACTGTCAAATCCTTTAAAAACAGATTATAGTGTGTAGGCTATTATATTGAAAATGCAGTTTTCGTTTCACGTTTCTCTTTATATCCCTAAAATTTGATTTAAACGCATGTCTACTTATTTATTGGTAATCATCCATACGTTTCAACTGACGTAAAAGCATTGAAGTTAGAGACAACAAATCAATGCGCAGGTGTTGACGAGAGGCGGGAAGATGTATGGAAATGACAGTGGTTAACCATGTGTGCGTATACGTGGAAAGGTTGGGTTAGTTGTGCATGGTTACCTAGAAACGGCAACATAATGAAGACGGAAATGAGCATATCCATGTGGCCCATTTAAGAAAAATGATTCCCGTATATCAGGGTATAATGAGAGAAAATCTCATAGTTCCATAGTCTCTCAGTAGCCCAGTACTAAAAGTACAATTTTCATTCTGCAAACTTATAGAACATGAAAGTGAACATGGTCATACAGAACCCGTCGTCTCTGCCCGATGGAGCGAGCGCGAGACACGTCTGAGTAGCAATGGCATTAGTAAGACTTTTCGGGTCATCGATGGATGCCGTGTACTTTTCCTGTCAATCTCTGTGGTCTGTAAACCTCGGGAAAGAGCTCTCGAGAAGTGATCCTGCACCTTTTAAAACTTAAAACAAACAAATCCAGGGAACGCGACAAAGTGCGTCGTTGTAGAGGAACTCGAAAGTGTTGGTTTGCCTGAAGTTACAAAATGGAGCATCCGATTCATGAACTTTATATTTTACAAGCTTAAACAAATCTACACATTCATTCATTCAATAGCAGACGACAATTATCAGGCAGATTTAAGAGAACTATCAAATGATATGAGTGATTACTTGAATATTTTACATATTTTAATGTTTATGACATTTTTGGCAAACTGACCATGATCATGATGATAAGTATGTCAGAAAACACTTTCTATTCATGTAAACATTTATCAGACCTTTGAACGCATGGCGGGAATGGATATGAAGTTAATAACTAGGCCTTTAGATGAAATGGCGCGGATTATTTCGGCCACTAGGTTAGATCGGTACCAGGGTCATTGAACCCCATTTCATGTTAATGACTTTATTAACAGCTCACCTGTGTACCATGACATCCATTGTAAACCTTCATCATAAATCATCAAAACTCGTTCTAGAATACGATTAAAACGGGGGCATTGAACCCCCCAGATGATCCTACATATATCATAACAGCCAATATCATTACCCGCTCGTTACTTTAATCCCTCAAGTGTGGTCTCACAAACTCTTTTGTCCTTACTTTATGTCTGGCCATCCAGGCCTTTGACTGCCCGCCCATTATGGATTCAAGGTTCCAAAAAATGTTTTTCGCGGTGTCGCACCTTGCTATTGTTAGCGTCAAACCGCGCAATTTCACATTTCGTTTAGTTTTTTGAAAGGCCGAAAGTCGCGAAATTCAAGAGTCGCCATTTTGCATCGAATACATCAAATTGCCATCGCGGAGGACTGTATTCTATAAGAGAAGAAAATAGGTATTCAAGTTATCGTCTTGGCATCATGTATTTCCCTCTATGATGATAATGTAATTGGATAGCTTTATTTTTTTTCTTCAAAACTTGGAAAAGCAAGATTATCATAATTCACAAGTCAATTGAATTTAAAAAAGAAAATGGATGAAGAGCTAATATACATATTTGAAATTTTTTATTTTACTATTATTTTATTCATAATTTTTTTTTTTTTCATTGTTTCTTTGTAGATATTGGCAATTACGCGACGGTTAAACGACTATCAAAATTTTTCCGGTTCGACCTCACGAGTTTCGAAGAGGACAGCCAGGGTGACGAAGTGACAGAGGCCGAGTTCAGACTCTACCAAGTTCCCAATGAAATGAAGGATACAGAACAACAAATCGACCTCTTTCAACTCATAACATCCTACAACAGTACAGAGGAACCGACCAGGCGATTCTTAACGAGCTGGACGGTATCGACGACTAGGGAAGGATGGCTCGCGCATGACGTCACAGATGTCGTGAGGGAATGGGTAGCTGATCCAGGTTAGTCACAGTGAATCAGTACACATTAATTCAATTTGGTTTATTGATCAAAATAATTTTTTGTAAAACAGTCCAAAGACTGAAACAAACAAAGTTTACATAGTTGCATTATTTCAAATTCTTGACATAAATACGATACGCTCGCTCAAATTGACATGGAGCAGAAACAAAAATAAGACATGAAGACGAGCATACATTTTAGACGTGAGTATAGCATTGACAGAGAATTAGGAGCGTCGCTTGAAATAAGGGGGCGGGGACGGAGGGCCGTATAACCAAATATTTTCAAAAGTTTTGTCAAATTATATTCCAACCAACACTATAACAATTAAAAATATTACCGAAGACAAGTTCTCAGATTTTGCCGAAGTAGAGAGGAAACAAATTAAGCATTATTTTATTGACATTATTGGGATTTATCTAGAGTTTTTATTGGGGTAAATAATTATTTATTTTACTTTAAATACCTTTATGTCTTGTCATACCGGAATCACTATAGAAGATGTTCTTTGTCCTGCAGAAAACCCCAAAATGTAACTTAGAAATATTTAATGATATAGGTGAGAATGATTTAACATCAATAGGCCACGTTCAAAAGATCCGGCGTGTGTAATAAATAATATAATTCCGCTCAATGTCGTTTCAATAGATTCTTTGAATCATTAATGTTGCGTGAAGTCATTTGATATATAGACAAGGTGAAACTGAGTGACCCACTTTTGTCGATGGGAAAATGATGAGATTCGTAATTCATAGAGGTTAGAACCGAGCAAACAAATAAACTCGTAAATTTCCATTTGTCTCCGAAGAAATATTTCCCCTATGATTGTGTCTAAGGAATAATTTTTTGTAAACATGACTGCTATGGCCTATATTTCACAATTAATGATGTTTCAAGGAACATTTCGTTCACGAATTAAAAACGGGAGTTGCCAAAAAAGTTGCCAAAAAAGTTGACCTAGCTCATCTCGATAATTTCAATTTTGACATCCTTTTGTTTTTTGTAAACAACTTTTTTTTCTTCATTTTCCGGTTTTTCAATGATTTTTTTTTTACCTTCTGACTTCTGACAGTTTACATTCGTCAGTATTTTACTTTGCACTTCTTCATTGTGCACTTCAATTCGAACACTGAAATTTTAAAGCACATTTTCTTCATAAATCCTATATAATTTGTACACTTTGCCATTGGCTTTAGCACACGTCTATGAATTACGATTGTCACCATTCACAAACACAAGGCATCACAAAGACAAAGAATGTGAGCAAAGGTATGACAGAAGAGGGAGGGGGCAGGGCGGGGTCAGCCATCGTAATGTTTGTCTGACGATGGCGCGACGCTGATTGGTCGATGCCCAGGGGACCACGTGGTTTTGGAACATGACCAAGTCACGCCATGGCTGCTGTCTGAGTAATTGGTCTGTTTATAACAGACTGCGTCTCAGACTGCCAGCAATCCGCGTTCATTACTCATCTTGCTATTTGTGACGACACGATCTCTGATGACAGCGACGTGTCTAGCTACCGATTGGTCTACCCATGGTTGGAGAGCAGTGAATGGGGGATCCAAAAAGGCATCTACTGAATGGAAAGATATCGTACAGACTGGTATCTTAGCTTCTTCTAGTCCTGGATGGGATGAGATGTCGTCCTTTTCGTCATCAAGTCTTTGTCTTGTGAATTAAAGAAAATGGAAATGAAAGAAAAAAAAATCACCAACCAAATGTACAAGTAATTATCATACGGAGTACAGAGGATCTGTTTGTTATTGAAAGAAAGATGCATAGTACAGAGCTCGACCCCCATCATGCCCATCTCTTCCGTCAGACTAAAATTAGAAACATTCTTGATTCTTTGGGAGGTCTTTGGTTTGCCACTTCCTGTGGTCTGGTATGTGTCTTGATGTTAGTGATGCTGGATTGGTGACAGCTGAACAGGGGTAACCCCCTCCCTTTTTACTCGATGGTGTCACGTGATGGCATGTTTATCTCGGGGCGTTCAGGGGGTTTTCTGGTCAAAAGTCTAACTAGTTGTTCACCGTTGTTTATCCGCGGTTTAAGATTTGATTTGTTGTTTGTCTAACCGCATTGAGATGCGGCAGGTGAATCATATAGTGATGTTTTCTCCATCTCACAAATTATCCGTTTCATAACGGAAATCCGAGGAGGAGGTTAAACCAGTGGCGTATCCATGCATCAATAGACGGGACAGAAGGAGGAGGTCGGGGGCTTAATGTATGTGATCAGTCCCCGTGTGTTGTAAACCTACTGTCAGTTGTATTGAACAAATTTCCTGTACTTATTAATGAGGGCATAAATCGGCTTCCCCTTCTCTCGATACGTCATTATAAACTAAGAATACTGAAAAGGAAGGAAACACTTTCTTCTCCTTATCAAAGACCGATGGTATCATACTAATAAACATCTTCAAACCACCAATCAAGTAATCTGGTCTTTTCAAACACATCTCCTGATAGATACCCTGTATATACCACCACAACAACCACCACCATCTCCGCAAACTCCCCTTGGCCGTGAGAAAATTATTCCTCACTGTTGGGATCCTTAATCGGCCTCTCGAAACAGTTATTGAAACATGCGATTCCTTCGCTGCTGTTTTGGGGCGATGTCAGCAGGTTCCGAGTGACAATGGAAATTATTCATAATGGTCCCGCGGATATTTTTATCAAGTTATGTAAATCAACAGTGATGCCACGAGGTAGTCCCAGCGCAGGTGAGGCTCGCTTATAGGTGTGCTTTGTCCCAGTTCCCTACTTCGACTTCTTGTCCAGTCCTGAGCGACGGGATAGAAAAGATTTAAATAGGTAATATTTATTTTAGGTATGTTAAAAGGTGTACTTTGAGTTGTAGAGAATTATGAAATGTATGAAAAATTTGAAAAAAGAAAACGAAGAAAAAGAATGAGCATCTTGAGACTTGGTTATCATAACACCGAGCACGGTCTGCTTGTATCAGACATGTCTCTCAAAATCATTTTCTCATGCAGGTTTTGTGATCTGTCTATTTTCGTTAGGTCTATAATGTCATTTCAACCAAATTTGTTTGATGATTTCACAAGTATTGCATAAATAATGTCCACCTTTACGACTGAAGATTTTTCATACTCTGCTCTTAATAATTGGAAATTTTGGAAATATACTTAAAGGGGTATGCTTTAATTTCACCCTTTCCTGCAATTAGGGTTTAGGAAGATCGATGGGTTCAGGCCAAAAAAAAAAAAAAAAAAATCATAGCATCTATAACGACGAAGAATGATGGTTTGCTCGTTAGTCTATGTGCCTCTTGTCAAATCTTTATATAAACATGAAATAAATATAAAATTAAATCAAAATGGGTGACGAGGACTGACGTCAAGAAGTTGTCATGGAACGAGTCGTGATATGTCTCGTGATTCACCATGAGCTTTGAACTATGAACTCATCGGGTCAAGTGTGGTCGGCGGACGGGTACTGGGAAATCCCCGAATTAATCGGAAAACGGCTGTCGTCTGTAGATTGTCACTATCCCATTATGCCGTTTGACAGATTCATCACTAGAAACTTAGAATCACTGGTATAGAAGTAGTATATTGTCATGATGAGCGTTTCGAAAGTAATTGCAGGTAACCTGACACAATACAGTCCGCAACCAAAATCAGAAATTTCGTATTAGCTATACTATAAGTTTGTGCATGGGCGTGTATTTCATTTTATAGGGAAATGAGAGTGAGATGTTAAGACATAGAGCTTTAGTACACACACTAAAAAGAGAGGACGAGGAGACAAAGGCTAATTTAAAACACAATCCAAACAGTCTGTTTAAAAAAAAGTAGAAATCGGAACATATTATTAAATGCGAGACGGGACACAATCAATATGTGTCAAGCGTCTGTAAATTGTGATATCAAAATATTTGAACACCGATTTTGTAAAGGCCAAATTGACACGTCTTTAGGTATACTGGGGAAGGCCGGACGGAGCTCTTTGAAAAGCAATCAAATGGAAAATCAGTCCCAATTTCTGCTTTATTTTTCTCACCTCAGTCCAGTGATGTCTACCGCATTTATTTAAAAAAAGACACAGGACTGCTTTCTGTGCAATGCGTATCATGCGCCTTTTGTATAGTCTGTCAGTATAATTTATTATGTACAGGAATTTTAGAATTTCCCTTAAATGTTGAAGGTTTGTTTCTAAACACGTGTTCATTACAAATGTAGTAAATCCCGCTCCAAAACTTATGAAAAAAAGTATAATATGTACTGGTCAACATTCTAAATTTGTAAAAGTTTTTTTTTATAAGAATACCTAAGACATGTCCTCTCTGATTAGTATTGCCAATGTGGGATTGTTTCAGAACTATAACGTTATTCAGAACGCATGGAACACTGTCTGAATGATGTTGTGGTTGAATCGCAGTGAGTGAAATAATGCATTTCCGAAGTTTTGCTAAGGGATCACTTCTCATTTCCCGCCAAAGGTTTTGACGTCTCAAGTACCACAAAGTACAAGATCATGACCTCTCAAGAATTTGTTTTCTTCATCCTTTCGGTTTCCACGGGGATATGAATATATAAACGGAAAATACCAATTCAATTGTTATTAAGTTTAGGCTTTTATAGCTGTTTGAATTTTAGAAGATCGATAAATCGTTAGTACAAAAAAGACACAATAAGGATTTTGTTGGTGTATGACAATACATGAAGTGTAACTGCTCAGAATGGTGTAATTGGATGTAATATTACTCATACAGTGGAAAGAATATGCATGTGGGCCTCATGTGCAAGAGGCAAATACATGTTTACAAAATCAATATATGGGTCAACAAGGTTAAAAACCCGGATCGCAAACCAAAGCATAAACAAAATGTTGAAGAATTATTTATGTAACTCATCTTCTGTCGAAAGATGACATTATGTATCTTATCAACAAAAATAAAAACACGCAGGCTCATTTTTCCCCAAACACCCAACTTTGACTAGATATGGGCATTTTCTGCCAAATCACTGTTATTTTTGGAAATCATATCGAAGCGGTATTCCTAGAGTATGACTTCGCTAAAAACTTATCAAATTTGCCACAAATAAGGATGCTTATTGCCGCATCTGCTTCCGACCTTTTAGGAAAGTAGTGTCAATGTCAATGTGACATCAAGGTCATCTGTCCTAATTACCGTCTTATTTTGTGCTCTTGAAAGAGCATCCCCGAAACGAGGTTATCAATGAGAAGAAGATGGTGAGCGTAGAATGATGATGAAAAGTTTTTATAACCAAATTAAGGTATTCTGATAAGCAGATAATATTAGGACATTCAGATACAGAGAGAAAAAAGGGGGGATGGGAAGATATTGTAGAATGACAAGCATACTGTCAACGTATTTGGCATATTCCTTCAGCTTTACTCATTATCATGAATAGTGCTTATACACATTAACAGAACGCATAATTACCGTAGTCGGTGACTTATCGATAGATGGTTCATTATTATACTCGGACAAGTACATTCATCCAGTAAACCCCATGTGTAAAATAATGTCGTTAATGCAACAATTCGATTTACCCAAAAATACCCTCTCTTATGAATTTCATTCACGTCTCCAGATTTGTTTATTCGTTTTTTTAATGATTTATTTTTGACTGCGGATGCCAACGTTAATATGACTATAAAGATAAAGGATAGCGTTATTGTTTGCTTAATGTGTAACACAAAGTTTTTTTTGTATATCCCTATAAGTACAATGATAACGTCGATATTTTCACTTTCCTTCCGAGGAAACAAAGAAAGGCCCGACTCTTACAGATATTTTACTTCTCGAAGCAAGATATTTTTTATTACTCTCGACAATCTTTTTAAGTAGGTCTACTTGAATTGACATTTGAGGTAGATTTATGCCACACATCGGACAACAAAGAAAATCGATCGATAAAGACAACATAATCATTGAGAAAAAAACAACCCAAAACATTATCTTTGAACAACATAAACAAAATAATTACAAAGACAACAAAACTATACTGTGGTATAAAACAAAAAAAGAATTAAATTTGTAAGGGAATGACAAATGTAGCAGTTATTCATTTAACAAAATATTAGCCTTTACCTCTTTCGAAACTGTGCCACTGACTATTTTTTTGGATTAGACATTCCCCAGGCTCGGTTAAACTGTCACAGTCACTATAAAACAATTTTCTTTAAACATGAAGTTAGTATTCATGGACAACTTCGTGACGTCAAGAGCAACTTCTTGAATTTATTATACCTTCTTTTCCTTCACCCTGCCCCCCCCCCCCTTTCTCTCTCTCTCTCTCTCCTCTCTCTCTTCAAGAAATGATGGCATTGACCCATGCCCTCCTTCTTTATTTTGGGTCAAAACCTCGCAAATATGGGAATTCATGTGTACTTTTTGATGCGCAAAATACATATTTCAGCAGCTATTTAATGTGTGTTTTGGGAATAAGCAATTCTGCTTCGTTGACTGAACGAGTCGTACAGGTGCAATGCCGTGTCACGATAAATTGCGTGCACGAAAAATAAATTCAGAGAGGGAGAGAGAAGAAAAAAAGAGTGGAAAAGTGTTGACAGATTTTGCATGAAATCTATGTGAAACAAAGCCAAGTTATGAAAGAACACGTTTTATCATACTTATATAAATATTTAATGTCTGCGAGTCACCATTATTACTTTGATCTTCATTCTCTTGGTTGTATATTCGCAGTGTTAACTTAAATTGCTATAGTAAAAGCAAACTTCTACGAAAGACTATGAAAATGAGCGTCTTGTAATGATCAAGTAATACACAGGTATCATTATTTCACAATTTACATGACAAACCAATAGTAAATTATTATTTTACTTGTACTATGAGAGGCAGGGGGTAAGTGCATAAAACTAGCCAAGACATAGCTTGCTATAGGCTTTTTCTTCCTATGAAAGATACAGAAGGCATTCGAAATTGAAGATGCAACGAAATATTGGAAACCAATTATTGCTAGTGTTATGTGTTCGGCCAATACCTGTACCGAAAGCGATAAGTTCAAGTCCATACTGTATACTTACGATTCTTCTCTTGTTTCTCTTTCTGTTCCTTTCATCCGTTGTCTAGAAACGAACCTTGGGTTTGAGTTGAACCTGAACTGTGGTGACTATCTGCTGGGACCCACTACCACTACACCAGCTTCCATCCCAAAAGACCAGCATAAACTACACGTCTTGTTTGCAGGTAAATTAATGAAGACTTTAAACTGATGAATATCTTTAAATCAACAGAAATCTCCTGTAGTTACGCTGGATATTGTAAGAGATTGTTTTTGTGCAATAGTTTTGTTTTTTCTTTCGTAGTGTACGATGTAATGATTACATCTTTGTCAATGACTTGTTGACGAATTATAACATTCACCTGTTACAATGTGTTACATTACAAAAGTCAGAATACAGAGTGCATACATTGTGTTTTGTTTAGTAGGACAGATTGGCCGAATTCACAAAGGAGGTTTATCGACAAACCTAGGTTTATGTGCGTCATGTGACGCGTTTCGACGCGTTTTTTTTTATAACAAACCTGGTTTGTCGACAAACCTCCTTTGTGAATTCGGGTCAATCTGTCCTACTCAACAAAATATAATGTATGCACTCTGCATTCTGACTTTTGGAATAAAATTGAAATACAATTTAATACAACAGCTTGTGAATTTAGGTTGTCGATAGTTACCTAACAAAAATGTATGCATTAAATTGGAGTAAGGAAAATCATGATGGTCCGATCGAAACGTGTTTTTTTTTCTTCTTCAAATATGAAGTTCTTGATGCAGTCACCTACTGGAAGTCTATATGTATTCAATTAAACTGAAGTCAATAATCATATCGATGGAATTATACTAACCGCAGACTCCTCAAAAGCGGAGACAATGTTGTTTGCACAAGGCAACACAGCCAAATCTTAATGGGTTCACGGTTCATCATGAATAAAAATTCAAACAAACAATACAATCTCTAGCAAGTCATGGTTGAAATAGAGCTTTTATTCATTGTATATAGTAGATAATAATGATGATTATGATGATCCTTTGCTCAATAAATTCATCATTTTGTCTGGCTTGTATTGATTTAATGGTAACGGGGTTATAATTGATTCGTTTCAGACCCCAGAGGTACCTTTCCAAGTATGGATAATGGACGTGGCGACGGCAACCCTAGAGGTGAAGGATTCCCCAGTATCAACCATCCTAGATTGGTCGTCATGACCCCTGCCAACCATTCACGAGGAAGCGAAAGCAACAGCGTCCGAAAGCGACGAAGCACCTCGTACAGCGGCTCCCAGTGCGACCAGAACTCACCCAACTGCTGCCTTCGCCCGCTCGTCATCAACTTCAGGCGCGATCTCAAATGGAACTGGATCCGACAACCCCGCAACTATTCGCCAAACTTCTGCGCGGGATCTTGCCCCTATATCCTGAGTGCCGACACGTCCCATGCTTCAGTTCTATCGCTTTATAAACATCTCAATCCGGACGCGAGCCCCTCGCCATGCTGTTCTCCTCAAACATTCAAACCTTTAACCATCCTTTTCTACAACAGAGGGCGTCCCGAGATCAGGCAACTTAATAACATGATTATAGAAACTTGTAGATGTAGCTAGTCCCAGATATTAGAACAACCAAACTACTATGACGTAGAAGGACATGAAGTTGTTGTTGGATCGTTGCAGGATGGTCCAGTGTAAATTAAAACTCTATTTAAAACAAGAAAACTTTTGTGAGGTACTACTAGATGCTTTGGCCTGACTGTGAACTATGTTGTGCTTTCTACAGGCTAAACTGCGCATCATATTGGACACCAACCCAGATGTGCTGAATGTGATGTCATATGCAAATGACTTCATCGTATCTAATTTTCTCTTTTTCTATATATTAAAAAACTGTACTATTTATCTTTTATTCTATTTGCCAAATCATATGAAGTAATGTTTTGTGGCACTTCATGAACTGATAATATGTTATGAGCAAAATACTATAGTGTACTAATGCATTTAAGATTGTATGTTTTCTCCTTGAACAATAGTGCTCTTGATTGTCATGAAAACATGTACTGTTGCTACGTCGGGCCCTCCGAAAAGGTTCCTTGTCATTATTTTATAGACATGTAGCAAACTTTCTTTAGAACTATGCTCTCATCTGAACCTGTTCGTGAACGGATTTTGTGAGTAGCGATTATGTCCAATCATGGACTTACTAGACTAGTAAGTCCATGGTCCAATCGTGTGCAGACGGCGAACCAGTGCCGGTTGTGGAAGATCGTATAGGATTATTTGAGCAGTATATTACAGTGGCATACCCAGAAATGAGGGGGAGGCGAATTCTTAGAGGGGGTCTTAATACAAGGGAGGGGGCATACGCCAGCCCCATCCTGTACTGGATACGCCACTGTATATCACTCTGGCAAGAGTTCTGCATAGTTTGTCGAAATCGTTTAGCAAATCGTGATGTGCTAAGCTCTGGTATATATAATATGCTAAAGGACGCGACACAACTTGTGTTTTGAATTATGTTATAATATATCTTGAAAAAAGGTATTCTGCATGGAGGTTGAATGTAGTTGTCTTTCACTGACAAGCATTAACAATACACGACGAGGGAACGAAGAGTGGTCATCTTTCTTTGAGAAATTCTTACAATGAAAAGAATTCTCAAGATATGTTTTCACCATCCTCAGGGGCATACATCCGTGTCAGAATGGTGTTGGAGATTAATATCGGTTTTGAAGCATTTAATTATGCTGTCTAGTGGTGTGTCTAGAATGTCATGAAGATTTTGAAATCATTTGGTTGGGGTGGTACAACCACCCGAACATTTTGTAACCCTGTCTATTATAGATAAGCACAGTTTTTACGCGATATGATCAAAGATGTCTGGTTTAGACAAAGAAAACTTTGTGAAATGTTTCACCACATTATTACGTGAAGATAAATACATTATGGACATCATTGACAGGTGGAGTGGGAAAGAGCGTGTGTGTGTCAGAGAGAGAGAGAGAGAGAGAGAGAGAGAGGGAGAAAGGGAAGGGGGTAGAGGGAGGGAGACAACACAATTAAGAGAAAGAGAGATGTATAGGGCCTATAGGAGCAGGGAAGACATACTTACATGATTTTGTAGGAGGATCTGACATTTGGTAATAATAAGAAGTTAATACGAAGCGAAAATAATTGTATGCTCTTGAATCGGGACGTTCTAAAGGAGAGGGGGAGGGGGGTTCCACTCAAATGTTCGTATTCCAAATTATGGTTAAATAATTGGCAATTCCACAAAATTTACTAATTCTAGGATTTGGTCATGCTTCGAAGAAAATTTGCCCAATCAGCGAAGATTATTGCCGACTTTTTTCTTCTTCAACGGAAATTCAAATTATTATTATTCTAGTGATACCTCCGTGGTAAAATACTTGTTTAGTTGTCCATCCGCGTCTATATTTAAATGGAATGATGGCATCTTCTTCTTTCTTTGAAGACGGTCTTATTAAAAAAGAATAATCTTGAAGTCATTCCAGAAAAGTATGTTTGATATAGTTTGCTAAGCTCGTTTGATAGCGCATGCTTGGAAACTTAATTATAGCTCATCTTCATGTCAAATAGGTTTGTGCATATAATGATTATTTGCATTTATTTTAGATTGGACTATATAGTTTGTGCTCTGCCTGCTATAGCAATCTATTTTAGACTAGAAAAAAAAAAAAACGTGAAACAATTCTTATAGGTCATAAGATTTGTTTTCTTCATTTCTTCATTTTCCTTGACAAACTGGATCAGTACATGATTTGCGTCAATATTTACATACAATTGTTTGTACCTTAAAAGAGATACAATTTTATTTCAACTTTAAAGAGATATTCTGTTGTTGGCAGTCACATGACTTTGAATCGACCGTCAACCTTATACGTTGAACGATTTCGAATTTTGATTATAAAATCGAATAAAAATTACTCTGTGTGTGAGAATAGCTTCTTTGTACATGTACATCTGAACGTATTTGTATAGGAAATAGATGGTTAAAATAAATTACTTCAAAAACAGGCTAGAATTTTTTCTTGGGGGTACTCGCCTAATCTAACAGGCTGAAAATGACATGTTTTACGAAGGTTGTGTGAAAAGCTCAGTTGTGTACACTGCCGCGTTCGTCAAGCCAGATTTTTCTTTTGCTCAATTCTTGTCTTGTAGTCCAATCAAATCTAAAGTCTGTTAATTATCCTCATGCATTATGGTGAATTGATTGATTTGTTAAGAAAACATGATCAAGATGTACGAGGATCATGAACGATTCGTAAAATATTGTGGTATCTGATGCCAGTGGTAACCAAATAATGTAAATGCTGTTTCAGAATTATGAAAGGTACTATGAAAATTTTCAAGTTGAATAATGTGAATGCTTGAAATATGCACAAATCTGTCGTAAAATGCTTGCAAAAAACAAACATTGGATTTATAGGTAAAAATATTGAATAAGTGTTTTGCTTTATTGATCATATACTGCCCATTACTGGACCGACTTTATGATTTTTCCACTAAACTGTTATAAATCACAAGCACATTTTTACCCCCCCCCCCCCGCATCTTAGTTGCTCTTTGTGGGTTGCTTCCAATAAGAACTCGCTAAGTTCTTGATATACATTGAAGACAAAAAAGAAACACAAAATTGCATTTTTCGATCTAATTGAAAAGCATTGTGTTCTATTTTTTACGAGTAATAGAACGGGACGTTTTTCAAAAGAGTATTACTGTAGATAGAAAAGTTATCCCGCGCTTCTGCTTTGTTTGCGCGCGCAAAATATACCTTCTGCCGAAAGTAGCATACTCCTAAATATCTCATTTGCTATAATACTTCATTCTTGTGTCTCCTTTTATAATGTGTTGTGTCTCCACAATTCAATTTTAAAAGAAAAATCTATGGCGTTGTGTGATTCCTGCTTGTGATATGGTCCCATAGGGATATAGATATTATGTAATATTTCTTATTATTAATGTACATCTTGAAATTGTTATTAAAAATTAATGTCAGTCAATGTACTATAAATGAAAAGTCGTCCAGGCTGTTTTTTAAATTGAATAATGCAGATTGAAGAGGAAACGAGGGGGAGAGAGAGAGAGAGAGAGAAAGAAATAAGGGGCTTGGGGGGGGGGGGGGGAAGGTTAATTCTTGTTAAAGGGAAATCCAACCCAAATAGATGACTACTCAATTTTTTGTTTGGGATACAGTCAAGGGACAAATACGCCTCTTGTATAAATTTTCTCTGTTTATGTTTAAAATATTACATTTACTCATGTAGGTTTCAGGGAAAAGAACTTATTTTTGAAGCATTTGTTTCAATGGTAAAGTTCAAACAAAAAATAGAATATAAAATTGCCCAAAAGAAAAATAAGTTACAAGTCCATTTTAAGAAATGGTCTATCAAGTTTAACTGAAATTTAGGAGTAGTCTTGCAAAGCTCTGTTGTCATTAACATCTTCATTGGCTTTTTGAATTGTAAACTTGCCCTCTGGGAAAGTATATGAGTGTGTGTGTGTGTGTGTGTGCGTGTTTATGGGTGCATGAGTGTGTGCCTGTTTTGTAGTTTTAAGATGATATTATATTTTATATTGCTGCTTTTACTTTGTTAATTTTTCAGAAAAAACAATAAAAACAGAAAGAAAAAAAAAAAAAAAATAGATGACTACTCTGAAGCAAACTGATGGAAGTTTCAATTAAATCTGACTAAATAGAAGAAATGTATAATTCGTTGAAAGTTGAAATCTACTCATTGCAAGGGTTCGATTGCCCTTTTAAGTGCTTATAACCTTGGGCAGGCTGTTTTGCAACGAAGAGCTGTACGATTAATGTGTCTCTACGCTGGGTCGATAAAACAACATTATTATTATGATTACTACAATTTCTGAGAAAGAAATGTCAAACAAGGCTCAAGGCAAATAAATTAATTGAATGAATTGATGCTCATCTCATGGAACAATTGAAAAAAGTTGATACAAGAAATGCTAAAAGTAAAAAACTTGATAGGTTGGGAACAAATAAAAGGGGGAGCACTAATGAAATGAATAAACAAAATAGCATGCGTTTGTGGTTGAGAAATTTGAAAGAAACATTGACCAAAAGGTTAATAGAGTGACATACTTTTTGATGACAATCACATTGTAAGGTAGCCTAAAGTGCAAGGACACATTAACCAATTACCTACTCTTTTAAAATACTGTAGGAACCACCCCGTAACTCACATCATTGAAACTTTCATGTGATGATTATCATCAGCGTAATACCAGTGATGCATGATTCCTTTGATTTTCATTCATGAGAAATATTTGTTGAAGTTGTAAGAAGGCATTTTCAAGATGATGTGATATATTTGAAGATACTTTGTTTAGTTACATGTAAGTGTGTGTTGGAGGAAAATATGGCATATTCTGTTTTCACACCATCGATTCAAAATGTTAGAAAGGGTGACAACACTTGTTAAATACACCTTCTAACACTGACAATTCCAACAGTTATTCAGAGCTATTCAAATCTGCACACTACTTTACAATCAGCATACCACAATTGACAAATCTGTAAACATTTCCAGAAAAACAATTCACTTTCAACACACATAAAAGACATGCACAATAAAACACTTGGACACATCAATCAAGTTTCATTTTCTAAACAATATATTTCATTTCAAGGTTTATTTTTCAATAGTTGAATCTGGTTATAGATGGATCAAAGAATGATAATTTGATACAATTGTCAAGAAAAACATATCTTACACACAAATATCACACCTTTATAAATGTACAATATAAAACAAAGGTTATAAAAAGATATAAATGTATTTTACATATAAGAAGTATGATGCATTACCAAAATAATGTTGTTTCTACAAACTGTTACGGTTTTGAAAGCATATCTTCAACAATTATTGTGTAAAAGTGTCGGAGCATGATCTCTGTCAATCAATGTTTTTACCTTAATACGGTCACAAAGACTTTCAAGAAATCAAATCAAGGGCAATTTTAATACCATATTGTATAAACCATAGAAATAATATTTGGATTACGTAATACATCATTGTAATATTTGCGCATTCAATATGATGGATAGAAAGGCTACTACAGAAACATTACCTTGTTTTTCTAAAGTCTTTGTGATTGTTTTTGCTGTAGCAAAATGACGATAATTAAATAATTCCTAACAACAAAACCTGGAACATACCTATCTTAAACATATAGTGAAATTGTGAATGGTTGGTTCTTCACCAAGAAAGTTAGGGGTTTAATCAGAAGTCACTTGATA
The DNA here is from genome assembly GCF_000002235.5 of Strongylocentrotus purpuratus. Taxonomy (NCBI): domain Eukaryota; kingdom Metazoa; phylum Echinodermata; class Echinoidea; order Camarodonta; family Strongylocentrotidae; genus Strongylocentrotus; species Strongylocentrotus purpuratus. Next base: position 23,130,718 of record NW_022145611.1, read on the forward strand.
AAAAATCAGCAAGTCTTCAGGGTATATTATTTAAGATGTAAAATCAAATTTTGATTACTAAAAAATAAAACCAAACCGTACTATCCCACTGGAGAAAAAAAGAAAGCAGCCATCAATCAAAATTGAATGATTATAATGATTCCCTTGACAATTATTATGATAACTGTATCATAATAAATCAAAATAAGTAATAAAATCTGATAAGTTTTGTTGTAAATAATCTCTGGTAGTTACCAATTTGGAGCAGTGACTATGGACACTTTTTCTGATTGAGGTTTCAGAAGTGCAAGACTATATTACATATCACAGGACAGCCATAACACTTAACCATATGAATACATCTAAGAAGCCATGGATGGCGGCTGTTCATATACACAAGCTGATAAAACAACTTTCTCTCTAAAATATAAAAATATTTACCTTCTAAATAGTTTACAGCTCTTAGAAAGACACTGACCTTATATTATACATCAAACAAAAAGGCCTCTGTAGTCAATAAAAAGTTAAGTTAAGTTGGCACACAGATGCAATATATAATAAATAGTGAACAACACACATACAATTAACAAAACTCCACTCTGATATACCTACTCCTTCCATGAAAAAAAGAGAGTACAAGACATATAAAATAAAGATATCGCTCCAATATTGTACCAGATGAAGCATTGGAATGTACGTTGCACACATTGAAAAAGTTATACCGGTAGGTAAATAGAAAACTGGCATACAGATTTCTTTCAAGACAAACAAAGGATATACAGGTTTCACTGGAAGATGTTGTCTACATTCTAATTTCATAGATAGAAATATTGCTCTGGAATCAATCTGCATTAAAAGTTTAATCGCTCAAAAACTTTTTTTCTGTCTTAAGGCACATTTGTACTTGTCATGGCAACTTGTCAATTTAAAAACACAACACTCCAAGCTCACTTTATTCTACAAAGAATTGCTGAAAGCCTCATGGTAGAAATTCACAGACCATTGAATGGGGAAATATAAAACAGTGGAAATCAACTGTGTGACATGAATGGAAGATTTTTAAACAGAGCAAGATTTCTTGGCAGTGCGAAGGAAAAGTATCAAGGAATATCTGTATCAATCTCTAGTTTCATTCTATTGTTATTTTTCTATATCTATGGCTTTTGAATTTGATCAGAATAGGTTTATTGATGAATAATATCCAGGCTAAGGGATTAATCTACATTAGCCTCTCCAAAACCATGTCAAGCATTACTGAGTGAAACTGTTCACTCACAATCAGTATTGGCCAAGAAAAGAGAAATTCCCACATGGCACCTCCTTTCCTCTCTTCTACATCAAATTTATATTCCTACATATACTATAACATAGATTTTTAAATTCCAATTTCATATAATTTAACTTCCTCATTTAAGTTCACCGGTACAGTTTCACACATTTCCCTTAAAGGTATAGCAGCAAGGATATCTCAAAAAAGCAAAGACTTTTGTGACGTGGTACATTTTTCTCTTACCAACTGATATTGTGTGATTTTTCAAGGAAATACTATTGAATCAAGACCTGAAATAGTTTCTCTGAGGGTTTAAAGCTTACTTTAAGTTATATACCTTGCACACAGAAGCAGAAGTACATTTGTGCTCTCTTATGAAGAATGAAGCCCGTGGTCAATGACGTATCACTTGTGCTTGAATAGAACCTGAAAGGATGGGAGAAGAAGAAAAACAAAAGGGAAAAATTGACTTGATTATTCATGAAAACTGTGGCTGTGCAAGAGAGATTTTACGATGTATCTGTAAGTGAATTTGGAGAGAAAGAGAGGGAGGAGGGGACAGAAGAAGGCACAGAGAGAGAGAGAGAGAGAGAGATCTTGATTGAAAGAGCATGAGAAAAATGAAAGACTGCATAATAAAGAAATACACGAGTGGAGGGAAAAAGAGACAGAGAAACAGAGGTGAAGGACGAAAGAGATAGAGACATGAGAGAGAAAGAACATGAAGGAAAGAATGAGAAGAAGACGGATTCCAAAAATAGCATCACGTTCAGTGAGATGCATATGCCACATTCTCAGACATACTGAGAAAACACAATGTAATTGCGTATTGGCAGACCCCAATAATTACCATCTAACCATCATCAATAGTACATTCACCCCAATTAGATGTCAAGTCTATGTCCCCCCTGCTGCTTTGACTGGTAGACCCTCAGACAAGGGGAGATATAGCAAGAGATGGATGGATGGATAGATGAGGCAGAGGTGAAGGGTGATGGAAAATAAATGAAAGAAAACAGAGTGGATGATGTGGTTACTGTGTTTAACTCCAGGAATTTGATGAAATGAGACAGCTTTACAACAAAGGCAAGAAGATGGCATGGCTGGGAGACAAGACAAGGTAATTGTTGTTAGTTCCTCTCATCACTTTATGAATATTTGCTTTTTTTCAATTCTAAAACATTGAACATTTCATAGTTTCTTTGATAGTAGAAGCATTTGTGAAATTTTATCCAACAGCCAAAGTATATACTTTTCAAACATGATTTTATTCATGTCAATCATGAAACAAAGAAACACGGATGAATCTACAATAAATTCAAATCTAGGTTATTCCCCTCAATATCATTTATTTAAAAAAACACCCAAACCCCAGAACATTACTATAATTCATCATAAAAACAAAAAAGGAAATTCCCAATATTAACACAATGCAAAATATAAATGCCACAGAACAGTCCATTTTTTTCTTGATAATGGAAACAATTCAACCTAGACTAAACAAAAAGACAAAACAAAAACAATGTTAGTACAATCCCACATTAATTATTCAATGATGACAGTGTTTTCTTTTAAGTCTAACATATCAATATTTCCCATTTCTCTTCAAATCTCTAAAATACCGGAAGGTAAATAAATAAATCTTTCTCCTTTTCCTTAACAGCTCATCTCAGGTGTAACCCAATATTCTGTTAGTTACACCATAGCATCCTGAATGTCAAGAGATCACTTCCCTACTCTGTCCTGTTTTGATATGAATATCTGTTTTCTTATTGTCAATATTCCAGTTTTTACGATGGAACAGAGGAAGTGTATTGATATGGACACTCCTTCTTATGATTCAAAACAGACCAAAACAAAGCTAAAAACATGTCTTGATGACCCATAAAATCAAGTGGATGGGAAGCGTGATGGCATAAATCAGTTTTAATATTGTCAAGTATTAATGGGGCTGAGAGCCAGAAGGCTGTTGTATAGTATTAATGACTGCTTTGAGAGAAATAGTTGTTTTTATACGCTCAAGGGAAGGTTAGAATTGTGCTATTACCCGAGGCGTGCCGAGGGGAATAGCCCAATTGTAACCTTCCCGAGAGCGTATAAAAACAACTATTTCTCGAATATTAAAGCAGTCATTAATACTTTTATATGCCGAAAAAAAATAGACTAAAAAATAAAAAATAAAAAATACTTTTTTTATTTTGTCGAAGATGAGATTCGAACTCTTGCGTACAAAAGGTGATGTTACTAAAGTCAGCGCCTCAGACCTCTCGGCCATCGCGCGCTATTCACATGCTTGGCAGTTTTGTACAATATATACATTAAAATGGATTGAAACCGGCTTCGCGTGTGATGAATGCTTCGCAAAAGCTCCATATACGGACTCTTCTTTTACTTTTGCAATGCATATTGGCACGAACTTAGATCAAGATCTATCGGCAGATGTTGTTTTTTTGTTTTTGGAAGTTTATTTTCGTCTTCATGTCAACAATGCAAGATAAAATTGTCGGTAAGATCGATCGAGATTCAATTGTATTGAAATTACCGACCAATCCTTCGCACACATACGGTATCCTCGATCGCTCAAACCATTTTTTAACATGTAAACCTATGGGGTAACCATGGAGGCTGACCTATTTTTTTAATAACCATGGTTATTAAAAATATTAAATGTTTTATGCATGGTTACCGGGAATTTTACAGGAACAGTTGAAGTTTATGAATGCAATTTCGACCAATCAGATGGCTGGATTACTTAAGTGAGGTATATAATTCTTTATATCGTCTGTTTGGAGCCAGAAGGGTGCAAACTCATGCCCTTCAGGTTCTGAACAGACGATATACAATGAAATTAATAGTGAATGCCCTAATGGCTTTCGGAAGGTGATAACTATAACATAAAAAGCACATTTGCTACCAAGTTCCGAAAACTTTATTCTGCTTGGTACATCTTATTTCTTAAATCATCATGAAGAATAAAATCTACAAGAAAAATAGCGATTTGCACCTTTGTTCACGACTCAAATTGTTCAACAGTCTGCAAGACATTCCTTATGAAATGGTTCATGATGGCCTAGAAGTCATTGCCTCCCAACATCATACTACCGGTCATAAAGATAGCTGGCAAACTATTTTATTGCTTGTTACACATGTATGAATGTCACACACATTAGGGTATTGACTTCTAAGAGAAGGTTCCCTATTAACTTTTAAATACGGCTAATTATTGGATGTGAAAAAGATTAAGAAAAACAATGAGTTAAATGGTTTTATATAAACAGCTGGAGCAATGAAACAAGTAATGAAACAAGAAATACAAATATGGATAAATTTCCTTCTGAGACTGGTCTGCACTATGAAGTGACATGATTAACATCATTAAAGCAACTTGACAAGGCAGAACACCTGCCCCTACAATCATCAAACATCAAATGTAACCAATGGGACTACAGCCCACTTCCTCTGGTCAGATTTATGGTAGAAGTCAAAGTTAAAAGAAAAAAAAAGTCAGGACAATGACCAAGGATCGAATCCCCTTTTTTTCCTTCTTTCATTTTATTTTAGAAATGAACTTGTGTGGTTTTGTTGACACAATTTTAACACATGTATTACCGACAGATTAACCGAAACACAAATAAAAGGTGACATGTGCGTCTTTAGAAGCAACAACAGCCCCATCAAAATTACCAGGTTTATTTTACTAAGATTTTTTCTAGGTACAACAAGGATATGATGAGTGATGAAAGTGCGGTCAGGAAGTTATGATCAGCAATGAAAGTCAAAACCACATCAGATCATACTTATATCAAGAAAGAAAGTGTAGAATAAACAAATCAGGCAGTTATGACTTTAATTTGATCGGTACATATAGGCAATATATTGTTTACGGAACTTGATACATGAACATAAAAAGTATGACACATAATTGTACTCTCCTCATTCAAAGCTAGGAAAGCGAATGATAGAGTGCTGTGTAAATCACAGCTCCTCCATGAAACTATCCTGTAGAAAAATTGCATGGCTTTAAACAATATATCTGCACTGTGAAACACAGAGTTCTTGGATTTGAATATTTAGGTCTGGACCACGAAGCTGTTATTTATTTGGAAACTACATTATTATAACATTAGTGTTTATGTAAGGGAACAAGATTACTACCTTGTTTTTATTATGACATAAGAAGGCACAATAGAAATTTGTTATTTTATTTTTTACTCTCAGTGCATGTACTTCTATTTGCATCAACAAAATATGATGAGAAGAAGAAGAATTTTAAAGTGGTTTCATTGTAGTGTAAAATCAAAAAGAAATCTTCCAGACCAGAGAGAAATCCCTCCAATTCGTTCACATTGAGAAAAGAAATAAATAAAGAGGGCAATAAAAATGGGAGGCAAGAGATGCAAGAGCACCTCCCCTGGGTGAATATATCTGACTAGTAATGCAGTTTTCATTCCCCTCGAGACCCCCCAATACATACATGTCCTCAATCAAGGACGAGGTCCCTAAGCCACACTCAAGTAGGGGTCTTAACTCTTGAGATGGGTACAAATATTGCCTCAAGTCCTTCCAGTTTATGTTCGTTTTAACTCACCAACCTTGTATTGTCCCAGGGATTTACTCTCTAAACTTCAGTCTTATTTGCCAAAGACAATTCAAACCCTCTTTGATATTATCCTGATCCAATTTTTCAATTTTCATAATTTCCCCCCCTCGCTTCCTCTATTTTTATCTGAATGACTCGAGGATAATGTGTATTGGTTTAAAGGGTGAATTCCTACCTCAAACATCTTTGTATTTGGGAACTGGAAGAAAGGAAACTATTTCGCAATCGTTGTTAAACTTCCCCTCCTTGTTAACAATAGGCATAAACAAAGAAAGATGTGGTTCCATTTACTTTTATTTGAGAGAACATCAAAGTACATATAGACTTAGCGTTTGAAAGAAGGTGAAAATAACAGATTCAATAAGTGTCACTAAAAATTCAATTCATGAAGGAATCACTTCTTCAAACAATGAATCTTTGGAGATGTTTGATGTTTCATTTTTCAACCATACTGCAATTTAAAACATGGATGCCTGGCACTCAAGATGAGCAAATATTGAAGGCAGAATGTGAAGGGCAATTCACAAAAGAATATTCCCTACAAAGAAGGAGATCACCAAACAAAACAACAAAAAAAGATCAAGAAGAATAGCAGAGAGAGATAAGTGAAAGAGAAATAAAAAGGGAGATAGAGAGAGAGAGAGAGAGAGAGAGAGATGAAGTGGTGAATAATATCAGAGAGTGTTGCAGTGAACAAAGGCACGTGATGAGGAGAATCAAAAGGATAGGGGCACTTCTGTATCTATCAAAGCCTGGAGAAACCACAAAGCACTCGCTCATGGAAAAGAAGAAGACACGCAAAATGCCTTTAAGGGTGGCCCAGGCAAGCTGCTGGAGCTGGAAAAACAATTGGCGGGTGTTTGGACGAGGATCAGCCATGATTTGCACTGGGGATAGGAACTGGGCCAGCGCATCTGTCCTCGGTGTTACACGCACCTACTTTGTGGGTCACTGGTGTTCATTGACGATCGATGGGGGCCTTGGGGTAAGAGGAGGAGACCCTGGGCTCCCTCTGGGACACACCGACCAGGACCAAGTCAAGAGGACTAGACTGGAAGCTTCCAAGAACAGAATGGGGGTCAGGTCGATACATAGACACCCGGGGCCAGTTTCTCGAAACTGTCATAAGTCTAAGTTTGTGGACATCCCATAGAAACGCATGTTAATTATATAACACAGTTTCAATGGGATGTTTAAAAAGTTAGACTTACGACGGTTTTGAGAAACGACCCCCTGAGGAGCAAGGGCTTCTGGGAAATCTATGGCTCTAGACGGTCTTTGTAACAAGGGTCTCACTACCATGAAGGAGGGAATTGGAAATGTGGTAGGCACGCCAAGAGCAAGATTTAATACCACGCGAGGATGAAGTTGATCTGTGGAATGCATAGATACCACTTATTTATCACCACTCATAATTCAGGAAAGACAGCTTTCCTTTTTCATTAGGGATACATTTTCCTTACACAAGTTAAAGAAAATAATATATCATAAGTGAAATGGGGATGGGTACCGATTACTGGTAGATATTGAATCTCAAGTTTACAAGGAGAGTCACACTGGTTCAAAAAGCAATATATTCAGTTTCAGTTTCATTTTCAATGTGCAATTTCTTTTCATGCATTTTGCCTCAATCATGCAGTCTAAACATAATCTGATTTATCTCAAGTGTGAAGGAATGTAACTTAATGGAAAAAATGTGACCAGCTGATTACAAATAAGCCTCCTTGTAGTTGTAAAATCCATTTCCTTCAATTACCCAATATTTCACACAATTTAAGTAAATACACAATGTTCTTACAAAAAAAAAAAATACAATTTAGGGAAAGAAATACTTGACATAACATCCAAACTTTGTTTCCAACCCATCATGATTAGATAAATAAACCTACTTATGATGCAATTTACAGCATCTTCTTGGGTAAATTTTCAAAATTTTCCAATTAACCTCACATCTCCCTTGGTTGATGGACTTCTTTCAAGTTTAAATTGATGGATGTTCCTGGCTGTTTTTTAACTGGAAATTTATCAAGTATTTCACATTGGGTAGGAGAGAGAATTTGTCACGTCCTCGATCAACACTGGGTGAAGATGATGTAAGATTGTCCAATTACAAATTTTTTTTGTTGGACCTTCGATGCATTCCCAAATTTGATAATTGGGCAGTGTGCATGGTAAGCCTTGAACTGTTTTGGAGGGCTGGCTGAGACGGCTTTTGAATCTGCCGTCACACAAAACCAGAGCCAGATGTAGGTAGGCTTGCTGATGGTCGTAGGAATCTGTGAGTCTACTCTATTTCTCTTCAAGGTGGCATAAAAAGATATAGATTTGTCCCTGGTCCTTTTCTCTCTAGAAATCTTATTAATAAAATGGGAAGGCCTGACTGGCTGCCATACAGAATATCACGTAATGCGCTGTAGAAGCAGCTGAAAATGTACAAGGTAAAGTCAATGTCTTTATGAAACTTCAAGATTTAACTACGAACCCTCCCCCCCCCCCCCCCCCCCAAAAAAAAAAAAAAAAATCTGGGATGATGAGTTGGGTAGTTCCAAATCCATTACACCAAGGATAAGGTGAAGGTAATAATAATAATAATAGTTGTTCTTATAAAGCGCTTTTCGGGACCGCAGGCCCTCTCAAAGCGCTTAACAGATATATATTATCCCGGTCATCGGATTCTGGATTACATTCTCCACTCCCAAGGTATGTCCAGATAACCTACCTGATCCATTATGATGTTTGTTTGTAACTCCTCCAGTCGTGTTGCTATACTTGAGACTGGTGTAGAAGCTGTTCCCACTGCGACTAGGACCCTCTTCTACCTGGGTTGTCCTGAAATTCAACAAAGAAAGCAAAGAAATGTGATACACCACTAGTTTTTGTTCTAATTGTTAGCTAACATTTATATAAAGGCTTTAATCTCAAAGACCATGAGATTATCAATCACTTTATTTTATTTTATTTTATTTTCAATGAATGAGAAAAGATGCATTACGAATCTGAAATTGAACAGAGAGGGAGAGGGAGAGAGAGAGAGAGGGAGGGGGAGAGGGAGGGGGAGAGGGAGAGGGAGAGAGAGAGATAGAGAGAGAGAGAGAGAAAGAGAGAAAGAGAAACAGCAACTTTTGCATCTGACACGCCCTCAAATTGACTTCTTGTACTACTGAATAAAAAAACAAAAAAATATCAGATGAGGAATGCTGGCAATAACCTCTGGTCTTTAGCAGATTTTGTTTAATCTCTCTTGAAAGGGCATGACAACCTGATGAAATCTCCAATTAGCACCTGGTAAAGGGAGAAACCTCAACATTTGATATGAACAATACTTGAAAGGAGGTTGCTCTGTGGTGTGAGGATACTGCCAGGCAGAATCGGAAATTCAATGCATCTTGAAAAGCAATTACGCATAAACAAATTCAGTCAGGTCATTTTTCTCTACGAGGTAGTGAGTGATAGCATGTTGAAATTAGTTGTTTCCTTGTGTAACAAATGTATTTTGCAGAATAGAGTATTGTTCAAGTCAGTCTGCACCTTTTGCTTTGTTTTTCTTTTGACTGAACAGTAGTATATATGCCCCTATTCACTTCTGAATTCCGCTTTTCAGTTGTTGCTCCATTGAATATGGAATTCTGGAAAATAGGTGCTCCCATGCACAAGCCAAGAGCTTGAAAGAGGAAAAGTATTCTCACAATATCAAAATAAACCCAGAATTGACCTTATTTACTCTCGATTTTTCAGCAGAAGCTTTTCAAGTTTAACTTACAAATCAATTAATCTGTACATTTCTCAAAATCTGAACAAGGAGGAGGAGAGGAAGAAGAAGAAGAAAGAAAAAACAAGAGAGAGGAATAAATTCACATCCTCAGACACATAGACAGGAAGGAAAAGAGAAAATGAAAGAATTACACTCCAGGACAATTTTTATCATTTTATTTTTCATAGACTTTTACATTCATCATGTCTTTAAATGTATCATAACTGGAAATCATCACTTTAAAAAAAAAATTGGTTGGAAATACAAAGATGTAGACTGAAATTGGCAATACCAAATTGTAGAAATGTGTGTTCTTTTTTGGAATGTCAACATTCTCTGGAAAATAAGGAATGCATCAACATGAGGTGCTCTACAAAGTCCTCCTGCTTGAAAACTACTCTAAATATAGCTCCAGCTTTAAAAATAAATCAAGCGGCTGTATTACATGAAGCAAATGTTTGAAAAGATGTGAATTTGATTGATGATGCAGTAAGAGCTGATAGGTTTGTTAGCTGGCTCGGCTGTTATATTCCAAAGAAATGGGATATTAACACAACTATGTCAAGAGAGTGAACTCGACTCTTAGCAAGACATTGAACAAATGGCAAGGTCACTGAGAGCATACTGTATGCTCCATGACTGCCTGCCTGGCAGAAACTCAATTTCAAGGGCAATTAACAAATGGTATGTGGTCTGTAATATAAGCACTTCTTATTCAGTTAAGCTATTCTAAGCCCTCGTTCAATCTCTCCTTATTTTCCCCGATTCATTTTAAACCTCTCAAGTAGTTCTCATTAATCAATGTTAAATAAACGTAAGAGTTTGATTCTCGGTCAATCGTAATCACATATGATCCTTGGTCAATCTGTATTCAAAGTTCTTCTATTTTATAGTCATTTTTCATTACCGGTACATTTTACAGTGATATTTTTTTTTTTTTTTCCAGTTTTCTCAGGAAGGGTCGATAATACACTTAATTTTCAAGAATCATTAAGCAATCCTTCACCTTGATATCTTTGTGATGTTTTGTGATCCCAATAAGGAAGAGGTACACGCTGCCTGTGCGTACATGGTAATGATGTGGTTTTTTTCCATTTGATTACTCTTCCATTACTAACATTTCACAGACCAAAAAATATGAAATAATAAAAATGAAATAATACTAGGACAATGGTATTTTCCAGGAAGAATAGCCCACATGAATAATGAAAAACAATCTGATTGAAAAGACAGTGCCCCATTCTATTTCAACCATTTTCAATTTTGATACACATTCAAAGAACTTATTCTCCTTATCAAGGAAAATACAAATGCTCTTTTTGCAAAATATGTATATTCATATTTATAAGAATACTATATATGATATGTTTAGCACAATTTGCTTATTTCAGCTTTGTTTTCATTGTTGTGGTGTAATCTAATAATTGCAAGACAACCCTCCACCCCCAAAAAAGAAACAACAAACATTTCTATGTCTTTATTCAAAGCTTATACATCCAAGAATGTAAAAATAAAAGATTATTACACCTCCTTCAACACTGTACACAAAAACAAAGCATTTTCAGGGTTAAGAAAAGTTCATATTAGTTTAAAAACATTTTGTCTGGTGTCAATTGATGAGATCATAATGTTTAACATTACAATCTTCAGCATTTTTAATGAAAACTGACCAACAGACAATGTTATAAATTCTCACAATTGAGGCGTGGCAGAGAGACTGGAATTAATGCATGATGGATGTTTTGTTTATATTTACAATTACAAGTTGCACATACCTAGCGAGACGCTTTGCACTGATTGGTTTACGGGCGTTGGCAGACTGTGGGGGAGGGCGTGGCTGGTGGCTCGGAGAGGATGAATTATTGTTGTTGGCCGATGCAGATGCGTTTCGATGGATTGCATCACGAAGAGCCGAGGCATTGGTATGTGCTTGGGCAACCTGGGGAAAAAGATAAACAAGTTCCAGAAACATTTTATCTCTTTGCAACAACAAAAACAACAACAAAGATAGAAGTCGGATGTGATAGTTTAACAAATTCATTTAAAATAACATTTTCATAATTGCAAAATTTCATTAAATTACATTTGAAAATGATCAGACTATTTTGATCATTCTTTGACTATGTATAAGGCATTTTAAACAGACCCAAACCTAAGTATTCAATGGGTTAAACAAAAATGATATGAAGCAACAGACAAACTGAATTTATAGGGCTGCTCAATAAATATTTTAGTTTCATGAGCATCTCTGGGTTCAAGGTCAGGTTACACTGTTTCTAATATTCTCACTATTCAAGTTTCTATTTATAAAAAAAATATCACTGGCTTTTAAGCTTTTAGCACTACCAAAATTATTTAACAAAAAAAAGGTTAAATATAATTAATCAAGTGTTGCCAAATTTAGAATAATTTCATTTCATACAATTTAGGTAAATCTCTAGGTTATCAATTCCGCAGATAATTGCCAATGCTTTTCAACAACATCAAGGATTAATAGTATCGACGTCATAGTCATACTATTGGATGAATAGAATTGGAATTTCAATTAATGATTTGTGAGCTACCTGTATATTATACAACTTGATCAGGGTAGGATAAGCAGATATTAAATTTGCAGATAAGTGAATTCAAAAACTGGTTATGATATTACGATAACACAATCCTAGTGCAAAATATACCTTTGTTGGTCTGAGCATGTAATACATTTTATTCAAGTTGGTCTAGATGGAATAATCAATATCAAGCAAACAAAATCATTTAATTACTTTGTATATACACAAACCATCTCTATTTCAAGAACATATTGAAAAAAAATATTTGATTTTCCTAAAAGCATTACCATTTAATTTTTGGATACAAATGTGGATAGAGTGGATTTTGTGAAAATGTTTGATTGACTAGAATAAATGTGCTAGGTTTGGCTTATCCATTCCATTAATAGACCAATGCATCGTTTTATTTGGTGATGTATAAGGTTTCCCTGACAATACAACAGGCCAACATTTATTTACATAGAGAGCTTTGATGACCACAAGTGATTTAGGAAAGATGCACCCGGACATTAGAACAAGAATTAAAAGCAGATGTTCAAATGGATGACAGTAGCTGTATCTCTTTTGATCTCTTTCGATCTCCAGACAAAATATAGACTATGATTTGAGGTAAAGCCTCTCGTTAACACATTTACTAGTGTAAATGGTTACCATGGATAAATGACTGCATTTGTAAACAAAGGCTGGACTGCACCATCTGGCTGTGCGAGAGGAACGAATTCTACCACTTTCGCCTTAACTCTTAGCAATGGCATTTAACTTGGTGGGTGCAGAGGTTGACTTTTCTCCCCTTCACCTTGCATTGTTTGTTAGAAATTGTTATAAGTTGATTGAAAACTGGGATCTCTGCCAAAGTGACACTCATTCGTACATGTTCACGGATCATCGTGTGGTGAGAGGAAGAACAACCGTTAACACATACACTTTCATGAAGTGTTAAAGCTCTTCTGGCTTTCAAAAAAATATACTGAGGGAGCGGGGTGGTGTGAAGAAATTGGTTCCTTGTACTGGGGTTGAAAGTAGCAAGCCAAGACACGTGAAAGCAATTACAAACAGATGGTTTGCCATCTTCCCTCCATGCCTTCTGACATCTTCAACCAGGGAGCACAACTAGGTCTATTCACATCATTACCCTCCCTCTATTACAACAATGGATGTTACTAACTCACTCAAAATTTGATCATTCTCCATCAGCCATTCAGTCTGCTACAGTTTGATCTCATGGCCAGATATTAGGAAGGAAATCCAAGAAAAGAAATGCTATTCTAGTGAATGCACACAAGCAAGAAGCTAGCTCTCATTCTAAATAGACCATCGGAAACAAATCTGCTTCCATGGCAACTACTTAGTAAATGATAACAAATGCATAATTAATAATGCACCATCATTCTAGAGTATTATTCAGGGGCTCTGAGTTATTACCTACAACTTCCAATGATGCTATAGCCTATGAAAAATTATCCTGCAGCGGACCAAATTAGATAGTTGGTTATGATATAACCTGTTAAGAGTAAGATGATGATATACATGTATCAAACGGGCTTGAGATATACTTATACTTTTCAATCCATTCTAAAGGATGTTGCTGCATTATATTTCAAAAGTTGAGGCATTGAAGAGGGTGTTGGAGGAATCGAGCAAGCATATTGTCAAAAGGCACCTTGGAGCTCCATGCATGTAAAGCATGGTTCAACATGTCCCCATTGGCATTGATCATGATGACTTTAGCAGCACTCGAAAGGTTTGAGATTCGACAAACAATTTACAGAGAGTTTATCTTTCTCTTTTGTTGTTCGTGTGGCTGGATCAGTGATGAAGGTTGGAGATTTGGTTGTAAACAACAAACACGTGGAATCACAGCCTATGACAATGAACCCTACTTACCCTGGCATGTTCCAAGGATGGCCCCCCTGACTGACATACAGGGTTGTTCCCACTCCTGACACCCTGGAACCTCCCTGGGATGTCCAACTACTCTCTCTCTTAAATGGTTAAAGGTAAAGACCAGTTTTGGAAACGCCCCCCTCTCAAAAAACGAAATGGAAGCTCTCATTACCAATCATGTGAAAGAATATGTTTCGACTAATACGTGATCATACAAATTTTGCCGAGAAACCGCCTACTAATTGATATATTTGGTAAATTATTATATCTACTTGGACCTGATAGATATAACGCACGTGTCGCGTAGTCCCATATACATCTTTCTGTGTACAGTGCTTGTAACTTTACCAAGACTGGGCCAAATTTCTTATCATTTTGATGATTCCAGAACCTTGCAGTATACACCAATACTTGGTATATGCTAGATGTTCAACCTTTTCTGATCGATTCCACAAAGTTTCTTTCACAATGCAATCACATGACCATAACTGGTTTTTATCTTTAACATGCAATGCTGTAAGGTTGAGACCAATGTGTTGAACATTGAGAATGTAACTTGGAGTGTCCATGAGAACAAGCCCTTAAATCCAGGAGGATTTCTTTATCAAAACCTTCATGCCCAAGATGCCTCCCTGGTTGAGTCCTAAATCCCAAGTTTACATTTTGTTCTTACAAGACATTCCCATCCCCAATCCACCTTCATAGATACATGTAGCTGGATCTAGGCCTATATATCCTTAAGAAAAAGTTCAGGTTTTGTTAAGGACCACAACAGTTTTGTCAAAATCTATGTCATTTTGGGCACTGAAATTAAACTATTGGGTGAAAGCTCCTGAAAACAAACAATACCAAGCACACCCCCCCCCCCCAAAAAAAAAATCACCCCACATTATATTTATGTGATTGAAATTTTGTGTAAACTGCAATTGATTGGCTGCTTCTAGGTTATGATACTCTCATTTAAATTTATCATATTTTTTACTATAAAATATTATTTACTCAAGATAATCACCTGTTATCTCAATACAATATTTGCAAATTTTTACTTACATGTAAATGAAAAATAATGAAAATATTTGTGTCAAGGAGTTTGCTGAATTTTAGAGATTAAGTATCAATGCTGCAGATGCACTATCTGTCTCTGAGTGTGTGTCCATGTATTCTGGGAACTTCCGTGCCTGGGCAGGGTATTCTTTGAAACTATTAAACTTCAAACCAGCTCTCATGCAGCTAAATGGTCACAAAAAAAGTAGTTTCAATTTAAACTTAAATGGTTACCGACTCTCATGGGGAGTAGAAAAAAAAACTGTTTTTCTGATGATTTAGGAGGGGAAAGTCAATCAGACCACCGAGGAGATTGGATTGGTCCTACGTGCCAATGGGAAGGTGTTGGAAGAAAAGATGAAACATTTCTCTGGTGATGCCGACAAAGAAAAATGATTTACAGCCTTCCATCATTATCTTCTAAGGGGAATTCCCTTATGGTTTGGGGCTCTAGAACCCCTTTCAGATGGAGCTGATAGACAATTCTGCTCCTTGTCTAAAGATACAAAATGTTATACTTTAAAATAGATTAGAATCAAACACTGAAATCATTGCAAGGTGCTGAGATAGTTCACCATTTCACCAACATCAAAGTAACAAAAACAAAATGCACAGATCTCAGCTCTCACTCATTTCAAAACACAGTGCTTTCAAAAGAACAAATAGAAGGTAATAATAATAATAATAATAATACAGCATTTATTATGCGCCATCGATCTAGTAAACTATTCTGAGGCGCAGAGGGATATAATTAGAATGAGATACATAGAGAAATGAGAAGGGGGAAGAAAAAAGAAGGAAAAAAAGAAAGAAAAAAGGTAGTTCAACAACTTACTATAGATTACAACTTGGTCTATGGAAACAAACAAAAAAGTTGTGGGGACACACTCAACAAGTTCAGGATTACTTAACACATAAAAAAAGTTATCTTTTTTAAATTTACAAGTCACCCCATTATGTAAGTAATGAACGTCAATTTTGTGTAATTACACATGAGAAGAATCTACTGTAAGATGCTAAAATGTATGATAAATCTACATCTCTTTGAGGACGAGCAATTCAAAAGGCAAATAGCTAGCTTGAGAACACTTTGCAAGTTTAACGTTTAAAGGAAGAACCTCAGCCTCAGGATTGCACTGGTAATCCTAGATAAAGACTCTTTGAAATACTACAAATACAGTAGAAGCAGTATCATATGGGTCTGAGATTAGTGACCAAAGCTCATCCGTATGTCTCTATCTATTCTAACTCTTCCCTATTGCTATGAGACATGTAACGAGAACAGATGATGGTGATGAGGGAGATGGAGCTGCGTGGAGGTTGAGGAAGGAGCACCCAGGCATTGAACCAAGGTGAGATGGGAACTCCGTGGAGGCGTCTCCATGGTAACGCATCACCCCGATTGATAGATCCAATCAGTGAAGGATTCAAACTGTTCAAAAGACTGCTAATCATAACGAAACTAGCAGCAGGGCAGGGATGGCAATTGTAGTTATCTCAGATGTTATTGGCACCACCGTTTTGTATCTTGTCACGTTCCCTGTTTCTTTTCAACTCAAGTTACAGTGAGCATAATGGACTTTCTTAGAAATATGTTGCAAGCATGTTATTTGTCTCTGTCTTATTGACTTCAGAGAGACAAGTTCCTTGCCCTTCTTTAATTCACCTACTCTGAAAAAAGAGTTCACACTCCAAACATGAATGCATACAAAATTTTCATCACATGAAATTAGTACTGATATACATGTATGTATGCACACTATTAATGAGGTGCTTATCTAATACATTATCAAT
Source organism: Strongylocentrotus purpuratus (assembly GCF_000002235.5). Classification (NCBI taxonomy): domain Eukaryota; kingdom Metazoa; phylum Echinodermata; class Echinoidea; order Camarodonta; family Strongylocentrotidae; genus Strongylocentrotus; species Strongylocentrotus purpuratus. The sequence continues at coordinate 23,147,592 of NW_022145611.1, forward strand.
ACTTGTACTAAAAAAATTAAACAAGATGTCCTTCACATCAGTTGACAAGATGCCCTAAAAATGACTCTATTTTTTAAAAATATATTTAGATGAGCTTTGTTGAATTTTCAAAGACTATAGTTTGTTTGCCTTGACATAAAATACTTCCTCCAGCCTTTCTATTGCATCAAAATGAACATGTAGTGTAGGATTACTACAGATTTCCGGTTGCAACCCTTGATATTTTACTCTGATCCGGGCGAAGGAGAAATAGGAGAGAGTACTGGAACGGCTAATGGTGTTTGCCTCTGGCTAAGGAAATCCACATCATAGTGGACCCGCCTGCAACACATCAAATTTTTTCAAACAAAACTACTTGGAAGTCTTTATCAATATTACAGGCAATATTTGTAAAATTTGCACTTTTTCCTTTTTTCCTCAAAAAGAAAAGGTCAATACTTTTTGGAGCAAATTGAGTCAAATCAAAGTATTGTTTGTTGTTTTTCAATGTTTGCAGTATGAGTGAGATGTTTGCAGTATGAGTGAGATATCTGCAAAAAAGCTTTTTTGCAATGCTATATGATTTTCAATGAGGAGCTGTTTTGCATTTTATCCTGGCAAAAAAATGGCAGCTAAAGTTTTCAAGTGGAGAAGAAAAAGAAGATCCAACAGAGATGAATTACAAAACAGAAGATTTTCAAGGTAAAAAAAAATTGTATTCAACAATCATCACGGAAGGAGAGACTTGGCAGCGTAAACATCGTTTTAAAAAAACAATGTTAAAAAAAAAAACTTAAAAACTTAAGCATCAAGTTGAAATACTTGCTACAGATCGACACGTTGGAGAAGTAGGTCAGCATAAGGTTCAATGAAGCAGCTGTAACATGTGGGGACCATTCATATTAAGTTAATATTTCATATGCAGAACCTAGAGGTGTGCAGGGGGAACGATACCCTTGGTCTCGGACAACTGGATCCCAAGACTCTCTTCTGAATGACAAAAATGTATTCAGTAAAGTCTGGAGGAGATAGACTAACCCCCTAAAAGAAGAGATACAGAGTATCATGAAGATTTACTGATCCTCTCCAAGCCCCCTGCTCAATAGAAATGTATTTGGGGAGAATGCTGAGTTAAATAGAGAATATTGCGTATTATATGCTGAAGACAGACCTGAATGGCTGCATCAACTTGTTTTTCTTTAGGGGGGGGGGGGGGGGAAGAGGGGGAGGGAGAAGGGGGGGGTGCACTATTCACCAAAGAAATGATAAGCAAAGGTGAGGCAGATAGAGAAAGGGCAAGGAATATAATCCTGACAGCAGAACTTATACAGCAGATCTAGAGAGATACATGCTATATCATTAGAATGGTCATGCAGCTGTCAAAAGGGTAAACAAAAGTGAATTCATGGTCACTAAACTGTACAGGGCTTTTGAACCTTTAAGAAAAATATGATAATAGATATGAAGATAATGAAAGAGGGAGGGAGGGTGTGAGGGGAGAGGGAATACTGTAGATGGATAGTTCTAAGAACATGCAGTAACTTTTCAGCAATTGATATATTCTATGAAATAACAATTTTAAAAGGGATTAAAAAGACTCAACAATAATATTCTTTCTATCTGTAGTTCAAAATAAAAATAATCATATGACTTTTTTAATCTTTGAAAGCAAGGTTATTTCAATGATTTTGTCTGTAGCATAAAATTGTTCAATGCACATTGATTCGTGCTGAATGTCACATGTAAGAGTTTGTATGCATTAGTTAATCTCAAACAGAACAACAATACTTACACACTAACAATGACAATTGTCATAAAGACTTTTAAGAAATCAACCTGAAGCATCTTAAAAAATCCTTGTTTGTGTGCTACCTGCTGAAATGTTTGAACATGACATTGACATCTTATAATCCGAAACTTATTTCTTTAAGCAATACAACGGGTATTGTAATTGTACTTGATTTGATTACTGGTGAATCTGTGCAATCGTGCTATTGAATCTAAAGCCCTTTTCTCCCATCTTGGCTGGCTGGCTGGCTGGGTCTAGAAGTAGAACTGGGCCAGATGGCCAGAGTACAAAGGTGATGTGGATGTTGTGGTAACATCACACTACCCTCATTCACAGAAATCTCAGTTGGGGCTTCATCTTTTGGTTTCAGTGTGCATGGTGTTACCATGGTGACCACACCAACCATAGCAACAAATTGAATTGCATCAGACATGATCCTCTCTCATCTCGGTCAACTTTGTAGTGAATACAGCAAAGTGAGGTATCATTTCTATTCCAGTTTGGTATCTGGAAAGCGGTACTGTTGTAATATTTCATATTTAACATTGGTTGATTGAAACACATAAGTTGTCTGAATTTCAGTAATGAAATGGGGCTATTTACTGCCATTAAAGGTAAAGACCAGTATTGGAAACGCCCCAATTTCAAAAAATGAAATGGAAGCTCTTATTACCAATCATGTGAAAGAATATGTTTTGAATATTACATGATGATATAAAATTTGACGGGAAACTGCCTACTAATCGATATATTTGGTAAATTAGTATATCTATATACTGTTGAGAGATACAAATGCACGTGTCGCGCACGTGTGTGTAGTCCCATATACATCTTTCTGTGTACAGTGCTTCTAACTTTATGAAGACTTGGCCAAATTTCTTATAATTTTGATGATTCCAGAACCTTGCAGTACATCTATGCTAGATGATCAACCTTTTCTTATCAATTTCACATTTCTTTCACTATGCAATTGCATGACCATAACTGGTCTTTAGCTTTAAGATTACAAATGAAAAGGCAAGTCTCTAATCATACCACTATACACAGGGTTTGATAATTAATTGATCAATGGTTCACCAAGGGAGTGTTTTACAAAGACTAAGATCGACTTTAAGTTGGACTCACCATTATGTAATTCTGTAGATATGTGACCATGAGTTATACCAGAAGAGATATCAGCATCTCTTTGTTATATGTCCCTTGAGAAACCAATGCCAGTAAATGGTGAGAGCAAACAGTAGTATGAATGGCCTGCCATAGTTAAGTCCAACTTCAAGTCAAGCTTAGTCTTTATGCAACACCCCCCCCCCCATGTAATATTCACATGAGTATCTAATTTCAAATTAAATGTATCTCTATATTCATGTCTAACTATCTACAGGTCAAGGTACACTCTAATGTATCCAACTATCTTTCCTATTAAAGATGCTGTCACAATTGCCACTGAGGAAATACAAAGGACTTTCCAGGAAGACAAACATACATCAGACCAATTAATCACGGGCCAACCTTCAGAATGCACCCTGCTAGTGTCACCCTACATCTTCTGGTGGTCTGGCCTGTATTAAAGTTGATGAGGACTGCATGATTAACGAGGCCTCCAAAATGAAAGATGACATGTTTCTATAGGCTAAATCTGAAACAAATTTTGAACAAACAATGGCAGCAAACAATGCCTCAATTTATAGCGCTGATTGCCTCTGGAAAGGATACTGCACCCTAGACAGTTCGGTGTAAGGATTCAGCTGTTTGGGGTTAGGTCTCGGGCGAGCATCCCCAGACTACATTGGGGTCCTCTACGGTACCTGCACGGAAACATTTCCACCCACGCATGGCAACTGCAATCAAGACCAAGTAATTCATCATTACTTGGCCCTGGTATACAAAGAAGAAGAAGAAGAAGAAGCAGCCAATGGGCTGTGTATGATCATGTTTAATCACTGTAGTAATCAAAGCTGTTTGATGTTTAGCTCAGATGACATTGAGCCCACACACTAAGGTCACAGAGAGATGATGAAGTGATGCAGGTAACCTCCACTTTGAATATTCAGAGATATGTCTGTAAAATGTTTTTCATACACTCTTAAAATCAGCAAACACTCATAAAAATTCAATCACAGATAATACTGCTTAGCTAACAAAGCCTTCAGGTACATCAAAACCATTTATATGTAAACTGGTTTTAACAAGTTTTCCTCCACCTATCAATCAAATAGTATGACATTGAAGAGATTGGTATTCTATTACAATTAATACGGATATCAAAGAAAAACAATATACAACAACAAATATTTATGAAGCCTCACAAGTTTTTCAGATGTTGCACCAACTGCAGCCAGAATTCTGCTACTCGTTTTGAGATCCCATCCCTTTCTCTTTTTGGCGATGAACCTGCATATATTATTCAATTAATACATGTGTAGCTTGCATACTTGAGCTATTGGGCAAATAGAACTATCCCTATAATAAAAGTATAAAGTATCCTAAGGCAGATATATTCACAGCCCTTCTGTTTCTGCAGGTTTGAAGAAAAAAAATGCTCTTCCACAGTACATAAGCTGCTCCTTTAATCCCAGACCCAATCAAAAATCCAAGGGGTTCAAATTTGTAACAAAGTACATTGATCCAAGAACTGACCCTACCAATCGGGGTGAGTATATTGGTAGAGGCAAAATAGTGCTCCTGGGGATTAAAAACATATTTCCGGAACTGCTATGTTACCGGAGTAACATAAGTTCAGGAGGTTGTCATATAACTGATCAAAAGTGCCTATGAAGGGCATGCGTCCCAACCAAAGACCACACATTGCTCTAACTAAATTTGTCAAGCTTTAAGCGGAATAGACTTCAGGCTCGTTCAAACTGTCGAAAAAATTATTCATTTGAAGCATTTTTGTCAATAACCATGCCATTTGGATCAGTATGTGATGTAAAGAGTATAGGGGAAAATATGAACTAAGCATAATTTGCAAACTAAGATCATTTGAATTAACATGTCTCTGGCTCTTTGCAGATGATATGACGATAGCAATAAAGTAGAAATTTAAGTTATCTGGATGATCTCATATAATCTACCAAAATTTCAATGATTATACTGTCTTTTAAAATGCGTTCTACTGCTCTACTGTTTGTAGTGGGTACAGTATTTGATTCATATGTCAATCATATTGTGCAGTAAAGTAGAAAATCCTCTTATAAAATACTGAATGCAATATTGAAGAAGAAAAATTACAGGGTGTGTTCAAGTCTTAAGGGAATTCATGACTGTTTCATACAGAACAATGTTCATAACAGACCCATTTTGTTATGTGATGCTTTATCTGCCAGTTCTTACAGAGGAACATTCCATCACGAAACAGATCTTTGAAAGGAAAGTCATGGTAACTCATACCGGAATGTTCTAGAATGTGCCGTCTAAAGGTTTGTTAAGTTTGGCTGTAAGACTAGAAACACAAATAGAACAATTACAGAGGTGTTGATTGGGAGAAGATTGGGAGAAGAGTGGAAAAATTGAAAAATTCCATCCCGCTAGCTAGAATGATAAGGCATCATGTGTTGAGCAGCGGAATTAAACCCGTTAATAACCATATTTTTATGAATATGGAATGATGCAATTGCTGGCAAGTTTTAATGTAAACATTTTTGCATGAAACATTCATCACAGTATCGGTAAAAAGAATGTTTACCCCAAACTGCAGGGTTGTAATGCCTGTTATTCAGCAAAAGCTGCATATTCTTCTAACTTAGTAAGTGAACCGTGAAAGGATGCCTGATTGAGATTTCTGTGAGCCCTTGATCCTCTAGAAATAGCATAGTGCAGAAATTGATAACAGCTTTCATAAATTTGTTTGCCTAGTTTAAAAAGCAATCCACTTCAAAATCATCTTCTTATTTATATATATGTTACCTAGAAGATTTTAACGACATTTCACATGTGTGTATCATGTGATTGTAACTGGTAACAAGCTGTACAGCATTTGAATCTTGTAAAGCTCATGGCATTTGCTTGTACCATACTTTACCTTTAATATGTGTATATTACATGAAATCTTAGACCTTTTCATTCTGACCCCCTCCTCTCCCAGAGGGCATTTCACAAATCATGAGTAAAATTCTAAACCGTTTTCTCCCCTAAATCAATTTCTCAGAGGAAGTGTGCAATAATAAACTGGCTAAAGGTCAAATTACTTTTGTCAAACAAAACTGTAACTACCTTTGATTCCGCTCTAATTTTTTAAATGTCTTTTCCAATTTCACACCCAGCCAGTCAATAGATAACATGCCTAAAGGATCTTTAAAGGGAGCGCCAGGAGGGTCAAATCTGACTGACATGAGCGCTATACAAGAACCCACTATTATTATTATTATTATCTTTATAATGCTCCAATACTCTCAGAATCGTGAAGTCTCATTTTTGCCTATGATTTTATTATCAAGACATCAAACAGAAAAAAAAAGGATTAAAGTGGCTCCAAAGTAAGAAGGTACAGTGTATAATTTAATTTCTACCTCATTTTAAATTCATGCAGAGAGCACTCCTATTAAAGGAAGCAATATACACTGGGTCCAATAACTTTTCTGAAATGGTAGGCTGAATTTAGGGTAAAAAGTGCACAGAAAGCATAGATATTTACTCTTTTCTGGTTTAATAGTCCCTATTAATCATGACTGATATTTCATATCAGATAATTAATCACAATTTGGGGCACAACAATAATACAAAAATCAACTGTGTTTGCAGATAACTATACGGGTTATTTCTATAGCAATTATCCTTCCATCTAAATTTAAAGGTAATACAAAGTTTTGGGATGGGGTCATGAATTTGGTTCAAATGAACATATTAGAAGTGTATGCGATCCTAATACATTTGACTCGTTGTTGCGGTTGAAATTGAGTCTAAAAGTTGTTGCGGTTGAAATTGAGTCTAAAGTAATGAAATTGTAAATAATAAACTTTTTATGTTGTATAGCTCCCTCTCATGGTCAAGCAGGGCGCGACAAACCCGCTTGCCCGACGTCCCGGGGCAACCAAATTGAGCCGTCGGGCAAGTAAATCAAATTATCACTTGCCCGATTCGGGCAAGTGATACTTTTACAGTAATTTCCTAGTGTCCAAGAACTCTACCATTCACCCGTCAACTTCTTACCCGTCGTCAAAATCCAGAAGCAAAAAAGCGATCGTTCCGATTTCGAAAAAACTTCACAGACAGCTAGCCAGCTCAGCTAGCTCAGCGCGCATGCAACAGTGACACTTCAAGCCATGAATGCCGCTCCGCCTCCACGCACGGCCGGCCGTGAGCTAGCTAGAGACAGCTAGCGCGATCGTACCAGCTGCGAGCTTATTCGCGCTCTCTCTCTCTAGCTCTGCAGGCACCGACAGGCCTTTGCTATTCTCTGATTGCCGATTGGTTGAATCACGCCAAATATGACGTCATTATTCTAGGGAAATGAACACGTGCGAATCGGAATGGAATAAACAACAGGGATTTTCTAGTAAGTACAAAAAGTCAAATGTTTGATATTTATTCATAATGACTGTTAATGATTGTGAACATATTATTTAAAACTCGCTGCTCATATAAATCAGATGAATGTTTTTGTCTCGTTTTCAATTTATTACTGCGGTCTCAAGATCCGACCGAGCGAGTCATTTTGATAATAGTATCGAGACCCCCAGAATATAAGCCGTTGTTGTTTTGTTTTCATGGTTTTAGCGACGTTGTTTAGTCTAGTTTTCGCATACTTATCCGAGATTTATCGTAAAATATCTTCAATATTATTATTTAGTAAGAATTTACAAATTTTGGCATGATATTTATAGCAGTGAATGATGAAATAAAAATGTCCGTACTTTATTTAAAATAGTTGATTACCCATTATTTACATGACGTTTCTTGATGGAAGAGTTGACCCAAATTATTAACAGCTGAAAATTAGCCTACGTTTCCAAATGACAGCGGCTTGCACAGACACACATGTGATGTTGCACCATGGTACATGTGGCTACCATTAATGACATGTTTGTATCATATTTTTTACAACAGGGTCATTATGCTTTTTTACATGACTGAATATTAAAAACTTAAACCTGCTTGAACCATTCTACCTTGCCGAGATTCATGTGAATCTGATTATTTATGGAGAATCAATAAAATGCGTTTTTTAAACCTTCAACCATCCTTTGTTGACCATTTTCTTTGACATATTAGGTTATTATTCAGTACAGTTACACTGTACATGTATGTGCATTAATTTGCTATCTAAAACACTAACTTATCATTACGAGATAATAAATGCTTTAACCTCGAGTCCTTTTTCGCTTTAAAGTTTTGGGCAAGTGGAAATATTGTTTGGGCAAGTAAATTGAAAACCCACTTGCCCGACAGGGCAAGTGGTGAAAAAAATTCTTGTAGCACCCTGGGTCAAGATATTAATTAAGCTATAAAACAATGTTTCTTGACTAAAATCGACCAATTAGCTATTCCCTTTTGTAAATTATATACCACAACTACATATTCTGAGATTTTCATGGTCACAGCTACCATTGTACGGCTGTAGGCGCTAATTGAAATTTATCAAAATTTACTGGGAGCACCAGTAAATTTTTCTCGAAAGGAGAAGTGTTTTAGGGGCTAATTTTTCTTGTGCTTATAATACATCTACAGGGGCATCCAAATATATCAAAATTGTAAAGGATCGCTTTCTACCCAATTTTCAAATTTCCCAAAACTTTGTATTACCTTTAACCTTCATTTGTGTTGGATGATGCATAATTCAGGCATATTCTACCTTTAAGAACAAAAAAAATGGAAAGTTGGTAATACAATCTTGAAATATCTTGTTCAGCAAACACAATTTTCAATAATAATAAAAAATACATTTCTGAACACAAGGGTTACCAATTACAATCGAACGTGAACATTTACAGCTTGCCACATAAAAAGTAAAATTTTCTTTCTGTGCCCCCATTTCAGATGATTCAATTGTCTTTTCCCAGATATTCACTGTCAGGATTCTGTGAAAGCACTGTCTTGTGAACTCAAGAGAATCAAAACTGGCTTTAATTTGATCCTATCCTCTTGCACTTCTTGATGAAGTCGCCTCAGACACCTCGATCTTGATCAATACATTTCCTGATATCCAGGATAAACTTTGGAAGTGCAGATATGAAAGATGTGAGGGTGATCCCTGCTTTGTACACAGTAATCCACATCTTTGTTTTAAAAAAGGAAGATAATTCTAATAAAATTATAGGATGCCCATTTCTATTTCAAACGAGCCTACATAAGAATGATTATGATACATTTTCTTTCAATTCCTATCATTCGTGTTATACCATGTCTGGTTAAACATGTTTAAAATACGAATTTTAATTATGTAATCACAAAAGTTGTTCTTATCAACTCTACCAATATGAAGAACCTATTCAATGATGTCTAAATATATGATTGGTTTACAGAAGTGGGAGGAAAGGGGGATAGAAAAGAAGAGAAAATAAAAGATAAAAAGGTGCCAACACTGCAAAACTACATAATACATCTTACAAGTATATTGTTTAGAAGCTCCTCATTCTCTCACTTCAATTTCTTGGGGGTATATCACTGGAGACAAAAGACTGTGGTGTTAAATTAAATCTTGGGCCGAGCAAATTCAAGTTCTCTGCTGAACTAGTTCATACCACCCACATTGAATCATTATAAGCTGAAAACCATCCTCAGAACAAGGTGTCTCCAACCCACACAAGTAGATGGTCAACCAAGGTCTTTAAATCTTCATATTGTTCATTGAGAGCCAGAGAGCTTTTAAGTCCGTTTAAATACGACTTAATACCCTTCTGGCTTATAACTTAGGTCTTTAAATCTTCACAATCTGTGTATGATCTGTTGACAGCCACAGAGACATTATTACAGAATATGGGCCAATGCCCCTTTTGCTCTCAACGCATGAAATGCATCTCATGTTGAATGTGGTACAAAAGCTGAGCATCTTTTGATGTGATCACATTTAAAAATGCATCAACACAGAAGTGACATTGTGTCTCAGCAACTGTATAATTAATATCCTTCTGCTATGCGATACAAGACACCATATGGGCTAAGCAGATTTCTTGGAAATACTGTACTTGATGTGTTGTGCAGGTCTGTTTCTTAGAAATCAAATTGGGTTATGATGTAGCTGATCAAGTAATGTTCATGTTGTACATGGATGTTCTCATAATGTAGATCTGAGGTACCTATTCTGTCTTCAAATTCTCAGAGTATGTACATGTAAGCCTAGAGATGCACTGTGATTATGGCCAGGTTCCATCTCACTCTACAGCCATGAAGTCAATATTTGAATCTCCTTTGACAGTTCGTTTGTTCAGTTTGATAGAACTTTTTTAAGGTTCAAATTACATTCTTTCTATTCCTCCATGAAAAAATGTCCTTGCTTTGCATTTGATTACAGAATATATTGTAACCAAATTGACCAAAACTACTTAGCTCTCAGAGCATGTATATACAATTCACACATTTTCACTGTCACACTATCTTCATCACTACCACCAGTACCATCAGCATCCTATCACAATAATGTCATTAAGTCCATATTATCACAACAAACATCATCGTCATCATCACTATCACCATCAATACCATCACCATCACCACTATCAACACCAAATACAATGTTTATCATAAGTGTCTTATTATTGCATAATTAACACACACAAAAATCTATTGCGACAAAAGATACGAGCTAAACATTTGCATGTATTCAGATTTATACTAAAGTAACATTAGTTGCCACCTTCTTTCTTGGTGGTAGTTTGTGTACACATTTCATGTTCTACCAGACAAATTATGAAGACACTGTAACTTTTGCTCCCCCCCCCCCCCACACCTTCCTCTCTACCAGCTCCACTAGTCATCTACCAGCAAGTCATCCTTCCCCTAAGGGCTCCTAATCTGTTATCAATAAGTTTCACAACCAGCCAGGCCTCTCTTACAGGGGATGGGATGAATCTGGCCAGCTTCATTCTCCAGAGGGGTGATGATTAATAGGCCATTGAGCAACCAGTCGACCTTGGGGAGGCATCTATGCAAATGACCTGATAAATAGCCTGCAGATACTCCACCACTATCTGCTCACAGTTGCACTCTTGATGTATTAAACATGTGCCAAGATCTGCAACACTTGAGCATCCATCTACATCTCATGTACGATTCATCACTGGTAGTAGTAGTAGTAGACTTTATTGGATAAGGTTCTTTCATATTCTTAATCATATTCTTTATCATAAAATAGAAGTGATAACTATTCCATATTAAGTGCCTTTGTTACTTATAGATAAAATCAAATAGGTACTTTTGATGGTGTTGTGTAATATGAGAAAATCAAAAAATTCTGACTATCTACTTAAGATGTTAAACTACACCACTGTTAATAAGCAGAAATAAGGGGTTATTATTTTTACAACAGATTGACTGCAATGCTATTCAAAAGTTGAAATTGTGGCACAAATCATCAACAACCAGCTAATATATGTTCCTATTACCTTAATTCAATATCACTCAATACATGCAAAGCCTGCCCACATGGGTCTCTTGCAAAGGACTTTCACACTGGTGTTTACTTGGGTAAACACAATTATCTATAATTGTAGAGAAACATGCCATCTGGGTCCCACTGCTAGATGACTCAAATTTTCTGTCCTCTAATTGAGCGAAGGAGACTTTGGGTTAAAGCTGGCAAGGATGCTAATGTTATGATATCTATTTTTCTCTCTCTCTCTTACCCCTCCGCAACGCTTCAACATTCATCACCCACTCCCAACCTTGACTCAGCTCTCACCTTCTCTTGATGCTTGGCCTTGCTTTGTTGGGACAACTCATAAGCCATCTGCTGCTGCTCCTGAAGGCTCATCGGCCGAGATGCACCACCGCTCATCTGTCTACCGCCCCCTATTGGCACGCTGTTATTTCCTTCCTGTTGATGCTGTAACGCACCGGCTGCGTTTGGGTAGGGAGTCCGATTGGAAACAGTGAGGTTTTGCAGGGCTTTGATCTGGGCACTGTAGGCGTCGTCCGACAATCCGTTGGCCAAACTGTGGCTGCTGGTTGTTTTTGAGGCATTTGTCGGTCCATTGAGCTCTGAGCTATCTTTAGAACTTGTATCCGTCGTGAAGCTGTGAGTTCTATTTAAGGCAACACCGCCGTGACTGGATCGGCGTATGTGGCCCGTTTGCTCCTGACTCGCTCCACCGCGTCCCTTCTCGTTGAGGACAGCGCTGCTCACGCGACTGTTACTTGCGCTTCTCTGTGGCACTGTACTTCCCGCTTGTGCATCCACTGCAACGGCTGTTATAGAGTTCTGACTGGGGCTTCGAACATGGCCGACACTACTAGAGCGTGATCGGGCGCTACTCCTACCAAGGGTGCTGGTCAAGACTGGGTTAGATCCATAACCAGTTACAGGGGTAGCCTGAACAGGCCCCTGGGGAGGGTTGGTCAGTCCAAAGTGCTGTTCAACATACTGCTGGGTGAGTAGGTTCTGGTTCTGGACACTGGATGAAGAGTACTGACGTGCCGCTTGTCGCTTGGCCAGTCTCCCGAGAGCCTCTTGGATGGCCTGTTGACTACTCTCAGAAAAATGCCTCGCAGCTGTGTAAGAAAAAACAAACAAAAAAACAATCATTTTAGGAAATGATGAATGAAAACAAACATACAAGTGATATTTTGAGAATATTTTGGAAAATGCAAAAACAAGACAAAATCTCATATTCTAATGTCTACAATATATAGTTGACAGTCATTAAAAGTTATAATTCATGCAGTGCAAAGGGAAAAAGTCATATTGCACTAGGGCTAAAAGAGAAAAAAAAGTACATAATTGGGGAAAATGTATACATTCGACCAAAATGGTGATCAAAGGTGAAGTCATACTACATGTTATTTAGAGAGAAGGGGGGGCAGAGAGATAGATAGATAGATAGATAGAGAGAGAGAGAGAGAGAGAGAGAGAGAGAGAGAGAGAGAGAGAGAGAGAGAGAGGGGGGGGGGCAGATGGGGAAGAGGGAGTAGAGTGGGAACACTTTGAAGACTATCTGAATAGCAACAAACTGTCTACTTTCTACACAATAAGAAGTAGAGAATACTGACTTTTTGACATGAAGTAGCTCACATGTATAACACATAATCTTGCAATGAAACATTGAGCAAATACAGGCTTCTTTGTCACACCTTCACAAACAATCACACTTCTTTTCTTTGAAAAGCTCTTACACATTGAAATCTTTCCCTTAAATCTGTTCTCTCCATGTTCTGAGACCAGACAGACTTATGACTTGGAGGGGAAGATCTTTGGAAGGTAATGTGTCCCTAGTGGAAACCTAATCATCTCCAAGGAGTGAGATGCTATTGTGTACTGACCTTCATGGGTCATAGCAGTGATTGGAGAAACTGATCGCCTAGCCTATCGCTGCTCTCTCTTGTTTGGGTAAAGTGCCCCTGGATTCTAATTCTCCTTTCTTTCCTTCCTATTTCACTCTTTTTTTCTTCTACTTTTCTTCCTTTCCTCCTTCACCAATTCTTTCCTATCAAACTTTCAACATGCTTTTTCTTCATATTCCAATAGCTGTCTAGCTTCTACTCCATCTCACAAATATATGTTTTCTGTATCTTAAATGTACCATCTCCTCTGTTATACATGTGTCACATAACTGATCACTTTTGTTGTAAATTTCTTTCAATTGCTATTTACCATGGTATGATGAGACTTACACATTCTTACCAGTTATTAGCTATCATTTTCATTCACTTCACTGCGAAAGGAAAAGCAAATACATTTGACATGGTTTCCCTAAATCACATTGGCTTCATTAATCTTGTACTGAACAGCAAATCATTTGGACATGTAAGTCAATTCTAACAAGTGAGAAAACTGGGGAAACTTGGAAGAAATCCTTCCCGATCATACACACCCTCTTAAACACACCTACATGTACATGTAATCAATCTTAGACCCCCCCCCCCCATCATATATGATTGAATATGAAAATCCTCCCGAAGTTGAGAAATAATTTGCATTCAGAATGGGATTTTGTCTCATTTTCATCAAATAGTTGAAAAGGATATCAGATCTGAATAAAATGCTAGGCCTATAATTGCATGGTAGCCCTATAATGCCATTAAAATAAAAAATTAAGTGTGAAAGGTGCACCAACTTAATAATAATAATAATAATACATTGTACTTCTATAGCGCTTAATACAATGTTTCTAAGCGCTTTACAAAATTGGCAATACTTAGATAATAATACATTCAGTATCATATTTACAAACTATAATAACTATAACTTAGTGCCCTTTTTTAGTCCTTGATCAACCAAACATAAAGTAAATACAGAAATACGAGATGAAGAAAGAGGCAGAGTATTTCGTTTTAGAGCAACTCCAGTCCCAGACTCGGGAGCTCAATCCAATACAGAATTGCTAGTGACAGCTGACCAATGAGGGTGATAATTGAATAAACTTGTAACAGGGGAGGGATGGCCGTGCTTATCGGTGACGAGAACGATTTCGCAATGTTGCGGCTTTCACAAACCGATGTTAAGGTGATCAAGAACAACTCATAATGAAGAAAAAAAAATGAAAAAAGGTCGGGGGAGGGGGGGGGGGGGATTTGAAATCTGGCAGTCTCTGCTGAAACGATTGTCAGGGCTTGTATTGGTATGTGTTCATGAGAATACTGCACGCTGGTGTGCAATGGGACAACTCAAAACATATGTTAGGGGATTGCTAGCAAGCAGGGTGGCCCTCTAATGCACTTTTTTGTCCAAATATGAACATTTTGAGCATGAGCATCTTCTTGGCATGACATTGAACATGATTTCTTACTGAAAGACCAAATCATTTGTGACATCTTATATCTTTAAAAAAAAATAATCCTTGAAGGAAATTTACTGAAAGCTTTTCCATTATAACGTACATCAATGTATACATCTAGATAAATCCCCCCCCCCCTTAAAAAAATTGATAAAAAATTTCTTTAAAAGTCAAATACCGGTACTATATTCCATGTACCTATCTTTCATCAACATTTTTTTCCATACACAGTAATCAAAGAGAAGTGTTATTGAAAAAGGAACATTACGTTAACATTTTGATAAACTAATCCTAATACTTAGGAAAAAAAATACCATTGACAAATAGACAACCTAATAGACAACCCCATACCTTCTTTGTCTGTAAACATGTACCGTAGTTTAAAAAAAATTAATGTATTTTGAAACATAAACAAGAGCAAGTTAGAGAAAAACTATTCCATTCCAGTCAGCTAAAAATGCACATCAGTGACACAAACAAAGTTGTCAGGTTGAAAATCTATCTCATAAATCATGTCTACATTGCTCATACATTCCCCAGGCATAATAACATGTAAGGAACATGTCAGGTATGCTAGATATGTAAGTGGTTACATGAAACATACACTACTTTGCATGATGGAATGCCACTAACTGGGATACTGTCATTTTGGATATGGTATAAATGGATGACAATGTGAGGTATTTTAAATGGAGGAAGCATTTCATGAAATCATTACTTTAGTATCCATTTCTTACAGAGACAAAACAAAATTTGGGTATAGGAAATTTTGTCTTTATGATCTCAGGGATTATGTATTATCCCTTTAGAAATGCTACTGCAAATCCAGAACGTTTCATATATTTTAGTGACTATAACGACAGTGATAAACTTTCACAAATTGCAAAAAAATTCAATGTAAACATCCAATCATTTCAAAGCATCAACTTTTGAAATTCTTGACAATTCACAAAACCTGTGAAATTTTCATTTTTTAAAGATTTTCAGAAATAAGCACAACACACATTTTGTAATGATACAGCTAAGAATCTATTTGGATACATATATCTGGAATACCAAGAGCTTTAATAATAGAAAAGAAAAGCCATATAAGGTATAAAACCTACACCCGTTTGTTCAATATTGCACGTATGTGCTTCTACCTGCCTAGTAATCGCATAATAATCTGACCTGGTCATCACCACGCCTCCACCACCACTTCCATTGTAGATGAAAAATGGAAACAAGAGAAGGTGGGATGAGGAATTCTGAAGTACTTTTAATGATGATGAAATCAAGTAGAAGTAAATCTTGTCTTTCTTTGGGGTTGGTACCTGATCACCGAGGGGTTGGAAGGTCGGAGGGGAGGAATAAATTATCTTGTATTCTCAGAAAATCAAGATAGAGAATCCTCTGTAACAAGTTATTAACAACTTTAAAGGCCCACTGCTAGAGTCGAAAATAAGATATACATGTACCTGTACCTAGATTGAATGGTTTTGCAAAAAAACTGATGAGGGAGCTTCTACAAAGTTGCAAGCAAGAAATTGAGAAAAATCTACAACAAAGTCCATGATATTTCATTGATGTTCAATGACAGTTATATCAAAGAATTTTGTCAACTGGGTCCTTCTGATTATTCTATTAAATGGACATCATAATAACTCATCAAAGCATGTTAAGCATATTTTTTGGGGTAAAATATAGTATCAGTTTGAAAAAGTTAAATCTTTCAGAAGAAGTGAAAGCTTTAACCTCAAATGCTTCCCCAAATGTGTAGCAATGCCAGACAATACAGACTAGATCCTTAAGAGAGCACACCATTCTCATCCACACTCAAGGCAGCCCAGCCCATCATATATGTGGTGTAGGATATATATACCCCCACAAATCAATCAAGAAACTATTCCAAGCATCCCCTCAAAATGATATGAGCTCCTTTTTCGATGAGCACCAAAACTACCACAAGAACTAAATCAGGCAAGAAGTAGGCCAGGTGAGTGGAACAGACGGAAATTATAAATCATTTGTGCTGTACGGTGATGCAGAGTGGGTAACCAGAGAATAGCAAAATAAACTTGGTATTGTTTCTGAGCTTTGATGCAAATTCCAAAGTTTATGTCACAAAGTTGTTTTATTGCTTTTAGAAGAATTAGCCAGTGGTTAAGCCAAATGACTATACTATAGACATCCAGGATGTCAGTTATATTACCCTGTTGCCCAAGTACTAATAACATTTTAGGGGCAATTCCATTCCCAGAGTTTGGGTTTTTTAAATAACCAATAAAAATAAGACCACTGCAATTTTGTAATAAAGTTTATAAGATTAATGTGGTGGTGCTCTTTGCACTTCCCTTCCAGCTCCCAGTGCATTTACAAAATGCACCACCGACCACCCCCCCCCCCTAAAATAAATAAATAATAATAACACACAACAAATTGAAAAAGTTTTTGCCAATACTACCCACCTTGATTTTCAAGCACATTATGACAAATTTTAACACATCTTTACACAAAAGTGTTACATAGTAGTATATTCAAAGTAGCTCATTGTTTAACCATTAATACAAATTTAACAAAAAATATTATTTCACTTTTAGTAGAAGTTAGAACATATAAGCTGCTATTTTAAAATCACATATCTTACAGTTGTAATCATGACAACTGAAATTTCCAGGAACTGCACTGAAAAATAGTGGATTTCAAGGCTTCTACATTATCTGAAGCAAAGTATGTGAAATATTCTGATCAAATCCTTACAATGTTGCATCCTATTCTTCATGCCTTAAATAACATAATAACCTAATGATCCCTAATACCACCCAAATACTACAAAGTACATAACAGCTTTCAATTACTCTCCTAATCCCATAAATGTTATTATACCTGAATGATACTTGTAGAGACCAGATTCTATTCAATAGGGATATAGGAATGTTCAATGAGACCAATTTGAGAAGCCTCAATGTGTGTGCACTGGTTTCTTTCATACCAAATTGGCAATAAAGCCGTAAAATCGCTATCATAATCTTACCTGAGAGCTCCCATGGGTAGATGTTGAAGAATACTGTTCTAATATGTGTCATTTAGCTGTCTATTTCATACATTGTACACCTCTCATAATGAAGTCTACTTTTCTTAGAATGACCATTCACGCTATCAATTGCTTCACTCTACTTACATACCTCACCAGGTCTTTTCCTTTACAAAGATGCTAATCATATATTATATACCTCTCTTTAGTATGTTGAATAAATCTAGTCATCTGATTGGTTGAAATTGGAGTCTTAATTTTAGTCATGTCCGCCCTAACGGTCAATAATTTATAAGAAAGATGCCCATTGCCCCGGGTAACGGGCCACATAAATAAATTTTGCTGAGAGTGAGATCCCTATTGGTTTACGTGTAAAAAGTTTCATTGTGCAAGCGGATCGGGTCATACGGGATGTAACGATGCCTCTCAAAGTAGTCAATATATCTATACTATGATTTTCAATATCTATACCAAAGATTTGGAACACATCTTGCTCTAATAATTCATCTTGCTGCATCTTTCATTTCCCTTTGTAACAATACCATAATAACATAAATTTCAGAGTACATGTATACATCATCTACAACTCTTGACGTGGTGTGGCTACAGCTATTACAGGGGCACTGATGTCGGGTGGGGGTAAGGGGGGGGAGCAGTCTTACTAGATGGATGAAGTTCAAGAGAACAGGGACATCGGGTGAGGAGGTGAGAATGGAAGAGGGTCACGTCACCTTTTTTTCACATTATCTCCTCTTTATTATTCTTTCCAACCTTTTTATAATAGGAAGGGGTGTGTGTAATTGGATTTTTACAGACGTGTATCAATCAGCTTTGATTATTTACGTCTGGGGACCGACCTTTAACTTCACCATCCGAAAGACGTGACTGTTCGAACCTGCGTCCTCGGCTGGATGAGTTTGTAACTTCCATAGTTGGCTGGATTACAGGCGCACGCCACAACGCCCCTTTTAAGATCACTGTCCAAAACCCAATTTCAGTTTAAAAAAAAAAATCTTCATAGCACCTCAATCAATATGAAGAAACACAAAAATTAGTCAGCAATTCATTTCCGCTCGCATAGATCATTTCCATCATAATTTGTCTCACCCCCAAGTTGCACTTCTGAGGACATACCACAGACAAGCTAGCAAGAAATGGCCCTGGCACATCTGCTAAAGGTATTGATCAAATTAGAATTACTACTGGCTTGATGGGTGTTAGGATATATTAGAACTGTCTCACAAAATTAGGTGATTTTTTATTCTTCTTCTCTAGTATTCTGTCGGGAGGCTTAGGCTGAGCTGCAAGGACATTTGGACTAACATGAGAATGATGACCAAAACAGAGACATTTAGGTGGAAATGAGAGCACTGTTATGATAGCGGTAAAGCGATGAGAGTGATCAAAGTGACATTGGTGAAGATGCGACAGAAAATACAGCTGTCGATCTGAGAGTGATAATGATCATTGTCATAAAATGTGACAGAGAGTTGGCAAAATATAAGTCTCTGTGATGAAAGTATAATGTAGAACTAAATTTAAAAGTTTTATAGTTTATATATCAAAACATGAGAGAAGATATACAGTAAAAAATTCAATACCCAGGATTCATTTTTCCCAGAGTTACGTCTGAAATATGCAAATTGCTAATGCAAAATTGGTAACTCATCACCAAGTTATTGTTTTGATTTGATGTGCAGCTCAATTAACATCACTCCATTGCCTCTATAATACAAGCGCAATGTTTCAAATTTCATCACATATTCATTTACATTTTTGAGTGATTTAGTGAAAACTTTGCTAATAAGAAATAGGAGAATTACTGTTAAACTGAGAAGCAGTGAACCAGTGAACCAGAGACAACAAAAACTTACAACATATAGCAAAGTTTTGTTTGTATTTTGGGGGGAGAAATGTCAGTTCTATGGGTGAAAGTAAGATTTATGAAACGTTTGTGCAATTTCATTTCAAGCATGAAAAAATCTGGTGACACCCATACTGTGTAAAACCCATTCATTCCAACACATAGAGAGCAATATCATTCTTTCATCGCTTATTTGGATGAAAAATAAGCAGAGCTTTTTGCTGCAACTACACCTACAAATTTCTGTTTGCCTATCACCGTTGCATGCACACATTCAAAACAAGAAATTGTGTATGGGTACATGTAGATAGGGAATACATTCATACATACTTCCACAGTCAATGTCTGCATTAAAAGATACAAATTGGATAATACATCTATAATAGTAATACGCTAAGGCTCAGCGGGGGGGACATGACGTCTCCGTCGGCCTTTGTATTCTATTGTTTTTTAATGAGATCGCCGACCCAAGTTGGTGCGGCTATCTCCTCCTGAACCCTGCCCTCGGGGTACCCGTGCCCGGTGCCATCGTCCGCGGGAGAGTCTACTCTAGCGAATTGGCTATACTCCGCCCGAGGTCCTCCTCCGTGTCGACGTCCAGGGCGAAAACAGACGCGACATGCATAATGCAGGATATGCGTGACGACAGAGATACCTCATGGATATTCAACATTGACACACGACCGATGACTATCCGTATAAAATTGTATACACAAAAATCGGTCGTAAAAAAACTCGAACCATATTCCATACCTTACCTGGCTTACCATGTCGCACGCAAGTACGCCAAAACACGTACATTTTCGCAGTTGCGAGATCGAGACGGAGCGTAGGGCTCGAGTTTTTGGCGGTCGATTTTGTTTCGGTAGAAGCTGAATCTAGACCATGAACCACTAAACATCGCGAAACGTCCTGCAATCAATTTCCATCACGAATTCACGATTGCTGCAATATTATAAAGTTTCCATAAATAGAGGTATGAAATTAAAGCCTATTTTGTGATGTTCTCGCCATGTTTACGTAATTTTGATAATCTTTTCTTCAAAGTAAAGAAAATCAGACAAAATCACCGTAACTGACAGTGCATTGCATTGCCACTGTGTAGTGTGTGTGAGATGAGCTGAGTTGCAGTTGAAAGTGTGTGAGTTGAATTCGAGTCGAAGAGATTTGACACTTTGAAATTGTTATCTGTTGGTTTGCATCATTATTGCCGCGATTTCAATATAGTTTCGTGAATAGATTTACGAAACCTGAGCTTAGAATTAGTAAAAGTATTACTAGACTCTAATGTCTACGTTTTTAAAAGACTGTTTGATTTTCCTGTGAAAATTTTACTTTGAAAAATGATTATCGAAATTCATGGTCAGAAATAATCACAATCTAGGGTCTATTATGTTACAGTTCTTGCATCAAATCAATGCATGAAAACTTAGTTATTGAACTAGAAAAAGTTTTTTTTTTTTAAATAGGCCTAGGCAATTATGAAGTAGGAAGCCTGAAACCTAATAGCCTACTTACTAAACAAATCTCAACAAAGTGTAGGCCTATCCTTATATGAATTAATGAAAAAGTAGCCCCAGAAAAAAGAGCCCCCGAAAATTTCCCTAAAATTTGAAATGGAGCCCCCGAAATGAAAAACTTAATTTTTTGCCTGCGCACCCCCTCTAGAATCCCGCGGATTTCCGCGGGTCCTGAGTTGAGTGTATATATAATATAGGCGTGGGGTCCACGGGTTTCAAGGGGCCATAAACCCCCGAAAGCTTGGGGGTTTTAGGCGTATAGGGTCAGATGAGCATATTATTAATACTTTATTTGTGACACTTGCGGGTCACTAATTGGCGTGGGGTCAACACGTAGAGTTGCGTAGTGTTGCGTAACAACTACGCTGGCCTACGTTACTATATGCTGAGGGACGGAAAGGGGTACGCAAGATGAACGAAAACAATTCAACCTGTTTAATTTTTTTCGCCAGCCTACGCATAACCTACGCAGGGACTATTTCCCCATTAATACGCAGCCTAATTTCTGCGTAGTCGGTACGTCACACTACGGAACTCTACGCAGTTCCAGTGGCTTAAAGAATAACTACCGGTACAGTTGGATCGTTTTTTTTATTTTTATATAAGGCCAAATTAAAAAAAAAAACATGTTTAGCTTCCTGTTTTTTTGAAAAATGGGAAGGAGGAGGCCCTTTTTTTTTCTTTTTATTTTCTTTCAAAATGGCCGCTCCGTACATTTTTCCTGACATTCGGGCTATTTTTCAAGATGGCGGCCGACAATTTTTTTTTTTCTTTTTTAAAATCAGAAATACATTTTAGCAGTGCTTTTCATGTTTTTTTTCTTTCAAAAAAAAAATAAATAAATAAAAAAAAATAGTAGGCGGCCCCCAAAAAGGAAGCAGGCGGGGACGCTGTTTTTTTTTCTTTCAAAAAAAAAAAAAAAAAAACTTTTCAAAAAATTTCAAAAAAAAAAATAGGAGGCGGCCCCCAAAAAGGAAGCGGGCGGGGACGCTTAACATGTATATTTCCATGGCCTGAATGGCAAATAAAGTTCTTGGTGGTTTTAATTTAGACAGTCTCTATATATCTATTTACACCCCCCGCCCCCCTCTAGGATCCCGCGGATTTCCGCGGGTCCTGCTAGTCACATAATAATTGCAGTGATTCCTGATAGTTATGTACGCAACATTGATTGGGTAGTTTTTTGCAAAGTATATTTCTTAGAAATACATTATGCACAACTTTATAAAATGTCTTCATGTTTTCAAAACTTAAATTACATTGAAATATAAACTAAATTTTAATTCGGATACAGCACATATATAATATTTTTAACAAACACTATAATGGAATCACTCACTTAGGAAGTACTTCACAAATTTGTCACTAGTATTACAAACCAGTTTACCTCAATGTCACATTCACCACTCTCTCACTCTTTCTTCACTTTCTTCGACTTGCAAGCTGATTATATGTATATGTGTATACAAAACTTGCCATTCATAATGGATAATAGATAAATTAACAATTACCACTCGTCAAATTTGAGGCTTGTCATTTAACATAACCCTAGTTCCTTCAAAATAAGGGTACAAAATATTCTTTTCAGAAGTAAGCTTGCAAAAAACATTACTTTTAGTTCATTCAATAAAAAGGTAGCATCCAGTTTAATTAATTGAAGACAACATAATCAAATCATATTATGACAAGGAGAGAGAGAGATATTGAAAGGGTCAAAGTAACAAAGAGGACAGAGGACAGAGAGACAAAGAGACAGAAACAGAGTGAGTGATGTTGATAGTGAGAGAGAGAGAGAGAGAAAGAGAGAGAGAGGACAGAGAGACACACAGAGACAGAGTGAGACAGACACAGAGACAGATAAAGAGATGCAAAAAGAGAAAGGGACAGAACTAGACCAGAAAGAAGTATAAAATACCTATTTGTCCTCCAGATGAATCCCTGTAGACGACAGCAGAGTTAGGTCTCCCAGACGATCGACCATCCCCTGAAATGTCAAAGTTAGGGTGGGGTGCTCATGCATTACATGCTGCTCAGAGGGGGGCATGGTATGGGTCTAATTCACAAGTAGTCATCAGCTATACAAGGTTGCTTGTCACAAATGCCTCGAATTAGATTTTGAGGTTAAGATCATCTAGGTCACTTGATTATTTTTAACTGGATAATTTGATTTTATGTCGAACAGCTTCAACATATATTTTTTCAAAACAAAATATAATACGGTAGTGTAATCAGCAGAACTATTTATTTAATAAATGAAAATACAACCTTTATGCTTTGTTAGAGCCACTTTATCAAATTAATCTATATTCTATATGTGGATTGAAATTTCGGTCTTTAATCCCCGATTTTAACAAGTGATACCTCTGTGTAGCTGGCAGCTAATAGGCAGAGCCTGGATCAAAATATCAATTATACTTCATCCCTTGTTTTCTCTTACTACTGACATAAATAATTGTATTTTGTTTTCATTACATTATCTTTATTGTGACCATAAGCCATACCATTTAATCAAGTACCTAATTTTAATATCATGTCCACAGTCCCTAATCCATTTAAAGTGAGCTCACATTTGATTTTGTCAGTTTTGTGTCTTTTAATTGAGTATGAATATGAAAGGACATGAAAATGAAATGAATACCTGAATCAAATCCAGCTTTAGCAGAGTACGGTCGCTGCCGATTAAACCTGGCGCTGTAGACCTGCACGGCACCGTCTGCCGATGATGCGTGGCGAGCCTCGGCAGCGTTGGGCGTGGATGAGTGGGGGCGTTTGGGGAGTGATAGGGTTGATGGGGATGACGTCATGGGGTGTTGGTGGGGCTGGTGGTGGTGGTGATGGTAGTGTCCGTCGCCGGTGGTAGCAGTATTGCTGGCACCTGTGAGATGAAGCGATTTAATGAGAAGAGAAAGACAGATGTAATGATGGGATGACTCAATGCTGGATATGAAGTTGTATCGTGCATGAGTGGGTATCTGATAATGAGTTGTTCTCACTGCCATCATTGCCTTGTTCAGGGAAATGATGTCTACAGTCTTGTGCAAAGCCTTTTCTTGATTGGAACTTGTCAGTAAACAGCAATATGGAAAAGGATCTTAAGCAAAATACATAGATTTTACCCTTGTTCACCCCCTCTTCGTTCTTGGTCTTGACAAAACTTTCTGACAATATTATATGAATATTACAAATTTTCCAAAAAGCAGCATAAATCATTCCCAGCCTTTAATTTGATCACTATTGCTAGATACACATTCCGCAAAATGACAATGCCTTTATTTCAAGGTTGACATATTTCTCAATGACAAAATCTTGCAAACTTTAATGAACAGCATGCATGAAGTTTAAATCTCAATTGCTAACCAATATATATTTCATTGTAGTAGCCTGCAAGTGACATATATGACAAAGATTAATATGGTAAAGTCGTATGATATCATACAGGTACATAAAAGAGTGACAGATTTGAGTGATGAGTCATACATGACATAATCATTTTCTTTTTTTGAGGACTATGAAATTCCATCAGTGAGAATCTCTCTCTATTACTATCTAGAGTAGAAGGGCGGGGGAGACCGTGGATACGCCTGCTTGGTTCAATTGACTGGTGGTGAATGCTTGGAAGACTGTATAGCTTCACGGACGGACAAGCGGCTTTTTATGAATGGACCATCAGCCTTGGAAACCTGCTGGCGAATCTC
The DNA here is from genome assembly GCF_000002235.5 of Strongylocentrotus purpuratus. NCBI lineage: Eukaryota > Metazoa > Echinodermata > Echinoidea > Camarodonta > Strongylocentrotidae > Strongylocentrotus > Strongylocentrotus purpuratus. The sequence goes on from NW_022145611.1 coordinate 23,172,318, forward strand.
AAATGTTTATCAGTGGTTTCGGTCGCAGCATAATAATCTTCATTTCATTTTTGGAGCAATTAATGAAATGATGACAGACTATTTATGGCTTGGGAAGGTGAATACGTGGGTGGAATGTGTCTAGTGGACATTGGCAGGTCCATAAATATGGCAAGGAAAACTCATAATCGATACACGATCTAAAATAGGATCTAATCGTTAATAAAACTTAGTCTAACTACCAGTTCACTTGCTCTTCCTCTGAATATGTCATACTATTATTTCAGATTTGGTATCCACAAATGAGTGTTCTGTATCTTTCCTTTGCAAGCTGAAAACTTTAAATTTTTGGTATAACTGGACACATTTTTATATTTCATGAAATAAAAAAGGAAGGGGAGAGAGAGAAAGAGAGAGATGGGAGGGGGGGGGGGTCAGACTGTGGAAAGGTCTAAAAGATTTTTGTGAACCTTAAAATACAATAACCACTAAGCAAATCCAAAAAGTGCTTCAACAAACATTGTTTTCTTTCACATCTGCTTTTACATTCTTCACCTATGGGAAAAACTAAATGATCATGATTTGGCACCATTTTGTTATTGTTTTTGCAGCGCTCTTGAATAAAATATGAGTCAATTGTTTACTACCTGTTTACTGTAACAAATTATGTGACAAGCAAAGAGTCATTACCCACCATCATTCTACCCACAGGTATCAATAAAATGGATTGTTAAGAGAAACAAACATGTTCATTTCAATAAACACTTAGCAATACAGATGTAGGTGGATTTGGAAAAGGTTCATGGATCAAAGCAAACAGTATGTGGTATATATCCTGCCTTCCACAAATAACTTTCAACAACTATTCATTGATTCCCATCCTAAGCGATACTTTTACCGCTCAGAGCAGGTGGGCCCGTTTCTATGCCACTAATTAGTTTCAATTGCTATTGAATCACTTAGCCATGAATACAGAAGGTTGTAGTTGGAAACATGTGGGTGGGAGAACAACATACGTCTATATGGCGGATGTTGACTGGATAATAGGGTTATAATTGTAATGTCAGCTTCTACATCAATTTCCTAGCTTTCTTTTAGTCTGGGGAGAACATAAATAGGTTATATTTTGAATGTTTTTTTTTGGCTATTTAATTTTAATCTGCTAAGAAAAGGAAGACTAAAATTCTTCATTTGCCTTAGAACATATTAATGCATCAGTTTCAAAGTCACCACTATTGTGAACCAATGTCTTTTTTTTAATTTCACAGAACATTCACACTACTTATGAAAAGTTACAAAGGTTTTGCAATATGAATAAATCTGTCTATCATCTAAAATATAGGTTTCAGAAGATGGTCAGCATTTTAGAAGCAAGTGAAGATTTTGATACTTATAATCTCAATGCGTATCCTTAGAAACAAACCAACCTCAATGTAATATGACTACATTTCTGCAATTTAATATCAATCATTTTTTGTTGTTAATCTTTAGCAAATGGGCTGTAGACTTTGTCAAATAGAGTTTGATATTTCAACAGCCACCACACAATCATGTTTTCACAAGTAGTAATCCAATTTCTCTTCATGCAATTCAATATTTTTTCAGGGAAACACTTTACTTTGCTACAAAACCTTTCCTACTTGGGCCATAAAAGATACAAGACACCCAAGTGATTGAACTCCCGAGCTCACAACTGATGATTCTGAAACTACACAAATTTGATCCCAATTTCATGATTCTGTTCACAGTTCTTTGCTTTGACTCGGGAGATGTGGATTGATTGTTTTATCAACTGCCTTGAGGTTTAAAGCAAGGTTTACAAGTTCAAATCTCACCATGAACACACGGGCACAAGTCGCTGAACAGGTGGCCACCATATTACCAAGTTGATTTTCATACTCGGGATGTCTTCTTACAAACAAATCACCTTCAAACTAGATTACTAAATGTACTTTAAGACAGTAAAAAAGGACAGTAGCACTGATCGTTTGGAATGATTTCTAGTTTCTAAGAAAAAGAACTTAAAATGCACTGGACTCATCTGCAAACAATCTGAAATTAAAGTAGTCAGACACTTCATAAACTAAGAACTACAGAAAGCCACTGAACTTTGTGGAGCAATGCATCTGATAAGCATTTCTTCTGAAAAAGTTACACGTTTATATCAAAAGTTTATTGAATCAAATCCTAAGAAAGGGATTTCAAACAAAACAAAATAAAAGGAGAATTGAACCTTCATATCACACATTTCTTGGTCATAATGGAAGTAGAATAAACACAGATAAATATAAAGTTTGAGAAAATCTTTACCATATTAAAGGTAAAGACCAGTATTGGAAACGCCCCAATTTCAAAAAATGAAATGGAAGCTCTCATTACCAATCATGTGAAAGAATATGTTTTGACTAATACATGATGATAAAAAATTTGCCGGGAAACCGCCTACTAATTCATATATTTGGTAAATTTGTTTCTCTCATGGTCTGTGAGAGATATAGGGTAGTCCCATATACATCTTTCTGTGTATAGTGCTTGTAACTTTACGAAGAATGGGCCAAATTTCTTATCATTTTGATGATTCCAGAACCTTGCAGATGCTAGATGCTAGATGATCAACCTTTTCTGATCGACTCCACAACGTTTCTTTCACAATGCAAGCGCATGACCATAACTGGTCTTTACCTTTAAGAAAGTCATTTTTTTTAACTTGTCAAGGGAGTCAAGATCACAAAAGATATTGCAGGGAATCTTCACTTGTCAATTTGGACATATATATCTTGAGATAACATACATGAAACACTCTCCTTTTGTTTTGCTTCCACTCAACAGACTTTCTTTGGGCTTCCTCTTGAGCTTATAATAGTATATAAAAATGCAGAACACTTCTCAAGACTGTCTCCTTCTCACTATATTTAACTGCAAAGGAAGTGTATGAAGTAGTATCCATGAACTTTCAGGAATGTCTATGGCACAACCTCCACATACCAAGTCATATTCTCCTTTATAATACAAAGGGCTTTATTTCATTTCACCGCTGTCCTAGCATATGTCCACAATTCATTATTCTCCCTACCCATACCATATCATACCATATCTCAAGCATGGACATTTATAAGCTATAAATTCACTTTGACATTTAGAAAAATGTACAGAGGGGGCAGATGTTAGTAGGAACTCATTAGGAATGTTGTTTACCCGTTTCTTATGTCTGAAGGCCAATGTTCTTCACACTTGGAAATAGACATAAGCTCTCTTTCTTCATTTCCCTCTTTTCTTCTTCCTTCTTCAGATATTTTAAACTTGGCTCAGTGGGAATTAAAATATTTTCAACTATGCTTCTTTTTGCAATAAAACCATCACTTCTAACCTTCAAGGTGTGGGCAGTGTGACCTATTAATGTCTGTGGGATACTATTTAGGCTAGTTTCTGTTGAAGAATGGAAAATACAGTATGTCCACATACAGAACACACAGGGCAGACTTTAGACCTAATTTTGAAAACATGTACTAAATAAGAAATTAATGGCTCATGACAAATTGGAATTCTAATGAAAATTGTACTACTACCAATAGAAATAAAGGGCAAACCTACAGAGGGCAGGCTTCGCACTACCACTGAAAGAAAGCCTACATGACTGTTGACATTGTATTTGTATGACATAACTGACTGAAAATTGTACTCCAAACACAGAAATAAGAGTACAAGAAAGACTGATTAGCTTCCATACAATAAAATTGGTTTGTATGCAATTAGTATTCAAGAAATACCCGCCCCTTTCTGTCTCTTTTGCATCCTTCCTTTCCTACCTCTCTCCATCTCCAGCATTCTTCAAACTGATTTATGGAGAATGGTGATTATGGTTAACCAGGGATTTGAGAAAGCAGACAAAGCAAGTACATAGATTCAATCTCAACCAGCTGTTTGGCAATAAAGAAATATAAATCACTATCCTATCTAAGCCTTCTTTCAGATGAAGAATGCATTTCTCTTTATATTTTTCATGGTTTATATTTATTTTAGGTTTCCGAAACCTAAATCAACCATTTTTCTTTCTCCTCTAGTTCTCAATATCACATGCTTGCCTTGACCATAAATATAACTGTCTAACTGCCAGGATTCTTAATACCCCCTCGGCCAGAGCAATCCAAATAAGCTAATTGCAGTACATAACAATTTACAAAGCATTGTGACCTTCATCACAATTACATTGTAATTTTTTTTCATAAATAGAAATGTGGACAGCTTAAATTCCTGCTCAGGAGAATAATTTTTAATAACCTGTTCGCCATTCATCTAATCAAGAGATAGCTACATTATTAATGCTATCATAAGAAGGAACAATACACAATCGGATAGGCTTATGATGACTTAAAATGTGAAAAATAAATCAAATAATTACTGCATATAGAGCAATGACTATGTGTAGTAATAGACGTGTGCAACTATTTCCACGCATTTCATCAGCGTAACAGCATTTGCAAAACAATTCCTAGGAAAGACACATACCTGCATCTGAACATTGCACTCATATGCTCGTTCGACAAATGTTCTTGTGAGGGTAATACACAGATTCGTGAATGGAGGATCACAAAACAGATAAAAAAAGGCAATTATTGCTAATCCAAAACCACCATCAACAACAAAACACTCACAGAACTCACATGCATGTGATATACATTATCAATATCAACATGAAGTTGTATCTTAAATAATAAAATTAATTTGTAATTAATGTACAAAAATGTTATTTAAATTATTTGCAGTTAGATAACTGAAATATTTGTTATGTAAAGTGCAATGCAAATATTTCTGTATATAGATAATGATAGAGCATACATAGGAGGGAGGGAGGGAGGGAGGGAGGAGAGACAGAGACAGACACACAGATTTTAATAAAAATGCAAGCAACGTTATATGAACATCTAGATATGCACTATATATGATCACAGCAGGGTTGGACCATCATATTTGAAGGGAAAACTATATATATAAATACATGTACATCACTAAATAGGTAAGTGAATGTATGTGAATATACAAACAAAGTATATGCTTTATAAACACAGCAGTATGACAGAGCAAACATCAAGAAAACACAATGAAGCACTCACAGGAATAAACCCTGTTTAGCAATCCCAAATGAGAAGCATCAGACATACACTTATGAATTGCTATGAATTATTATGGTATATAAAAACTAGGGTCCATTTACTCTGTTTACTATCAATTTCTTCATTGTACCTGAAGTCACTTTCCTTATTCTGTGGGCAGGAAAAGGTCTTACTTTCATTATACCATCTTATATCTCACACAAAAGTTTATGGTAAAATAGAAGAGACTGTCTTGAGACTGAAAACAAATTTGGTTAACAGACCTAAGTTAATGCAAAATGTTTGTCTAATATGTGCGCAGTATGTATGAAAGTTATTACGAAACCGTAATTACACTGAAAATGGGGGGAAATGGGGGCGAAACATCAAGGAAATTATAATTATCCTATTTCTTAAAGCTATGAATCACACTGACTACACTTAACCATCATCTGTAACACCAAAGAATAGTGGAATGAAAAGAGCCCATTAGAACTAGTATAACCTATTTCATTCGATGAAGAAATTGGATCGAAATGATTGAGATCCTGGGTGAAATGAAACCAAATCTAAGCTGTCTTTAAAAATGTAATCAATTTTTACATAACCAGCTGTTAGAATGTCACTTGCGTACTTGGGCAAGCAAAGTAATATTTTCTTTCGATTTCGGTTCAACTATATTGCTGTTTGATCAAATATTGAAATGAAAAAGAGATCCAGCCAGTTTTAATAAATTGATCGTGGGGGATGCAAACACAGACAAATTTACTTTGATGTAACTCTTTATGTATTATTCTCATTCCACATGAGGGTGATGATGCCGACATTGGATTACACATGTTGGTGTGTTCTATAAAAACAGCTCAGCTATGATCAAGTAGAGTACTTCATTGTTCTGAGCTTGTCAGATACATTCATTTCAGTCTAGAAAACTATGATGTAACATAATTTATATATTGAAACTTGTATGTAAAAACTGATCAAGGGACACAAATCTGGTCTTTATGTACAGGTTTCAACATAAAAACAATATTCAAGGGATACGCAAAATGTGGTCTTTCTATACAGGTGGTCACTAAAGCAGGTTTGACTATACTACAATAGATGCCAGTATCTTTGAAGAGGTATGAGAAATTAGCAGAACATGAACAATCTTCAATGCATCCCCTGTGATTTTGTAAATTTACGATGAACATGATTTAGTAGCACCCTGAATCCAATACAATATGGTATGCACGACATGAAACCTTTATAAGCATGACAAGCAAACTGAGTGCAAGATGGGGTACAGACTAAAAATGGCAAGCTGACCTGCTGCGGCATAGTAGTGCTGGAGTGCTTTGGTCGAGTGGACACCATGCTTTGCTGCCAATGAGTTGGAATCTAGAATACATGCATGCAACTATAGACTTAGAACCACTAGCCTAAGTGTATGATTCATTGTAACCTTCCCACTGCTGTTCATATGAGAATCTTGAAAAAATTTCCAGTTTACTGCTTGACTGCATATATATTTATTTGAATTTCCATTTCACTTACAAAGAACACGTAATTCTGTTTTCATTTTGTATGTGCATTACAAGTATGAGAATATATATCGTATGCAATATTTCTTCAAATGAAAGTGCATATCCTTGTAAAACACTTGGATACTAGTAATATGCTAAGACTTTTAATTTGCTGAGAAACATGCAGAATTTAATCTGATGACTGGAATTATTAAGTTTTTAATATCATTCATACAACATTTGAAAAAATAAGACAAAGAAAAGTACAGTTGAAACATGTCAATACATTTGCCCTGAAGTATGCATGCACTAATAATAGCAAAGCACCTGACACCAAGCATTTCACCATAGCCACCAAACTAAGTTCAGAAAAGACAAGTATTCCAGTGTCATTACAGACATGAATGATTAATTGCTTTTAAAATTACCACATTCAAATTAGGCAATTTTGAAGTAAGACAAAAGCAACAACAAAAAATTGGGAAGAGAAAAACATGGGGCCTATTAAAGTGTACTCATTTATCTCATATATGTTTAAACTTTAATAAGAGACAGAAATGTGAAGCATAAATTATAAAAGTAGAACTTACTTATATCTTTGGCTATATCTCCAGCAGCTCCGCCACCCTTATTGCTGGAATGCAGGTTCTCCGTGGAACTTGATCGCCGATGCAGCAGTGCCGGTCCCCCATTGGTCACATGTTTGTGCTGATGTTGCTGCAACTGTTGCTTATGGTGGTGATGGTTGTGGTGGTGGTGTTGATGATGTTGCTGGTTGGTGCTGTTGACCGAGGTAGGTTGAGCCATCATCTCCGAGACCGATTTGGGGTTGTTTGTACTGGTCCCTAGGAAGATGCTGGCTGATTTGTTCTGTTTGGTGTATGTGGTGAGGAGCTCCTCCAGCTCGTTCTCACTAGGATCAATGGAATATATACAATAGTGTCAGTCATACATCTGGCGGGTGTTTCACAAAACTTGTCATCAGTGACAATTGACAGTTTTGTTTATAACCTATTGAAATCCTTGCTTCTGATTGGTTATCAACAGACTTGTCACTGATTTTTGTCATTTGTCATAGAAAAAAGACTTTGTGAAACAGGGCCCTGAACGAGGCCATATTCATTTTGTGATAGACAAGAGTTATCCATGTCAAATCAATTGGGCTTTAGAGCAACCTGCTGCTGATTCATTTGGAAATGCACTTTGCTCCAAATGACAGGATATGGGTCAGTGTTTAAAAAACAAAACATGTTAAATGATTTATAAAAAAAAAAAAAAACATAGAAAACACACTCCAATGTTTGACTTTCAAAACAAAGCAGACAGAATCATCATTAAATGCTTCAATGCCTTAGATCATGAATTGTGCCCAGTTGAAAGGATGTTTTAGAGCTGACATATTAACTCACTTCTGGCTAGAAACTGACAAATTTTTCTGATTGGATCATAAAATTCAGGATACTTCAATTAACATTCGACTTACCAACTATTGCCACACACTGCCTTTTACTAACTAATATCAGGCATTTTTTTTATTTTAAAGTCAGGTAAGTCAAATAAAATGAATGTGCAAATACCTCTCAAGTCCTCAGCTGCTTTGAAATAACTACTACATCCAGTCAAAGGCAATACCATTTATATTTACTACTATGAAATCCATTTATATAATAATCACTAAATTTGGTTATGAAATCTTCTATTGGTTGATATTCATACAAATGTTACTGCTAGAGTGGTATATGGTTAGTCTGTATTAAACAGAAAGTGTATTTGTATCAAATATTCAGTTTGTTAGTACTCACTTGGCGACTCCAACAAAATGAGTGAACCTGTTGTCTTCAATGCTCTCCTCATCCTCTTCAAACTGATGATGATTGTGAGGTTTGACCACCTTCTTGGGTTTCATGTTCTCCATCTCCTCTGTCTCCTACAAGTGTCATAGATAAAATAACAAAGGGCAATTTGATTACTTTGCTAACTGCATTAGAACCTTCACAGAGTTTCTTATCACAGTGCCTTGTGATGTGTACACACTTATATGGAGCGTTAAAGTGGGATTGCACTACTTGAGCCCTCTATATAGCAAACAATGCCTTAGCGGTACCTGTTGGGTCCCCCATGATCTCCTTTTTCTTATGTTAATTGAGAGCTGATTTGATGAGTTAACCGCCTGTCAGTGACCATGCAGAAAGGTCTAATCCCTCCTGGCCAAACTAGTGCAGACAGGCTTTAACACATCGCAAAGCAGTTGTACGGGGAGGGGGGCGGTTGTAATTTCACCAAAGAGTTCTTGCACGTAACTGGGAAGTAATTTTAGAGGAGTGTGCAAGGCACCCATGAGGGATCATTAGAAATATGTGCGAATCGCAGAAGTTGGCCTACCACCTGACCACAGGCGAGGACACGCACATGAAAAAAGATGCATGGCGGGCTGTGACCCCAGCAGGAGGCATCTAACTTGATTATGGTACAAAACACATTTTCATAGACTCTAGCCTGATATATGTTGGGCTAATCATTGTTTGGATTATGAGAGTTATATATTATACCCACCTTGCTATATATCTGGACAAAGTCAACTAGTTGCTTGGCAAGGATTCTCCTTCTGTCGTGGATGGGAAGCTTCCGACTCGGAACAATCACTTTGAACTGCTGCTGAAGATTGCTTGCTGCCCTCTTCAGGAAACGCAGAACCAGATCCTGTATAACAAACATCCACAGATCAGGTTAGGTGGGAAATGTATATCTTGAACACAGGGAATGAGTTGATTGACACAGATATGAAGGAAGAAGTCAGTGAAGAGCGATAATGTTTGAGGGGAGGAATAGACACTATGAATATGACGGACAAAGAAAGCGGACAAAATACACAGTTCCTCATTCTACCCTCAACCATTGCTATGGTAGACCAAGGAACATCCCTTCACTGCTATTATGTAAACATCTGTAGAACAGGTGTCAAAAGCATATTCACCTGTTCTACACATTCTTACATACAGCAGTGAAGGGATGTTCCTTTTTCTACCATAGCAATTGTTGAGGGTAGAATGAGGAACTGTATATTTTGTCCGCTTTCTTTGTCCGTCATATTCATAGTGAGAAGGAGGGGAGAAATAATTCAATAGACATGGCAAAGTGAGAAAGTATACTGACAGAAAGGAAAGGATGCAGACAGGATAAGATGAAGATAAAGCAACAGAGAAGCAAAAGGAAAATGGTCTGCAGAATTCACAAGAGATAATCTTTTTGGCAAGATGGTATTAAGAAACTCCATCAAATCGTTAATAAGACTCCAATATCAATACAGTGTGCTTGGATTGACTGGTCAGGGAAAAACACATGATTTATACCAATGTGATACATCTAAAATATCTCACCATTTGTTCATCATGTTGGTCTATCTCATCTAGTTTCTCTGGGGGTTTGCTTGTCTCAGCGAGTAGTCTCTGTTGAACTCTCAGCAGGTATGTTGCAAAGGCATCTCGGGCTTGCAGTTTGCTGTAGATTCAAGACAAATCAGGATCATTATTAATACATATGATAAAGGATTATCAAATATCATGTCTCACTGCTGGTACACCATCAGACAACAAAACACGGGCAATGTGTATACTGGTCACCAGACCGAATGAACAACTGGAAATGATGACATTAATTTCCCGGACAAAGACAAAATGGAGACACTATCATTATCTGGGTTTTTCCTTCTCTAATCTTATAACAGGGGAAATGTGTAGTTGTATATTCTGATAGGCATGAAGCTTACAAAGCATAATATACAGTATATACAGTACTAGGAACCATACCATGGTCCTCAATGGAACTCAGTACAATAAATATCATGAACATCAAGAAAATATGTCAATTTTGAGCAAAAGACAACTATGATAGTCATGCAATTGGACAACACAAGAGAAGAAGAAAGAAATCTCACCTTAGGTCACCACCTCTGTCCAAGATGTCAGGAACATTGACCAACTCTCGTATCTCCTCTTTGGTAGGTCCCTTGGGTTTCTGTATCTCCAGCACCATCCTGGCTCCAGCATTGCTCTCTGACCCTCCTATCTTGGCCCCTCCTGACCCCTGACTGGGTCCCGCTGGGGGTTTCCCATGCACCCAGTTACCAGATGAACCTGTTGTACTTGTCGGTTCACCACCACCACCACCCCCTTTATCTACACCCTTTGTGCCGTTGATATTAGACTGTGATACACCAGAGTTCTGTTTTGATGATGATGGTCGTTTTTGTAGCTGTTGAGAAGCTGCAGCAGTGTTTGTTGTGGTAGTTTGTTGGGCAGCAGCAGGTTCAGGCTGCTTTGCGGAGTTTTTGCTTTGTCCCGTTTGGGGGCGAGCATCCAGTTTGCCCTGAGCAAGAGGTGCCCTAGATGGCGCTGGTTCTGACTTCACCTCAGCTTTGCTCGGTACTGCATTCCTGGGGTTTGGTGCTGCTGAGAGTGAAGAAGAAGAAGATAGGACCATAAATACATAAAGCATATAATAGCATTGACTCATTCATTTGTTTATAACTACATGGGACAATCTTTCCTCTTAAAACTCAAACAGGCTTAAAAAATCTTCATGATAGATTATAAACAATTTAGTAACAAGTTGGACAATGAAATAAGAAACAGACTTTAAAAAAATCCATACAAAATATCATCAGTGACTTGCAATTCATAACCTTCGTAGCATAGTTGGTAGTAAGAAGTCTTTTGTGTAGCCAAGGAGTATTTAGCCAACGTAAAACTCCCCGAATGTAGCATCCCTGTATCCTCCTCAATCCCTCATAGCAGATGTAAGTAGGGAATGGACAAACAAGACACACATTCATCTCCCACCAGCATGGACCTACCTATCCTCTTAGTGGCAGGAAACTTGTTGCGGACCTTGGTGCGTAGGCTGCGCCTTTCTCCAGAGTTGTCTTTGGTACTGAGCTTCCTGAGTAACTGGGCTAAGTGCTCCTCAACCTCCCTCTCCTGGAGTTCCTGCATCATCCCATGGGACATCTTCCTGTTGTCATGGAAACATAAACATCATTAGGATTGTTCTGACATGAGGAACCTGCACTGGATTTACAGACCATACTAATTTTTTTTCTCTATTGAAAAATTGAAATAGAGCAAGACAACAAAACCATATAGATGTGAATAGCTGGAGGCTATGAAGCCTATTTCCACGTGAAGATAGTTTGCATCGGTATGTGGTATTTCATTTTTTTAAATGGTGATATGACTAGTTTTAAAAAAAGTGTACTTGGTTTTAACAAGTGCAATATCATAAATCACACTTCAAAATTACTATTAATTGAATGTCAAAACATTTTTGCTCAAACAAAAGATATTCCTGTTGAAACTGGTGCAATATGTGTATAAAAAAATGAACAGTCCATTATATTATTGTGACAATCAGACAATTTAATGTTTAATTGCCCCAGTTTATAACATAACACACATGTATTAGACAGGAATTATTATTTACTGTTAAATAATAGTTTTACAAATTCTCTTTTTCATATGCATACATATGAAAAGTATTTTTCTATAGATGGAAAGAAAGAAATTATTATATACATGTATCATCACAAAAAAACATGCTTAAATATTTTAAAATCACATCAAGAACTGTATAACAGACTCATGAGAGACCAAAACTAAGTGCTACTTCTAGCAAATATAAGACGTGCAGAGAAACAAACAATAAATGTGAAAGATATGGGAGAATGATGTAAAAAGATGTAGTACTGATACCTAATATACAACAAAGGGTGAAACTCTTTTCTATAGAGAAAAGGTGAATAGTGGACATTTACCGGTATATTATTATGATTTCTGTGAAGATTTTTGAAGAATACAACTTGTAATTGGGGGAGGGGTTGGGGGGGGGATGATCATAATGATAAAATGTAATGCAAGTAAAGTCTAAAATACTTGACCTTTTATACATACACTGATCATGCAGTTAGTATACCAAACTTAACATGCAGAATACATGTCCCTTTAATATATTTCTCAAATTATGAAACTAATAAAAGGATTAATTTTATATAGATGTATTAAACAAGCATATTTGGGGGATTAAAACTGAAAGCATAAGCTCAAACCAAAGTTAATACCTCTTTGACCAAAACTGATATTGATTACTTTGAATGATTAATATTTGAAAGAGATTAGAGGTAAATACATGGATAATATTTCATCTAAACAAGGAACAAGGATAACAGGACTAAACTCACATCGCACAAGGAGTTAATATGTAACTGAAATGCTTTGTATGTATGTACCATAATATGTAGAATATGTAACCCAAAATACACAAAAATTATTTTGACTTAATAACAAACACCCAATTTTATTAGAGGAATAGGAAATAAAACAATCCTTTCTCTTTTCATGTGAGCAAATTGAAATAGCCCCTGATATAATAGCATAATAATGAAGAAGAACTGGGGATATCAATGCTATGAAATATTCTGTTAACTATTTTTGAGGTGATCTTTTTGAAGATCCTGTAAACCGAAAAAACACAATACTAACTGAAATTGTTATAGCCAGGATAAAATGGTAGCAATACTGCTCATATACACAGATATGCCTGACAAGATTCGCAGGCTGCATTTCAGTTGCACATTAGCTCTGGGTGCGGATGCGAAGCTAAGACATCGGAACTTACGTGCACTGCCTGGCTCGGGACGAAGCCAGGGACGAGTGAGCTGATTTAGATCTGGGAGATGTGCTACTAGAATCCACACTGCGTAAATGAACACACGGTAGAGGTACATAGGGGAAGAATATATATAGAGTGGAAGAGCAGAGGGCCATTGCCATTTGGTCTATATTAATTCTAGCCAGCTCGTCTAATACAAGTATGTCAGGGTAAAATTCATGTTTAATCTATTATTTGTCTCACCTTATGTTTCCTACTCCAATTTTGTCTTAAATTTCATGTAGTCGGAGGGAAAAGTATCTATATATATATATATATATATATATATATATATATATATATATTTATATATATATATATGTGTGAGGGTAAATTTCCAACCTCATGGACGATAAGTGGAATTTGTTGAAAATGCTGCAAAATCAGATTAGACGAACTGGGAATCAATCCTGGTTGTAGACCAAATGGCAATTTACCATGGAGGAACATGAGGGTAGGATATGGAAGAGGAATCTAGGATGGAAGGATGAAAAGATAGGTCGACATATATATATATATAGAGAGAGAGAGAGAGAGAGAGAGAGAGACAGAGAGAGAAGGTTGGGAAGGGAGTGCAAAGCAAACACTGCAAACATGTGTTATCAACAACAACAAATATGATAAGGGTGTTAATATGAATTCAAATCTCAAAGTGAAAATGCCATGGTGCAACAATGTGAATGCTTGATTGAATCTACTAATAGATGCCTATTTTGCTAATGTAACTAGTGAGCACTATAATAATCACTCATATCATAGAATATATATATATACATTTTGTCTTCTTGTTTTTAACCAAACCAACTATCAGGATGGACTTTTTCTTTAATATTATAATTTATAGACTGTAGCATACCAGGGCCCCGACTTAAAAAGAGTTATGATTAATTGCAACTCTTTTACAATTGATATCAACCAAAACTATGTATCTAAGAGATAGAGAATGCAAACTTGGACTAGTAATTGATTCAACTCTTTATAACCAGTCACACCATAGCATTCCTGCAAATACCAAACCAAAATAAGCTAAAAACTGCATAGCAATTAAAGTAAACAGAAGCTATTAATCAATTTTCACTGCAGTAGAACTCTTGCAATAGCAATACAAGCATATATCAAAAAACAAAATAATTTAATTTTTCATACATCAAATACATACTTTGAAGGAGATATAATTAAAAAGGTTGTTCTCAATGTGCTCACTGCTCATTACATAAAGGTATGAACTTCATGTATATATATATATATACAGATGGCAACAGATAATAGCATTATTGCAGTTCACTTATATTCTAATATGCATTGCATATCACATCGACATAAGTAAATACTACCGGTAATTGGTAATGACCAAATTAACTTACATATACAGATAGATATGTTGATGATTACCACATAATACAAATCTAAATATATCTAAATCTGACTTAATTACCGTTTTTTTTTTGGTAGTAATGCGTCTTGAAATACAATAAGATATAGATATAGGCCCAAGCATGAGAATGACATGAAATCAACATGGAAGGGAAATCATTTTATCAATTCAAGATAATTTTCATGCAAAATCTTATAAACATTACCATTTTGGGAGAAATAGAAAATATCAAAAACAGGAAAAGCAAAATCACCTTTCTAAAATGAAAACCAAAAAGTAACTCTGCCCAAAATGTAAAAAATCATGCTCCAAATCAATGCTTGCTTCATGCAAGTGAAATATGAAAGCATTACCTTGCAGAGTGTGGAATATAGGTCCTTTGACCATGCCTAGAACGCAATAGAAGATACCACTAAGGTCAATCATAGGGGGCAATGTTCACACTGGACCATAAGTACTGGGTCAAAATCTAGTCTTAGTTTTATATGTTAATGTGAACACACCATTCTAAAATCCAGGTCAGACTTTATATATTGGGAATAAAATAAAGTTTGTACAGGAATTCAACACAATATCTCATATTCTGCTCTGACATTAGTTGTTAAATTTAACCCCTAACACTAGGTCCAATGCTTATGTGAAGATTGTACAGCACAATCCTTCCTACAACACTCGAACCCATGACCCAAGATTAGCGATTGATAAAGAGGAAACACACAAACATATTTGGGGCAGAAGAAGCAAGTTTTAAGAACATTTGCAACTTGATTGAATAAATATTGGCTAAGATCTATAATAATTATCACACCAAGCCTTATTCTCTATTTACCTGATATACAGGAAAGCAAAGACAATTCAGCATCAGCACAATAAAAAGACAGGTGCTTGAACGCAAGTGGATAAATAATATGCAAATTGCAGGACATTTGAACCAGCATTTAATATATTAGGATGTGCATATAACAGCAAAAATAGTTGTAAAGAAGCAATCTGTTTTATACACTTCTATCCCGATGGAAATATAATTAACATATAAATGCAAACAAATAGATATAATAGCACACTGAATCTAAATCAGATGAAATAATAATAATCATGGCATAGACCTGATGTTAACCAATACCTCTAAATATGTAATGGGTAATATGGGCCACTACCAACATGGAAGCATGGTGTTAATGAAACTTACTTGTCAGAGAAGAGTCTGGAATGTAGTAACTGGTTCATAGAATTCCTGCTTTCCATTAACGAACTGCGAGGAAAAATTGAATACAAAGAAGAGGAACATACAAAGCATTTAGTCCTGTTCATTATCATGTCAGAAACTGCATCCATCTGTATCAAACATGGAAGTGTGTTTCTTAACCCCCCCCCCCAAAAAAAAAAAATAAATATTATTTGCATAGCATTATTTTCAATTTCCAATTGAACAGTTATCAATTATCAAATACTTTTATTATGGGCTACATATCAATATTCACATCAAAGCTCTACATATCATATATATATGACAGTATGCAATACCCTAAAAATAAACTCACATAGGCTTTAACATACTCTCAAGTGTTCTTGAAGTATGTTTGTTTGTTCATCCTTTGTCCCAATCGAGTGAAATAATCTTGCAGCATCCAAAAGGAAACAGATTTTGGGAGATCAATGCTTTTTGACACATTGAAAATTTATATTTTGTTTGTATTTTCTAAAATTTGTCATGCAGACCAGTGATTCACTCTACCAACTAGACCACAACAATCGATGAACAGTCAAAAATATCTCAGTGGTCACCTCTCCATAAAGGCCACCTTTCTATAGTGGCCATGTACTTTGTCTCCCTCAAGATCAAGTTGTATGTTATAGAAGTACAGTGGTTAGCTTCTCTGTTTCCTGTGGGTGGCCTCAATATCCAGGTTTAACTGTATATCGCTACTGAGAGCAAAACCAGTATTATCTTGTATTACATTACCAAAGCTAATGCCATTCTGGATCTAACCACATGATGCATGATCTGGATGAAAACTTCTATTTGGAACTACTACAGTCAAACCTGTCTATAGCGACCACCCAAGGGGTAGGCAGGTTCAGGCTGCTTTACAAAGTTTTTGCCTTGTCCTGTCTGGGGGCAGGTTCCTTTAGTACATGTTTTAATGAGAAACCATTTCAAGGGAAACAAAAAATGTGGTCTTTGTAGACAGGTGGTCACTAAAGCAGGTTTGACTATATTTAGAATGACTCACCCATATTTCTCCATGGAATTTGGTGAAGGGAATGTCCTCATCCAGCCCCCTCTCCTGGCGTATTCCTCCTTGCTCTCTAGGACTATCTTACGCTCCTCTAGAGTCAGTCCGGAGCTGTCTTTGGGACCTGCCGATGCTGCGGCGGACTTTGGTCTAGAGAGCTTATTACCCATCATTCCAGCAGAGTTGGGTCGTTGACGCTTTGGGATGTAAGATAAAAGTGTTATCAATGTGACCAATAGTGCTTGAAACTTTAGAATGGTATACATAAGATATTGAGAGGTGTTGAGAGGAAGAAGGGCATTAATCCTGTGCTAAGGGGTATTAATCAAGAAAGTCCTTCTCATACTGAACAGATAATTGCCAAATGGCAGTAAGAAAATGCACAGCATTGGAGGGCAAAATGATTGGTTAAAGGGAGTGGTCAGGATTATTTTTCTAGTAGTTCTACTAAAGATTGAAAGGTAAATCAGTCTATATACAGATTAAGGAATATCCTTGTACAGGTGTATATATATTGAACAATTTTGCAGCCCTACAAACTTGGCTTAACAGTGCTGTAATTTTGTTAAAACTAACTCTCACTACTGTTATTAATTTGTTTAATTCTATATTAAACAAGAAAGAAAGAAAGAGAGTGAAGTAAAGTGAAGAAGGCAAGGAAAGAGAAAAGTAATAAAAGAGAAAGTAAGAAAAGTAAAGGAAGATGTTAGATGTGAGGTTCTAAATTGGGATAAAAGAGCTAGACAAATAAAATTCAATGAAAAAAAAAGAATGCAAATTATCTGAATGGTAAAATTCTTCTCTTCAACAAAACTCACCGAGAAGGCAGAGCCAATGCGCTCCTTCTACGTATAGGATATGAGTGTGTACACAGCAAATTCAATGATGAATGGATCATGCAAACAGGAGTGAAATGAAGAAATGAATGTAAGAGAATTAATGGTTAATACTTTAAGAAACAGAACAAAGATAAAAAATGAAATGTTCTTTGTCAACCTGTCAACCTTGCTTTTCAAAATTCTTTCACTATCCAAAAAAAATCATCACAATCAATGATTTTTTTGAAAAATTGATTTCTCTAACTTTTTATTCACCTTCCAATATCTAGTATTATGTGGCATTCATCAACATACATAGTTGTTGAGAAGGTAAAGTTCCTGCAATTCCACTAATCAACATTTTGATGAAAACCCTATACAAAGAAAAGTATCAAGAGGGTTAAGTTGTGTTCAGGTAGAGTTAAAAATTTAAAGATAGGAATTATTTTGTGTGCAGATCAAAAATACAGAATATCTACTTAATTGCTACAGACACGACTTTTCTGACAAAAACATTGATAAACTTAAAATATAATTTCAACATGCTGGTTCCAAAAGAATTACTGCTTTAATTATTTAATTAATTAACTGCATGAAAACAAACAATAGGAATTAATATCAATTCAAAACAGTCATTTAGTAAGGAGAGAAAAATCATGAAATTATTACAATCATTAATTAAATTAAATCATTAGTGATTTTAGAACATTAGATACAATAAACAAATTTTAAAATCTGAGAGAAAATCAACAATTTATAAATTAAGTAATATTGACTGCCTTCTGGGCAATACGACATATATCGCCCGAACCGAAGGTGAGGGTGATATATGACAAGTCGTATTGCCCTGAATTAGGCAGTCAATATTACTATTATTAACCACATCTGACATCTAGAGCAAACAAGAAACTCTTACTATCTTATACTCTTAAATTATGTAGGCTAAACAGGGTTTCCTAGCATTAGAAATTGCAAAAACATTGTCAAACCAGCACTGTTCATCCAGTGCTTGACAGATTTTCGATACACTGCAAACAGTTTGCTTAGGGTGTGATTGTTTCGTCACAATAGAGTTCGCGCAAAGTGCACATTTTCTTATACACGATGCGCGATGTAAATTACAATAGCTGATGCGCGATGTAAATTACAACTGGCACTATATTATTGCTCATAACACGCATTTTGCCATTGACTTTTCAGAGTGGGCTAAAATATTTGTCCATTGACTTACTGTATAACCTATATTGCCCGCCAAATTACACACAAATCCCATTGACTGATCTGAGCGGGCTAAAATATTTGCGCATTGGTTTACTGTATAACCTATATTGCCCGCCAAATTACACACAAAATCCCATTGACTTTTCTGAGCGGACTAACTTATTGTAATTTTGTTGACTTATCCATCAAACCTTGAGGGCAATAACATTTAAAAATTGCCCTGCTCAGATGTCTGATACGGTTAATAATCAATATTATCTACATTTGAAAATCAAGTTAGTCTAAATTTAGGCAAACATGTGCATTCAAGAAAATAAGGAGAGACATACAGATAAGAAATTGAATAGATGGGAGTGATATCTAACAATTGAGATTTGATATGTAATGATATTTTGTAAGATGGAAGGTACTGGAAAGTGATGTTTGGGATAGTGTAATGACGGTTGAGATGCCGTATTTCTCCTGCCCCCGCCCTTGCCCAACCCCAACCTCCCCTACCCCTATCCTCCCCTACCCCCCTTCTCATCCTACACCCCTCTCTAGTTGAGCTATCGTACCTGTTGCCTGAGAGTGCTGGAGGCGGCTAGATCCTGATTTCTTCTACTCTGCTGCATACGTCTCATAACAGGATCTTGTATAATAAAGCCTGTGAAGATACACAGTTTAATAACAGGAACTTTTAATATAATGATTCATTTTCACCTAAAAATATTCAAATCCATTTGATTATGCAAGAAGACTTGAAGTAACAAGTGTAACATTTAGCAAGGGCAGACAAGTGAAATTCATATAGAGTCTCTCTTCACATACGTAAGACATAGGCAAAGAAAGATGCAGAGAAATAGGTTTCCAAGGTAATAGGCACTGCCTCTAGTATAGGTTGAAAGGAGATACACAAAAAATGTGACAATTGTACCTTTTAACTTGCAAAACCCTCCTTTTGGAGAAGAGATACAATGTAAAACATCTTTATAGAGTACTATGAAAACACAATGCTCTATGAAGTTCCAGCTTATATAATGCTATGATCAACTTTTAAAAAAAGGCCGTCACACTTACCAGTTAAACTAAACAGGTCACCACACATGTTTGATTTGATCTTCATGTCTATTGGTGCTTCACTGAAAAGGGTAAGGAAATGGAAAAAAGGATCAAAGTTAACAAAAACTGAGAGTTAAAAAGAACTCTACAAGGAATCAAATATCACATTGTTTAGTGAACATTGAATATAAAACACTTAATATATATTACTCTGATTAAAACCTACTTGAAATTATTTCCCACAACCTGGATTAACTGCTACTTTAAAGGTGGTTTGATAACTTAATACTGCATACAGGCATATCTTTCAATCTCAAGTTATTAACATTTAACAATGTTCTCATACCAACATTTTCTATAATCAGATATTTATACCAGGATTTGCTTGTAGAAGGATCCAGTCATCAGGATTCAATGTATAGTAGAAAAAATTAATAGCTTACCAAGCTAATGATGGCGAAAGATTGACTTCTAAGACCCAGGGCTTCAGATTGGCATCTACTAAGATATCAAAACCATACAGCTCTGTGGATAGAGAGAAATATCATACTTTATTCATATATTTCCAAAAACATGAGTAAAATGATTTTTGTTGTTGTAGATAAATGACCTCTGTTACAATTATTTTATACTTCCCCTGGAACCAAATCTATTTCTCATCTTTTCATTCATTTAGCACTGCACTGCAAAAATATTATAGCTTAATCACTGACAACAAATATGTTAAAGCAGATCTTTGAAAATTTTCAAACAGAAATGCCATTATTGATGGAGATGCTTCTAACTTTAGAAAAAATGTCTTCACATATATATAGTTATAAAATGAAAAGGAAAAAATAAAACAGTTATAAACTTCCTTTTTATTAAATAAAAAATATTTAAAAAACATTTTTTACTTTCCAATAGACATTATCCACACAATGTTAACAAAATATATTTCTACACCTCACTACAGTTAAATAAAAATGTGAATATCATCAAAGGAGAATTCTCACCGAAACAATTTCCCCTGTAGGGCAAGAACATCTTACAGGCTGTAGCAACAGGGAGCTCTGCACAGATGATTGTTTTGTTGACGGCTTCTTCTATCCTTGAAAGTAGTACTGAGAAGAAGACAACAAATACTGTAAATCTATGTGTATAAGGCGCACTTTTTTGCCGCCGAAAAAAATTGAAAGTCGGGGGTGCGTCTTATACACAGGTACAAAAAAAAGTAATCTGTGTGTTGACTCACCACTCAGAAACTACAACAACACTCAAACTTGTCTGTCATCTTGATTTGAAAGTAATCTTTCTAAAAGATCTCAATATGTAGTATATAATAATAGTTCCTCAAATTTTTCTTCTTTTACATGGCGTACCACAAGGTTCTATCCTAGGTACTCTACTGTTTTTAATTAACATTAATGATCTTACAAATTCTTCTAAAAACCACATTGTTACTAGTATTTGTGACAAGTTCACAAGCACAAATCGGCGCCTTCAACTGCACCTCGATGTTAATTTTTGTTTTCTTCCCCAAAATAGAGGTGCGCCTTATACACGGAGATTTACGGTATATTCAAAATAAATGTTAAAAACCATACAATATTAAACCAGGACACATGAAGAAAAGACTGGATTGGTAACAGATTTCAAAAAGTGTGTTTATCTACAAATTTTGATTAGAGTACTTATACTCTATTCTAGCATTTAGCTCCCAATATTTTACTAACGTTACACAAAACACAGCATACTTACGTTTTGCATCTTTGCCTTGTTTCTTGAGGTACCGCAGCATGGCCCCTAAACTCCACTTGTTTCCATAGTCTTCAATGTCTCCATCATCACACCTAAAATATACCAAACATACCGTATGTTATTTTTTGTTATTATTACTATTATTATTATTATATTATTATAACAAATGAATTCACTGATTATATCATTACTATACCTGAATACTTATTATCTAATATTTATATTCATCCCTAAATTACTATCATTGCTATTGCAGCTACTACTCTACTGTTGGCAAATTAATTAGTTCAAGTCTCATAAATATCAATATGAAAAATCATTCTTATTATCATCATAATGACTATCACTATAGTTATCCATGTTTTCATCATCAAACCTGGAACATTAATGATACAAAATGTAGTATTTCTTCCAACTTTGTTGATTTTAGTTACTTACAGTTCATTTTACTACCAACACATTCAATTATTCTAGTAAAACTAAGCAGTTTCAACAATAATAATAATCATATTAATTCTTACTTCACAAAGATAATGACAGTGACTGATACTCCTACTACTACACTACCACCACATCCATTACTTCAGATATAATGTACCCAACATCATCGAGATCAATATCACCATGGATACCATAAATGGAAATCATCATCCGATTATCAAATTATGCATTATCAATATCACCACAACAACAACCACCAATACTCTTACAGCTGCTGCTACTTCCCATTACACTAGCATAAGCACCACAACATATCGAGGGTTCAGTGAAACAAAGACGTAACTCCATATTTTGCCAAAATGAGTATTTGATATCAAAATGTTCAGAAAAATGTGGGCTTTCCAGGAAATACAAAGACCCAACTCCACCCAACACCCCATTGAAGTCAATGGCTAGTGAAACATAAACTTAAATCCTTAAGGCCCAAGTGCTCAGTGAAACATAAACCACTTTTTCTCAAAATGGAGTTACATCTTTGTGTCACTGACCCCTCAATATACTCACTTGACATAGTCGCTGCTCTTCTTGTTCAAGCTGTAGTTAGTCAGGTGCATGCAGGTGTTCTTTATCGTCTTGTTGTTCTGTTGGTATTGCACGGTAGCGAACCTACAAACAACAATTTGGATGACAACGGCATGCTCCAGGTGAATAATTCATATCAGGGTATAGTTTATGGATACTTTTCCTCTGAGAGAGCTAAGTACATCACACCATCACCTGTTATCAGACTTTACCATATTATAAACTATAAAAAAATGTGTGATGTATTTCTTGACAACTTTTAATGCAATTGTGAGTATATTGCATGCATCTCATTGCGGAAAGGTCCTTGATAAAGGTGCTGGCATAAATCAATAAATAGAGGGTCTCCAGTTTTTAGATCTTCTCTCACTGTCAATTATGTTCACATAAAAACTTCTTGATTGTGATATTAAGATAAATACATGAAGTAGGTTTAAAACAAATCTATTATCTTAATAGTCAATGAATGGGGAACATGATTTTTTAAAATCTAATTAAGAATATCTTACCTGGTTAAGCCTTCTTCATAGAGGTATATACGAAGAGGATCATATGATGTCACTGCTACATATAACCTCAGGTCAAACTTGAAACCTATTTGAAAAATATTACAACAGTTATTTATTACAGCCACATAACTACACAAAGAAACTAAAGCAAATACTTGCATATTTCATACATATACAAACAAAAAATCAAACAAATATGGCAGATGACACATAAAACAGCATGAATATTACCTTTTAAAATGCTTCAATATAAATTTTACGCAAATGCATCTATTTTTCCTCTACTTTCATAGAATCGATATGATTCAATCCGTTCATATAACTCACCATCTATGAGAAGAGGGTTGTTGAGATATCGACAAGCAACATAAGCAGCATCTAATGGCACATTCTGAGGCTGTTGAGTAATTGAGAAAAGGAATCCATCAATCAACATAATATCGATGATCATCACCGTGAATATGCAATGCATGCACAATCAAAATCAAATACACATGTATTTGTTATGTTGTGCTGGAGCATAGTTCTACATAAGAGCTGCAGTACAATGGACTTTCAAAACTGTGTACATGTTTTTGGAGAAAACACAAGACAAAGGATAATAACAAGTCTCTCTATGAACCATCAATGTATACTTTGCATAGAATGAACTATAAATTACATTTTGTGGGTGAAACTTTGCCTGAATGATATGCCACACATTTTCATGTGAGTTATGGAGAGATTAGGATAGTTAACTTACACTGTTAACGAGGAAGATACCCCTTCCTCTTGATGAAGCTACCGGTTTAACGATCCACGTACCCCTCTCTTTGTTATGTGCAGCTGAAAGGATAAAAAGAAGGTCAAAGTGTCATGACCCAGACCAGTTCACAATAGTAAAGATCTAATGGATGGCAAATGGACGATGACATAAAGTGAAATACTGAATGGAAATGGAGAGTAATATTTACAACGGATGACAAAACTTGTAGAAGAATAAGTCACTATCAGATGGTTTGGAATGCACCATAACATTCAAGTATGACATAGGTCGTTTAAGCAATGAAATATATATTCAAAACATTCCATTTCATTTAAATATTTCTAAACTATGAGGAGGCGCGATAGCTCAGTTGGTAGAGCAGTGGTCTCGAAATCTGGCAACCCGGGTTCGAAACCAAGGTGATGCGCTAGTGCCCTTTGGTAAGGCATTAATCCTCATTACCAGGTCTCTCAGAGAGGACCTAAAGCCGTTGGTCCTCTGGCTGCTTACTAACAAGCATTTATGCTTTCTTAGCAGTCAGGTAAAATAACCACCACTACTACTACTATCATCAAACTATTAATTCCACACAGACTAATAAAGGATATAATATAAACCTACCAACTAAATCATCATACTCTGAAGGACAGCAGAAGGTCTGTGGCAAGAAATCAAAATGACGTGAACCCTGCAAAAGCAACAAAGGTAACAAGTTTTAAAATTAATCACAAATTAAACAAAAATGATAAGGAGGTAACTTTTCCCTTCAACATAAAGATATTGACATTTTCATCACAAGCATACACTTCCTTTTCATTTTATCATTGATTCGCAGAATGTCTCACAATGTATTTTTGGTGGACTCTAAATGCAACATCAACAAATGGCTACTTTCATCTCCCAAAGAAAACTAGAGGCTGAACTTCAATATAAAGATCAAGCAGAAGTATTTCTTCACTTCATTTGCTTTTGAACATTTACCTTTAATTAAAAATGCTACTAAGCTATGTTTCACATGACTAAAGGAAGCTATAATTAGCTTTTTTCTAATGAAATACTTTGAAAGTACATACCTTGGCATGTTGCATCCGCTGAAAGTTCTTGTACAATCTGTCTTTTCTTGTGATTTCATAGGACCTGTTTAAAGAAAGAGGAAAAGAAAGGGGAGAAAAGTTAATGGGGGTTCAAGCTGAACAAAAAGAATGTAAATAGGATAAGAAAGACAACAACAAAATCATCTCCAAATTTGTAACATTAAAAACTAACTGGACAAAGAATTAGACTGAACCAATACAATTACTGTTCCATTTTTTTGTTACAGTAATGTTTTATTACAGAATGTTACTTCATTTTATATTATTATAAAGCTTATTTGTTCAAGTAAACTAAGTAGCCATCTGGTACATTATGAGTATGCAAATATATTTTAAAAAGATTACCTTGGAAAATGGTTGATTTTCTGGAAGTCAGTAAAGCTTCTCAGAGTGTATGGTTTGACATGAGACCCAATCCACATCAAGTTGAAATCAGAGCTATTAGGATGGACCTAGAAAGAAAAAAAGAAAGAAATGTATGCATGTACATAAACAAATAACTCTCAGACACATGAATTAAACTTGATTGAAAATGTCTCATAAACGAAGTCTATTCATTCATAAATGAAGTCAACAAATATTCTGTATGTGAATGGTTAAACATGAGAGCCTTTCAAAACCAATTTGAAATCAGAGCTTTTAGGATTGACTTAAAAAGATAAAAGTTACAGCATATAAATAAGCCCATAGAAAGTTAAAAATAAACATGATGACACAATAAACACAAAATAACGTTACTTTAAATGAAATGAGTAAAGAAACAATTGTCCCTGATTTAACTCTTATTTTGTACCTTTGTACCTCTAGAAAAAAATTTCTCTCACTTTTTCTTTTTTTGACAGAGAAAACTTCTGAAAAACTATATCTTGTAATTTGTTGTATAACTTTTTGATTAGAGCTACAAAAAGATAGGACAGTATAATCTACATCAAATGGAAAAAGTGCTTTAAAAAAAAACTTTTATTTGGCTTATTATTCATTCTAGAACATATTCTGCAGCTGTTCATAACTGTGCTTAAACAAACTTGATTCAATTATCACAATGTAGAGCAGGTAAATATGAAATATCAGTGTCAGTGAGCAAACCTTCTGAGTACTTTATTTAACATTTGCAAATTCCCTTTAATAAAACTGATAAAGTATTAGTACCGGTATGTAAAAATCTAAACCCGGGATTCAATTCTGGGTTTGCCCTACAAGCAATTATCTGCTATTACAATTAATCAATTCAGTGCATAAATACTGAACACATTCCAGTCGATACCAATTTCACAGCAAACTCCTTTTGGTATCATGTACCATTCAACTGAAGGAATTTGGCAATTTAATAATAGAGAAGTCTTCAGTTCATAAAACAGTGCATAAAACAGTGCATACGAGATACATAACAATCTTCAAACATCAGGTAGTAAAACAAAATATTTTCAAAAAACAATGTCAACTGCAGCATACTGTAAAAAAAAAAAAAAAAAAGCTAATCGTCTGCAGAAAAAGTATTTTTCAAAAGTAAAACAAAAAAAGTATATATATATATGTTATATACACAAGACAGCAAAAAGACAGCAAAAAGTATATATACAGTATGTTATATACACAGGTACAGCAAGTCTATGCTCATGTACATGACTGCACCTATGTCCATGAAATATTCATTGCACAGTGTTCCAATTAACATTACCCTACACAATATAATTTCGATTCCTATCCATTAAATTACTACCACCTCCAATCCCATCCAATATTCATACAATAGGGTGATTACTGCCACTGACTGAAGCCTGGGAAGGGCACTTTGTGGTTTCCATAGCAACACATGTAAACACTTACCTCATGGAACCCGTGTTTGTGTAGAAGCTGTCTGATGACTCTGCAGTCAGTGCGGACGATCTTATAGGCAAGGTGGTGCTTTTCTGATGGAAAAACAGAAGAATGGAAATCATAACAAATAATACTAACTCCCTTTTTCTTTTGAGTGAGCGAGTGATCATTTTCATGCAAGAGAAAATGCTCAAGGACTCTCCTATTCCTTCAAATTTCAAAACTTACTTTTAAAAAATTTATATTTTTGTTCTACTTGGCATAACTTACATGTAATACATATTAATTTGGATTCTTGGAATAAATACATGTTCATTGTCAAGAGTAAGTTATATGTACAGTGTATGCTTTAAATAATATTGCATTATTGTGTTATGAGATGATGTACATTGTAGTTTGTACATATTTCATTCACAAGTTACATGTAGTTTAAAGATCTGGGCTCAAGGCATTGATCATTGTTAAAACCCCAAATGTAAATGATATCAAAGTCTTTTTGAAAAAGAATATATATATATTCAGCTTTGTAATAGAAAATCAATCTTATGACCTTTTTAAATTTCCATAGTATTAGTACACATGTTAGAACCCTACATCATATAAACAAGCATCTTCATCCCCTGTGGTTTATCCGCTACTTAATTACAAAATGATACCCTTTTAATGAAGCTTTCAAGAGGTTTCAAACTTTAATGAAATTTGACCATGGATTAATGGAACAAAGGAGTTTGGAAACTGGAAGTGAACAATGGGATCTTTGTATTCCCAGTGGGAGGACAAAAGATGAATGGTGTCTAAGGGTAGAAGCCAGATGTAATGAATAGGGAACCACACTCCAATGTCAATACACTCAGCTGGTCAATACATGGTCATCGATTACATAGCCTTTTAGTACCAACAAGGCACTTCAAGGATGTCAGCCTACATATTTTGTTGTTAAAGAAGCATACTTCTTGTGGTTGTAATCCTATGTGCATACAAACATATGCACCTGTGTAACTAGTTATCTTTATCAATTATTATGTAAGTAAACTTCAGTTAGAAGATATATTATTTTTCAGTACATTTTTTTTGCAAATACAAATGTACGTAGTCACGGGAAATGTGTATGCAGCACTGTACTTATCATATATCTCCATTCTCACTTATTTAAAATGTCAAAATAAATTTTAAAATGTTCACACAAAAAGCCTTCATTGCATTACTTAAGGCATAATTACCTGAGAGTTTTGAAGAACAAAAAACTGTTTGAAATGTTCTCTAGTTTTGCAAGTAGGATTTGAGTTATGGATTACAGAAGCTAATTACAATCATTTACTTGAGCTTTATATTTCTATAAAAATATTTATAATCTTATTTAAACAGATTGTAGACAAAAGTTACATGAATTTTATAGTGTATGCAGAGATGCCAACCTCTTGACTAAAAAAGGCAGACCGAATATCCTAAAAAAAAAAAAAAAAAAATCAGATTTTGGAGAGAAAAATTCAGATTTTCACGAAAACTCTACACTAGTACTAACCCATTGGCCCTAGGCCAATGAAATTTTAGAAAAATGTTTTACTGGTAAGAACGGTCATGTAAAATGTTTGCTCTTTCAATAAAATTTAATGATAACTATATATACATGTAGAAAGGATGGGGTCTTTTTTTATCTATACCTATTTTTCAATGAAACTCTGTAAGAATGGTATATAAAAGCAACATAAAACACACACTCAAATCATCTGATCACTGTACAAAGGGCTTGAACCTTTCATCTATTTTTTACTTGAAAGATCCACTAAAATGCTTTAAATAATCTTGATATTATGTAGAGAGCTCACTACTAATTTAATTTAATTAAGGAATTTTACATAACTATCTTGATCTAAGGAGACACGAACAAACAAACTACTATGTCTCAAATGGCTTTACAGATACAGTCAAACCTGCTTTAGTGAGTAGTGACCACCTGTCTACTGAGACCACATTTCTTGTTTTCCTTGAAAATGGTTTCTCATTGAACATGTACTAAAGGAACCTGTACATAAAGACCACCTGCCTATAAAGACAACTTCTTGTCTCCCTAGGTTTCACTATACCATTGTCCAGGTCATTGATTTATTACCACATGGCAAATTCAATCACACTGCTTTCTTCATCTTACAAAGTCTACCTCCTTTCTCCTGTTAACAGAGAAGCAATTCAACAATAACTGTCTTTATTCCTTTTATTCATTTTAGTTTACAGAGCGACTTCCTATCTTTACAAGCATGTTGTTGCAAAGTGACTGACAACTCTTACTCATCCCTAGGTACAGTTCTTTTTAATGAAGAAAAAGGATAACAATTGGCATCTCACTCACCTCCTGTTGCATAGAGTCGCTTGACCTTGATGAAGTTGCACTCAGGTCTAAACACCAAGACAGGAAGGTTCTTCTTTGGTCCACACCACATAACATTCTCAAGCTTTTCTCTGTTTAAAAATAAACAAACAAAATTATGAGCAGACATACACACACAAAAAAGGTAAAAATGAGCAAAATGCACTATAAGACAAGAAAATCTCCAAGCTTAGATATAAATGCAGATGAGATCAATATAAACCATAATCGGAAATGATTCAGTTACTTCACATGATCAAGTGCAGGGCTACTAATCATAAAAGAGACAGCATATACAGAACCCATTAAGCTGTGCAGCAAATTAGAAACGTAGGAGCTGGGAGCAATTTTGATCCGCATAGCTGTAAAATGCTCTGGAAAATGACTGGAAGAATACCATAAATTGATCAACAACACCCCAATTTCATGAATAAAAAAGTACTTTTCACAGTGCAGCTGTATACCTTCACACTATATTGGAAAAATTCACCAATTGCTTCTCATTATTATGGTATTTTAAAAGATTCACATTCTGCTTACCCTGATGTTCTATCATCGTCATCGCTCTCCTCCTCACTTTCCTCATCGTTGCCTGTATCGTCATCGTTTGAGGAGTTACCACTGTCGTAGGAATCCTTATCATCTGTGTCACTACTTCCACATGTGACATCAGAATCATAGTCATCATCATTATCAGATGATACACTGGACGCCATATTGAATTCAAATTGCCTAGTCCATTAGTGAAAAATAGTGGTTACAGATCTGAAAGTTATAAAGAAAAAGGAAACTAGTATCAATCACGATTTTATGCATCAACATGATCAACTATCAAACAAATGAATGGCAATTTTAACCGATCACCTACTGGAAAACAAAAATTGGTGCACAGCTTGAATAAAATTAACCTAAAAAACTTTCACCCAGCACTCTATGGCCTAACAAAGTATAAAGAAAATAAAGAATAACAGTAATCGCACACACCCAATTCGGACTTGAGTTCCATGCAGGCCCATTTCTATACACGCGCATATGGTGCATCCTGTAGTCTACTCTCAAGTCACTTTTATATAAATTTACAGTATTTTTAAACTTGCTCTCTTTATAGAAGTAATCTTTGAATCTCACATTTTCAATGCCATATTACGACATGGACCTGACACACAGGACAGAATATGGTTTTTTAAAACTATGCCATCTTTAAAGAAATTTTCATTTTTAGATCAGGATTTTTTTGCATTACAAGTCTGTCTGATCGTACGGCTAATAACTTCCTAAGCTCTTTGGAAGTGCATAGAGACTTTATATAAGGACCAAATTTTATTATTATTATTACATGTGTTGCGATCAATTTCCAATCTCAATGTCTCGATACCGCCGCCATGGTTTGTGGATGGATCGCATGAGACAAACTACCCTGGGATATTTGTTCAGCATGTGCATGCATTTAATATGCATGGGTGAACTCAAAACTGAGTTTGTACTCGAGGCCACAAACCACAGCAATTATGTCGCAAACTGGCTTCAAGACATGGACAACGAAAATCAATATTGTCATGGCAATTCCTTTTTTCCAGGAATATTTCAATCAGTAACAACAATACCAATTTAATTAAAATTAGTGGTCGAAATGTATATCAACCACTAGGAAAAAATACAGATGTATTACATGTATAAAATAAATGGGGGAAATCAAATAAGCATATTTAATACTTACTAATAATTGCTAATAATAGCAATTAGTACGTGTACCAAGTTCGTTATACAGAGTTTGCTGAATTTAGCATACATGTACCTCCCTGCAAGCGCATATTACACTAAACGCATGATTGCTCCTATTTATCCATGTATTTTATGTTCCAATACAATGTACGATGGTATGTATTATTATTGTTTAAAAAAAGAAAAGTAAAGCGCATAGAGAACTCTACAAATTATTATGCCTTTCATAAACACTTTTCATTATCATTACTATTATCGCTATTAGCATAAAGTAAGCATCAAATTGAAACAAAATTGAAACGATGTCCGCAAGTGCTCCCTATTCCTGACTTATTTAAACTAAAGCTGCGATGAGTACTGTTGACATTTACTCAAGTACGATTTCTCGTACTTTCTGCCGCTTTTTTTTTTTTTTTATTGTGCCGATTTATGCCCATCCACCGGGCACTGCGCTGGCCGGCCGGCGCTCACCATAATAGAAGATTTATTCATTCCATTCAATAAAAAACATATATGTATATAAAAATAACACAAGTGTAAAAAAAAGAAAAAAATACAAGTTATACAAACATCAGTGTCTAAAAAAAAAATTTTAAATTAAAAAAAAATTAATTAATAAATGGCCGCCGAGTACTCAAGTATCCGCCTGTAAGCCTGGGCAAGTACTCAAGTACCTCATTACACGCTTATGTACAGCCTTAGTTTAAACTTGCCACATGAATAAATTGTATTGACTTGCGGTGGAACGAATGGCTCAAAGGATCAAATGGAGATATAAACAAGCATTTGTAATTAGATCCATCAGAGATCTACCCAGATTCGTTTGTTTGATTGCAAATGACACCCCTACCGACAGGCAAGAGGTATTTTACAGAGACTTTTACATTACGAATGACAAATCCTTGGGAAGATGAACAACTCATAAAAGTAAACAGTGAATTGGGGGTATTTTTTTTCGCGGAATCCATTTTTTGCATCGCCAGCGCGCAGATCGGGAACCCGGGAACCCGCACAGCGCCAAAGAAAAAATGTCTGCGAAAATGCGGACTATCCTCATTTTTTAGGACGAATTACATTTATGCGGACGATCCTCATTCTCGAAATAGCGCCCCTCCTGCTGAATAGTAAAACTAAGAGGACCAATTTTCTTTTCTTTTGATCAGTAGGGGCGCTCACAGATATCCATGTAAACGAGGGCAAATTGTGGACAATTTCTGATTCCATCGGCGCTCTGCTGGTTTCGGGTTCCCGAACCGAACCGAATCGCGCCCTGGCGATACGAAAAATGGATTTCACGTAATAAAATACCCCTAGTTCCCCGTCTACTTTTATGGGTTAAAGCCTCTGTACAAATGAAAGTCAATGTAAAATGCATCAAGAAAATCATTGCGAAATCTGTTTTTCGCATCACCACCACGCGATTCGGAAATACGAAACGTCTGCGAAAATCTGGATATATGTATTTTTGCGGACGTGTTTACAAAGGAGATCATCGTTTGTGCTTTATTCTCGGACCAGCCCCCCCTTCTCAACTGACCAGCGGCAGCGCCCTTTCTGTTGATGGGTGGATTGCCAAATAAAGGAGGTACATATAGGGTGTCTGAACGATTTTTCAATTTTCAATTTGGGATCGTTTTTCACCATTTTTGTTTGATATTTGAAAAAAATAGTAAGCAGAATAATACATTTCAAATTTTAAGTCTATCCGATGTTTCTATCGAAAGATGCAGCCCCTCCAAAACGCTGTGATATTCATATCGATTTGGTCAGTATCGTCGAAAAAAGATGTACACGCAGAGTTATGTTGTTTTGCTAAATTTCACCAAACAGCTGTATCGCGCGATATGCAAGCGTATGCATGTTGCTAAGCTGAATGCGCGACTTGCAGCTTGAGCCACGTTGTCTCCGCGATATGTGCCATTGACTAGTAATAATAATAATAATAATAATAATAATAATAGCTTAATAGTCCACTCCAAATTGTATTAAACCGAAACAGAAATTCTTTTTGCCCAATTAATCGTGAGCCCGGATGCCACTGAGCAAGCGCCAGATCGACGTTGCTATATCCCTTATTGTTGAACGCCAAACAAGGTAGCAACAAGTAACAACTCCCATCGTTTAACGTCTTTTGGTATGATGCGGCCGGGGCTCGAACCCATGACCTTCCGGTTGTGAGGTAGTATGGCTAGCCGCGTACTTTCATTCAGGTTTCGTTCGTACGTGGAGATGTTACGCGATGTAACCATGGTTTGGACTGAGCGGAGCGCACGGCTTCCTAATTAGCTGATCCAACAAATAGGGGGAAGGGTATTGTTAAACTGTAATCCTTTGTGACCCCTGGGCCTGGGGGTTAGCGAAAAAATAAGCGCACAGATATATTCCTTAGGACTGGGACTTCTTATCCATCCGGGCGTCATATCTCAAAAGTGACAAACCTCAGAGTTAGCCAGGACACAATGTTTAAATCGCTGTTTTAACCAAGATATTTTTAGAATTTCGAGATGACCCCCTTTGGAAATATTGGAATTCACCTGCTCTTTCATACGACACCTCATTTATTGAGTATCACCTTCAGGATCGCAACAGATAAAGGTTTGAATCTCGAATTGCATGGTCACGCAATGCACATAGACTGCATAGGGATGCGTGCAATCTCTAGTCTACTATGGGTAGGGTGTCTGATCGCGCACCCGATGTTGTGTGCTAAAATCTTTCCCATAGAGATTGCACACATCCCTATGTGGTCTACATGCATTGCGCGACCAAGCAAAATTGGTCAATGATTTTATGAAAAATTTGAAATTCAAACCTTTATAACAAATGATCCTGAAGGTGAAACTCAATAAATGTGGTGTCATATGAAAGAGCAGGTTTTTCTCCATATTCCCCATAGGGGGCCACCCCCGGAATTCTAAATATATCTTGCTCAAAACAGCGATTTAAACATCGTTTCCATGGTAACTCGGAGATTTACCAATTTCACGAACTGCCCCCCCGAGGGATAAGTTGGGCCAGCTGTAAAGAATATATCCATGCACTTATTTTTTCTCTAGTCCCAAGGGATCATTTGTTACAACAGTTTGAAAATACCCTTGCTCCACGCTTTGCATATCGTGCTGTGCATTAGCTGTGCAGCTTTTGAGCAGAAATTATAACTCTGCGTGAACCACTTTTCTGTCCATTCTGACCAAAATGCTATGAATATTGCACAGTTTTTGAGGGGCTGTATCTTTTGATAGAAACATCGGTGAGTCTTGAAATTTGAAAGGTATTATTCTGATTACATTTTTTACTCCAATATCCAACAAAAATGGTGAAAAACGATCCCAAATTGAAAATTGAAAAATCGTTCAGACACCCTACAGTATGGGGAGAATTTTAGCACATAACATCGGGTGCGCGATCAGACACCCTAGTACATATTCAATTCAAAATAAGAGTGGTTTCCCATAAAGTGACAGAATAATGGGCATGTTTTACTATACAGCACTGTACGGGTAACCACCATGCATGAACACAACCAGAAACAAGTTAGTGCAGCTGCAGTCAGTGAGTGTCAGTCAGTACCAACTCCTCCGATTCGGTGCCTACGCGCTACGCCAGGGCCGCGGCGGGACGACACACACACACTTACAGTTACAGAGATTGGCGGCGATCACTGCACTGCAGCTCCACTGTTCATAACTCCAACATTCCAAACTGCATAGCAGCCAACACAGACTTGAACAGACGCCAAATAATCAGCGATGTCAAAACGTTCAAAACTACATTGAAATAATTCGATAGACAAGGAAACTTTGCTTTTTATGATTATTAAAATTCAAATTAACAAAATCATACCTTGGTTCCACATGTTAAACTTGCAAAAGCTCAAAATTCTAGCCTTTTCTTTGGGTTATGAGTGTTCAAGACAAAATTTGTTGTCACGGCAATTGAACAGAGCATGCGCAATAACGACAATTACTGAACTAAGCTGAAGCAACCATCCAATACCACCGTGATTAAAGCACTGAACCATATCAATTTCTTACATCTTGATTTTGTTGTATTTTGCCATCAATTTATTCTCATCAACAAGGGAGTGCCGACCTGTACAAGAGTGGGGATGTGCGTGGATAAAAAAGTCTCCTCAAGACAGAAACATTTTGGTTTGGTATTTTTTTTGCTTCTAATAAGAGGGGGAAAAAAAAGACCATTAATTCTCTCTCTCTCTCTCTCTCTCTCTCTCTCTCTCCCTCCCTCTCTCTCTCTCTCTCTCTCTCTCTCTCTCTCTCTCTCTCTCTCTCTCTCTCTCTCGGGCCCCACCCTCTTTCTTTTTCTCTCTCTCTTTTATTGAGTTGTTAGTCTGCAGTATATGAATGTATCATACATGTAAATGTATTTTCAATGGCAGGATGCCTGCTGCCCTGGGATGAAGGTCGGAGATGAACGTGTGAAAAGAACATTTCACCAAAATAGTATTGACAAATTAATACAGACAAAATTCTAACTATTGAACAACCAGGAAGCTGTAATGAATGGAGATACCGTTTCGAAAGAATTTTCCGAGGGAAAAATATTCAAGATTAACCTGGCTTAACAAAAAGAAATGTAACCCTCTCCAACCTTCATTTCCATCAACAGCTGTCCATATCAATGCACAGTCCTTCTCTGGAATTCCAAATAGTACGAAATGTTACGTAACGCCATCTGCTTCCCTAAGTTCTCTATTCACTCTTTTGCAAATATGCAAGCATCGAGCTTTGAAGCCATGCGTGGCACCGAAAAATTAAGTCATGTTCAGTGAAGATGTATTTAGCTATAACATATAAAATACAGAATTAACAGCATAAGACCATTGCAACTTTATATTAGTCATCAAATGCTTTTTCTGTTCTCCGATAGCTCTACTGAATGCATGGCCATTTCAACCAGCGAAATCGACCAAGAAAATCGTGAGTTAGAGCGAATGAAAGGTTTTCATCATCATGATTTTCTCATCTAATTATTGATATTTTCCGAAAATTTCCGAAATTTGTACATAGCTAGGAAAGTAGTCTAAAGGTTTATCTTCCTAAAGAACTAAATGAAATTGTTTTATATGCTTGCGCATTTATTGATTGAGGGCTAGAAGTTGTCAAGTTATCACCACTATTCACCCCAAATACGGGCCCACAAAGCAAAAGCCGCCGTGCTCGCTGGGCTGGGATGTGTGTGGAAAGGGAGGACCTAGTGCTACTATGGAGCTGTACGGTTTCGGAGGGGGATTAAGGGGATTACGATAGGGGAAACAAAAGACACGCGGTGCCACGGATGGCTTCAAAGGGGCATCTTGGACGGGATCTCCATTCATTACAGCTTCCTGGAACAACAACAGGATTATTTCTTAGCAATTATTAGAAGATGTTTAAAGGGATTAGCTCAAAGTAAATGAACATAAACGATTGATGATCGATCAGCATGATTTACGACTTATACTCAAATGTTGTCTCCCCCGAACTTGATGTTTAAAAGTTTAAACTAAAGTTATTTAAGGATTTTCGGGTTCAACCGGGTATGGAACAATCCCGGCCCCCCCACTCTGGGGTCGGAATGACCGCATGTGTGTTACCAAAATGTCCGGTAAAGGGGTACTTTTCACAGTGCGACAAAGTCCGCCCGAGAATAGTTAAAAAAGGGGTGTATTTGACTTTTTACCCGCATATTTCTTTAAAAAGGGGGTGTTTTTCTTTTTTTCTCTCATCTCTTTGGACTCTTGGGAAATTATTCAGAATTTAGGGGGTACATTGAGCATTTTTCCGTATTTAGGGGGGTCTCCAAGGCAGGAAAAGCCCGCGAAAAGCCCGCGAAAGGGGGGTTCGGAAATGTTGGCAGTCCTCAGATAGGGGGTGCTTTCAAAAAGAGGGAATTTTTATAAAAAATTAGCATAAGCATACCCTAAATAACACTGAGTGGGGGGGGGGGGCGGGGGAACAATCTCCCCTGATTCACTCGAAAATGCTTCATCCATTAATATGATGTTCATTAACAAAACATGTTCAACAACAACAACAACAAACAAAAAAACAATTCTATCTCCTCCTCCTTATTCTTCTTCTCTATCCTAATTCTTTTCCTTCTTTTTCTTCTCCTTCTTTTTCTTCTTGTTCTTTTTCTTCTCCTTCTTCTCCTTGTTGTTGTTGTTGTTGTTGTTCTTCTTCTTTTCTTCTACGTACTCCTTCTGCTTCTTCTCCTTCCTAATTACTCCTTATTTTTTTGTATTTTCTGTCTTTCATTTCCATTATGTTTTCAATATACTATTGTATTATGAGTCTGTGAATTCCTGATTTTTTAAACTCTATTTAAAATGTGTTTTTATTATTATTATTATTTTTTTTTTTTTAATTATTTTTTAATGTCCTTTTGATCGATGGAAAACTATGCTGATCATGTTATATTTACTGTATGAATATGTTTTAATAAATAGATGGTTAATAAAAATAATCTCAATTGAGAGAAATTCATACATTTATCCTCAAATTGAAAGCTTTCTACTCTTTATTCATACAATATTATTTGTAATCATATTGTCAGAGAAATTTATTTTCTCCCTGTTTGCTTGTTCAGCAACACCTTACTTCGAAACTGACTTTGTGCTTGTCAGATTCAGCAAAGTTACCGCACAACGCAGGCTGCTACCAAATCTGAACACTTTCAAAATGACAGCTTTAGCGAGATTGAAATTAGATGTTATCCCCGCTTCACGCTCACATTTATCGAGCATAATTTTTCTTCATGGTTCTGGTAAGTATTAAGAACTAGGAATTGAAATAGCACAATTTATAACGCTGATACTGATCGTAAAATTGTTACATTAGTCCCATACGTTAACATTTTTGGGTGTTATTTATCTGTTTTTCGGGGGGGGGGGGGGTCAACTTTTAGAAAGGGAAAGATTGAGCAATCCAGGGGAAGGATTATTATCTGGGTCTTATCCCGTTCTGGCATACTCGTGATATAGGCCCCGCAACTGTTTTGAATTGATTATAATTTTATACTAGATCTAGACTTCTATTACTTCAGCCAACTAGAGTAGTGGCTCTGGTCTGCGGCCGATTGGCGGGAACTGCCGATTCTATTTTTATTGGAATACTCACAGAATACTTCAATACCCTCAATAAAGAGTCCATATACTTACTTATTAAATAGAAGTCACAAATATCCTAACTGACCCACAGCGTGGTCAGCATTGACCACGTTTCGAAATGCTTCGAGTTCCCCGGTTTGCGGGCACGCATTACCGGTTTGCGGCACGCGTACGTCACAAAGCTTTATGCGCTACGTCACGATGAAAGCATGTACCAAATTACTACGGGTAACCCAAATTCTCATGTTTATCTGTTGCTACGGTAAATTTGTCAAGTTTTAAACAATTTCACCTTTTCCTCGAATGGATCATCCCATCCGGGGGTAAGTACTACTAGAAACTATCGGGTCATAGCGGGTACACACATCAGCACACATACCATCATACACGATCCCGCATGTTATGTGTGTATTAACACCCCCCGCCGCAAACCAGAAAAAACACGTAATTACGTGCCGGTTTACGGCCACCCCATGCAACTGGCCATGCGGTGGCACAATCAAAATATCTGCGATAGGAGACAGACCACAGCCATCATACTTCCACAAAAACATCAAATTTCACCTCCAATCGGACAAATATCGGACAAATAGAGCTACAATATTGATCTAGTCATGCCTCGATCTCTTAACTTAAAAGTTAGCACCTGCTGGAATTTTCATCGGCGACTGGTGCCGTAGATTTCCGACATCGCTGACGGATACTCCGTACCGACAGGAGCACCTGCTACGGACGTTTTCGGCAAAGCAGAACTTACTGTGGAATCCACGGTAGGTTTCAATGATTATTATCGAGTCATATTCATTTTATTTTTAAAACAAATACCCCTGGCCGCAAACCGGGCGATGCCGCAAACCGGAGACTCTACTCTATACTTGTGATCGCGAGGCCCCGCGCAACGGCTTCGCGCGCACTTCAACACAGCCGCGGGGCCTGTATCACGAGTATACTATACGAGTCTCCTATTCAACTCGCTATATATACTCGTGATATAGGCCCCGCGCAACGGCATTGCATGTTCTACAACACGGACATGGGGCCTGTATCACGACTATACTATATACTCGTGAACAAGGCCCCATCCTGTGCATTTTTAAGACGGACAGCACGGTAGTGGGGCTTCTTTCACCGAAGTATAATTGAGGGGGTGTTTTGAGTTTTAATGAATAAAGCTGGCTAAATGATTAAATTCATCTTTTAGACCCTATTTTAATATTTTTCCTTTTTTAATATTTTTCCTTTTTTAATATTTTACCTTTTTTAATATTTTTCCTTTTTTAATATTTTTCCTTTTTTATATTTTTTCCTTTTTGAATATTTTGGCCCCCTCTCTTTAAATTTATCTTTTAGTTTAATTTTTTTTGGGGGCCCCCCCCCCCCCCCTCTCTTTAAATTTATCTTTTAGTGAAATATTTTTCCTTTTTTAATTTTTTTGGGGGGCCCTGGGTTGGGATGTGCAACCACCTAGTGGTATAGCTTAAAAAGGCACATTACACTTGCTTGCTTTATTTGCCACACCTTTTTTCATCACTTCTCCTGAGCTATTCATATAGAGCACACATATTCTAGAGAGTCTTGAGTTGATCTACAGCAAAGCTAATTCAGCTTCATCTTAATTCTTGTCCTATTTCTTCGCTTGTTTCTCTACTCGGTTCTGAGGCCTTATTACTTTATAGAGATTATAAGTTTCTTCTTCCTTACTTAATTCGCAAAGAAGCGTCATTACTTTGTACATGGTCTTACATATTCTTTCTACGGGTGCTGTGCAATATTTGAACTACTACTTGTGATATAATATAATGTTCCAAGTATCTATACTCAACAGGTGTTTCTAAGAGACAAGGTAGGAAAGAAATCTATTTCTATTTCTTTTATTTAGGTGATTAAATTCCCTAAACAATAAACAAAAAAGTATGTACCCGGTATTGATAAACTCACATTACGATATCCTTCAACTACCTTTTGATTGGATTGTTGAGAAAAAAACACTCACCGGTTTTTCTTTAACTTAAGAACCTTTACAGAAATATGCAAATCGTTTGATGATCTACATTTGATAATCAAGTTCAAGTTCAGTTTATTTCACATCCAATAAAAACTTACATCATTATAACATTCAAATACAATTATACAAAATGCAACATATATAGAATATAGTAAGAACAAATAAAACAACAAAATAAAACAACAACAGTAACACTAAAAATGATTAATGGGTGGAGTAAGGATGTGAGGGACCAGAAAAGGCCATTGACCTATCTAGGCAGGTTTTTGTTATTTATTTTAGGAGAGTTTATGTATATGTTTCTTTTTGAACAATTTTAGCCCCAAAACTTGTTTTGGGTTATTCGTGATAAATCAAATGGATTGTGACAAAGACTATGTTCTTGAGCTGCTAGTATTGCGATATATCGATATCATGTCCGTCATGGCTTTGTGAAACGGTTTATCCACTTCATGACATCTCCGTAGGTCGCAGACAAAGATATGACTGTCATGGAGTTGGTTTCATGAAACGCCCCCCCCGGTGTTTAATTCAGTGATTGATTGCCAAGAGATTATTTTATTAGTTTACACTCCTTGTACTTGTTAACTTTTTATTTTCTTCCTATCATTTCCCATGTGCACAACATATAGCTCAGTATACTGCAAAACAAATGTGAAACACCCATCCATACAGGGTTGTCTAGGAAATAAGAGTGATAACAATATTCCAAAATGAAATTTAAAATTTTCAAATAACTTTAAATATAAGTGAGACTTAATTTTTCTACCTCCTTTTAAATAACTTTCAGGGGAATTGAGAAGAAATATTTACATCTGAACAAATTCTTTTTTGTGTTCTTCTTCTCTCTATCATTTTGAATTGAATGTAGGAGACACATCAGAAGGATTGCAGGAATGGCTGTTCAGTATACTTGGGAGAAAATTCTGCCTACCACATTCAAAAGTCATCTTCCCTTCTGCTCCCCTGAGGTAAGAAACTATTAGACTGCAATGATTTCTCATGCCTTTATGTTTAAAATTTATCCTGTGATTCTCTGATCACAAGAGACTGTTATTTAAATGTTCAACAGTGCCTTCCTGTTAATCATGAAATGTACAGCCAGTCAATCTACAAAGGCTAGATTACAAGCACACATACTTCTGATATTAGTACTAATATATTCTTTGAGCTGCACTGGCCTTGTCACTGTCATCTTACAACAACAAAAAATGGCCCACAAGCTGCCTGTGGGTCTTTTTCTTTTTTTTAAATTTTTAAAAAGCAGAAGTATGTGTGCATACAATTAATTTTTTTTCTTCAGATTGGAATACCTATGACTATACTGTACCCTTATGTAATCCTTCATATCATGACAAGTGCACCGTGAATCGTGTTAAAGAGTAATCTTAGATTATTTCTGTCATTATTATGTTGTGATGTTTGGTATACTTTTTAATATCAATTATCATAATGTCATATTTCCTTTCCACAGACCTTACACTCCGATGAATGGGGCTCCTAGCACTGTATGGTTTGATCGTAAACAGATATCACAGAATGCACCTGAAGACCTAGAAAGCGTTGATCCTATGTGTGAAGAGATTAGCAAGGTTATCCAGCAAGAAGTGGACCAGGGAATCCCAAGGAATAAAATCATTGTGGGTCAGTATCAAAGCCAGTAGATGTCAATTTATGCAAAATCTTGCACCAGACTAAGAAGGGGAGTTTACTGTGCTGTAGGAATATGCCTATTCCTGTCTTTCCCTCCCTCATTTCAAGTACTGTAATTGGAAAAATACATTTAAAATATTTTTTTCTTTTTCTTTTGATTTTTTTTTTTTTTTGACAGGTGGATTTTCGATGGGTGGCTGCTTGGCCTTGCATGTGGCATATAGATTCCAAAGGGAGCTAGGAGGAGTGTTTGCGCTATCAGCTTTCCTCAATAACAACTCCAAAGTTTATCAGGTTTGTATCTTTCATTTAATAGACTTGAGGGTTGATGTATGTACTTTTCATTTTTCTTTTTTTTTACAGTTATGGATGATTAATAATATATTCTTCATATTTTGCATATTCCAAACAGAATTGTTCTATACCTTGGTTTGTAGCAGTTGACTATTCCATTCCCTGTGTCATTATCTGACTTCTGTTTCACCCA
Organism: Strongylocentrotus purpuratus; assembly: GCF_000002235.5. Taxonomy (NCBI): domain Eukaryota; kingdom Metazoa; phylum Echinodermata; class Echinoidea; order Camarodonta; family Strongylocentrotidae; genus Strongylocentrotus; species Strongylocentrotus purpuratus. Next base: position 23,214,558 of record NW_022145611.1, read on the forward strand.
ATCAATGCATGTCACTTGTATCTCTATATTTATTTTGTATATTTTCATATCTTCTATCTTTCTCTCTCTTCACTATGATTTTGCCTCCCTCTCTCATTTCTGACATTTGTATGCATGTTGTTATACTTCTGTATTATCATAATCATCTTTGAAATACTTGAAAACTAAATTATTCTTGTGTTTCTTAGAAGTTTTGTGAAGTGTTAAAACCTATTTTCAAATTAAATTAACAATCATCAGGAGAGAAGAAGCACTAGGTTGACATTTAAAAGCAGGCTTTACTACTTCAGCCAGAAGGGATTAGACCGCTCAGTGAGCCAGCGAGGTCAATGTGACAGGTGGCTATCTCATTAACTCAGCTCTCATTTAACATAAGAAAAAGAGGATCATGGGGGACCAACAGGCACCGATTGGGGAAGTTTTTGATATAGAGGGAACAAGTAGCTACAAGTAGGACAGTGTGACTTTAATGTATTGATCCTGCAAATTGATTTCTTTGTTGACTTGTCAATATACATATAGTGTATATAAGTAATGATTACTTCTGGGGTATTTTTTCATTTATTTGTATTATATTTGTATCTCTTTGTGTGAAGTTATACATTTAAATCAATATTCTTTTATCTCTAACCTAATGTAATACCAACATCAAGTCACAATGGAGGCAATATACTTTGAATACATAATTATTTAATCCATTACAACACATGCGCATACAAAGTAGACTTTATTTACACTTCAGACACAAAACATACACATCACAGAATGATTAGTATTTCAGACATTAAAGAAATATATTACATCACTTCAATATGCTGCTATTGGCAAACTTAGTCCTCTGGTGTAACACAATATTAGGGGCGAATTTATTTTTGGCATTTATTATTTTCATTCCCTCAGTTTGGAATGATCAACAATGATATTATATCCTGAGAAAAAGACTACATTCATATATGGAATCTAATATCAGTCTCTGCTATTTCATGTATACTTTATAACTTAAACTTTAATTTCAGTATCATATTCACGTTTGTTAGAAAGCTTTTTTATTCTTCATCCTTGTTCTAACCAGCCTCACATTATATCAACAGCAATCACACCAGTGTTGCATAGAAGTAGTAAGCTTCAAATAAGTCATATCCATCTTGCCAGTTTAAAATGTCATTGCAAATTAGAAAGCAAAGTATATATATAATTGGTATATTGGGAGACTTTTCTGCTTTAACCAATTCAGCCATTTATCACGATGAATCTTTTGTTTTAAAAGTACCATTATATTATGAAATGTGTGTAACTATTGATGTTGAGTAGATCTATGCAAAATTTAATGAAATTGTTCTCATTATAGTTCTGAATTCCCTTTATAAATAGTCATTAGAAAGACTCCTCACTGCAAACATGTTCTAGATGCGATAAATGTATCTCTGCACTTTTTATTTTGTTTCAGGATCTTGCATCACCCGATTCCCGAAGGCCTCCCCTGTTCCAGTGCCATGGGCAGGTTGATCCATTGGTCCTCTATGAGTGGGGCGAGACTACAAAGGACCAGTTGACCAGGGCTGGAGTCACCTGCCAGTTCCAGAGATATCCCAGACTCTACCATGAGATGAATAAAGATGAGCTGGATAAACTCCAAGCATGGATTGAGCAGACATTGGAATCATCATGATAGCAGATTAAATCAGATTTAATTCTTATTTTAGAGTGAATGTATTAGTATCTTTTTAGTAGAAGAATATCATAGAGGCATTTTTGACAAGAATATCAACAGTTATCATGATCAATAAACTTGGACTTTCGTGATCTGATTTATTTATCATTCATAGCATTTTGGGTGGTCCCTAAATAGTAAGATGATCCAAAAGTGTCAGCGGAGAATGTTTATTCAGGCTTTTTTACTTCTTCAAATCAATTCTCCCCCTTAAGACGCTATGCACATCCCCGGTATGAAGACTTTTTTTACAAAAGTGATGGTAAAATCACTTGGATAATTTTGAAAAAATTGAGTTAATCGATCTGATTCAGAATCATACTACCCCGAGAGAGCAGATTACCTGAAAATCTTGTTGCGCTTTTGCCTCATTGCTCTCCAAAATTTGAGTATGAGAATTTGCATTTTGATCAGTAAATGATCGAAATATATCATTAACAATTAATTGTTTTCATATTAAATTAGTGCTCCAATATTTCTAGTTGAAGGCCTTTGCCTGTATTATACTACAAGTTGTCAATAATGAGCAACGATCTTGACATCCTACTTTAGATGCCTGCTTTCAAGTGATTATATTTATTTGCATTCACTATTTATATAGCTCAAATCTCGGACAAGTTTGACACCTTAACACTTCATGCAATATTTCTCTGGCTCATGAAAATTTATAACTACAGTGTATATATATTATTGTATTTTTGCTGAGTGAATGTGATACTATGAAATTTGATGGCAGGTTTTTATGTATTTCTGTGATGAAGTCATAGGAAAGGTTGTAAGAGAAATTAGTGTATTAGAGATCACAAATAAATTTAGAAACAATAATTTTACAAATATTGGAAGACGTAGCATTTTACTTTCATTGTGTTGTGTAATGAATGGACGAATCGATTGCAAAATTGTTTCTTTTAACTATAAAAGGGAAACATTTTACAATAGGCTGAAATGCGGTAAACCAACCTAAATTTTTCCACAATTTTAAGAGGATCCATTATGTAATGCAATATATGGAGTTTGTATTTTAAAATGGGCAAGCATGAAATAATATGCAGAAAAGAGAGGTATAGTTTATTGAAATTTATTTTTAAAACATGAATGCAGCAAAATGCAGTTTAGTTAATATACTGCAATATAGCTTTAGTGGAATCTGGGTAAAAATGTATAATTTTGAAAGGTTTTTAAAATGGTGATGAAGTGTTCATGTTTGAGATATTTCAAGCCAGAGTTAATGCCCTTCTGGCTCTCTACATTAAAGGCAAACATTCTTTGCAAAAACTTTATACATAAAAATATGAAAGAACACATTTTAACTTGCATATGGTAAAATGAATTTATTCATGAGAAACAATTCCAATGGGTCTTAAATGTAGCGAGAAGAAATAATATATTTTTCATTCGAGCAAGAGAATTCATTTGAAATGAAAACAGAGTTGATTACATTTCATATAAACAAAAATTAAAGACAATGGTTTTGATGTTGTAAATAACAGCATACCTAATACTCTCTTTAAGTTATAACTGTCTACGTCTGATGGAAATTGTACATTTCAGTCCTTTTGAGATGAATGTTGACGTACAACAATTTTAATTTTGACAAAAGCAATGGTTGGCATTATAAGGACATCAGATTGCTAAAGATATTAATAAGATACACATGCACAGTCAACTATACAGTATTGTTCTTTGTAATAGAAAGCTGTGGGGTATTTATAATGCAAATGATAAGACTTGGGGTACATGAAAGAAGAAGGACTTTTAAAAATAGACTAATATAAAGCTTATTCATATACATACATCATATAAAACTCTGTCATCCACATATATATAGTCAGTAAATTCTCACTGCACTAAATATGAATAAAAAAAGCTCTGCATAATAGACAATGCTAATATCAAAAACTGCATTTTTCAAATTGCCATTATTTGATTTCAGATTATAAAGGATCAAACGGATTGCTTGAAAGCCCATTTTCAATCTCTTCATTCTTCAAGAACACCTGCCACCTGTTATTTTTTATATTTCTCTTATTACATTATTATTTAGCAAATAGAATTACAAACAAGCATTGTACAGATGGCTCTTTAACATCTGTCTTTAGTGATGATCACTCTCCACTATCTTTGGTTTGCTGATATAAACCTAGTTAATCCAACAATGACATATACTGCAGAACAAATTTGGCAGTAATAATAATTGAGATGTAGGTTGTATGAGAAGCAATTTGCTAATGTTCGTTCATGAAGTTTATGAATGAATCTTATCTATGTAAGATTCTTGTGCCAAAATGAAAGACAGTGACTAAGATGCCCCAGTAGCTCATTACTTTTGGATTTTCATATACTCTTTATAATGTTCTTTGTAAAGCTACAGATTCTACCTCTACTTCTTCAAAAGACTTTGGTATGCTTTCAAGGGGAAACGACAGGTCTTTATTGCTTGATCTGATCTGGACGGAACTGCTCAGACATCAGCTTACTAGTCTACACAGTTCACAATACTAGACACATTGTACGGACTTCACAACTACACGGCTCACAAACACAGAGAGGGCGACATTCGTATACTGCTTGCATGTAACTTCAAAATTTCTTTGATCACATAAAGACATTAATATTCACACCAAACTCTATGCAGTCTGCATTATATACACTTTAAATCTGATGAGCACTAATCAGAAAGTACATTCTAGAACAAACACGACACCATGGGTGTCAAATGTATAAATATATCCCTTTGTTTCAAAGTGTAATATATCTCTCATCAGAGCCAGGAGCTAGCTTCGGAGTAATTATATGCGACTGCTAGTCTTGGTTGCACATATTACAGACCTGCCAACCAGTACGATTTAGTCGTATTTAGTACGATTTTTAGAAGCAAATACGACAGTACGATTTTCCTTAATAAAATACGATTTTCGAAAAAACAAAAAAAATTATTAATATTTTGTGTGTGCGTCCGCCATTTTCAATGGCAAAATGTCCATTCTGTCCTTTAAAGTATCCTACAAGCATCTCACATCAGCAATTTGGGGATGTTTATTGGTTCATCGAACACACCAGTCGTGATGAAATAATGCATATTCAACCAATGATCATTAAAAAAAAAAATTCTTCCTGTAGGTAGAAACTGTAAGAGGCATTGATCCGCGTAACAATCCGTTTTTATTTTCAAGAATACAACTTTTGTCAGTAAAATACAACTTTTGACACTAAAGAATACAGTTTTTGAACTACAGAGGTTGGCAGGTCTGATATTATGTAGAACTGGCTAACTGTTCCGATGACTGGGAATGAGCTTACATCCCCTGCTAAAGAGATTTTTATTTGCTGAATGAATCAACTTCACAGCCTTCTACAATCCACAGGAATCAACCTTTTGAGGTGGAAAAGGCTATTGCATTCCATGAATAAGTTTTTATATACAATCAATCACACAAATCCTATATGTACCATTGCACACGTCATCAGGAGAAAGACTTGAACAATGACTTTGGGAAACAGCGTTACATGTTTTTTTTTCTCTTCTCCTTCCTAATAGCTTGTCTTAAAATTCGCATGCCTATCTGAATTCCAATCCCCTCCTTTAAACAAAAAATCCAATGCAGATTATTTAGAGATTTATGCACATGAGAGAACATTTCAAATACTGATCTGATTTATGAAAGATGGATTATTTCCGGAACCATGGCAAGAGTTACCCATTGACTTGGTGAAGAAGTCTTAAAAGCTTCAAGGCTACATGTAGTGCTGCATGAGTGAATTCTTGTTCCGTTATAAAAGCAGGGCTCTACACACATTTTTGTTCACACGGTAGGGTTGCCATTTTAGGGTCTGTATGTATGAGCCCCGTGTTAATTTTCAATTTTTGCAGATGCAAATAAAAAACACATTTTGAAATGTTGGTGTCCAGAGTGAAAATTTGGTGACCCCACCCCATAGCGTTGAGCCTTGTAAGCAAAAGTGAAGGTGTAAAAGAAGTACTTTGATATTGGAAAGTTTTGTGGCTCATGTTTTGAACTAGTGAGAAAATTGGATGGCTTAGCGTTTGAAAGAAGTAAAGACAACCTACACAGTATCTCAAGGCAGTGAGATTGCTTCGAATAATCGATCCTGGGGAGGTATATATGTACTAGGTGTTTGTGCTGAACAAAGAGCACTCAAGCCACAGATCATTTCACACATTATCTCTGTTTCTCTTTCACCTATAGTGAAAAAATAAGAGGTGGAGTGTTTTAATTTCTTTGGTTCTTTCTTTAACGAGGAAGAATTAGATCGTAAAGAATAGAGAAAAGTGAAAGTATTGACATGTATCACAATGGTTTTGGGGATTCCTCCTTATAAGTAATCTGGAATGAGGTAAAGTCTTCATAATATTCTTAACAGCCTCCAAAACATGACAATTCTATGAAAATACACTTATATTCAAATCTGTTGCAACCTTACCAATTCAAAAAGGTACACATTCATGATATGTTTTGTACTACTGAACATGCTCAACATAAATCGTGCCTGCTTTAGTCATATATGTGGTTACTGACAACAACCTAGTTAGTGAACATTATTATTGTAAATCATTAAAAATCTTTAAAAGTAATTACAATATTGTAAATGCATGTATCTTTTAAAAGACCTAAAAAATTGACTCCATGATGATATTTAAAGATAAAAGTTTGTACAAATACTTCTTACACCCTTACTTACGACTATCAGATTAACAGAAATGTCTAAAAGCCGGTTTCACAAGACATCACGAGAAACCATAATACAATGACATGTCTCTTATTATAAATCTAAAGTATACAACCATCAAATATATACAAAAAATACACAACTTATTTGCCATTTCAGAAATCATCAGAAACGATCATATTACATGATTTATTTCATTTATACACAGCAATGAGTTCATTGAGTTGTCTTAAAATTGCACTGCATATCATCCTTTCTTCAGATGCAGTGTGCTTGTGACCTACTGGGTAACCTCCTCATCCATATTCAATGTATAATTTCCACATTACGTGTATTAATATTACCACATTCCCGTTTTTAAAACTGCATTTCCGATCGATTTCCATATATTTTGACAAGAAAGATCAACCTCATCAATCATTTAATTACAGGCAGAATCTGCCAGAGTTGCTTCATTCTATAAATATTCAGGAATCTGTTCCTGTACAAATTATGATCCCTCCCATTAAACCCTTTGCCTATGGGAAACGGGTAGTTTCCTCTATGAGGCGTATGGGAAAGAGAGATTTCGGCAGTCAACTGGTTCAACATTTCCCAAAGAAGATTCTGAGAGTACCCTGTAGTACTTTAACAAATAAAAGTAGCAAATTGATCAGTACATAAAAGTCTGCTAGTACAGTTCACTTCCCTGTACAAGGGGATAATATTAGCAAATATTGAGAAAAAAATGTACATACTTTTCATTGCCATTTAATTGCTTTGATTACTTCAAAATTTTAAAATGGGGAGAGTTGCTAAACTAATAAAAGATCCCTCCCTTCTAAAAGTATGGAATAATTGACTGCGATTGATGTCTATAATGTATCTCCAAAATTTCTCCCATTTCAATAAAATTTAAATACTGAACAGGATCCTACTTCAGTTTTTCTACAGAATCTTCAGTAAAAGTACTGCCATTATTATAACAATCACATACTTTACAGTATATACTACATACTACGGAAGCTCTGCTTGCATAATTAATAATCAATAGGTACCTTTATCCCTGCCTGAGCAAAGCACAACCTGTTCTTATTCTTGAATTATATGACACTTCTCTATATCTTCTTCAAACTTAAACCGACGAGGGGGAGTTCCTGGGGGCATTATCTTGTGGTTCATTTAGACCAGACTATTCATGCATTTACATCTATGATACTGCATATAGAGATATAGAAACAATGGCGGCCCCTCCTAAACCATCATTCCATTTGATTATTCAAAGAAAGTTCAGATTTGCTTTGGATTAAAACCATTTTGAGAATTGCCCTTAGTCATATAAGGGGCATTTTTAAAGTCATTGGATGCATTTACATTGTAAACTGTGGTGCCAGGTTGGGGGGGGGGGGGGGAGGCATGTTTTTAAATGTTTAAGTTTTACAGACTTTGAGCATTTTGTAAGACCCATCTGTTGTCCACCTGGACTTGCAGAGGATTGATTGCACGCACTATCAGAAGAACCTGCTATCAGGTGTATTTCTAAAAGTTACTCCATTATTCAGGTACATCTCCCACCCCACCATCTTTAAACATTGAAATGGTTTTACAAGGTGTCTTATACATTGAGGTTCACATCTTGCATGTTGGCATTGCCATTGTTCTCTGTGACCTCGTCATAGGAAGGTGGAAAGCTGGTTCCGTTCTCACCGTGCGCATCCACCTTGATCATCTCCAGGTCTGGCACCTCCTCAACGACCTCATCGTTGCTCCTCAGGTGGGTCAGCCTGGGAGTGGTCAACATCGTCCAGCGCTGAAGATAATAAACAAGAGAAAAAGAGAGAGGGAGAGATATATATTAAACAAGATGTATTAAAGCCCATCTGCACTAGTTTGGCTAGAAGGGATTAGACCACCCAGGAAGGTCACTGACAGGTGGTTATCTCATCAACTCAGTTCTCAATTAACATAAGAAAAAGAGGATCATGGGGGACCAATGGTCACCGATTAGGCATTGTTTTCTCTATGAGGGAGCAAGAAGCTACAAGTAGTACAGTGGGCCTTTAAACAAGATGTATTGAAACCTTTCATAAATCATTTCTAAGACTCTATTAGACATTTTCTGAGCATCCATCCGTAGTTAGTCCTGTTCTATAGTTCACACAAAACAAGGTCAAAATGGTGACCGATAAGAACCCCGGCCTGCTTTCCAGGAGTCACATACATAGAAATTTTTTCTTGCCTAGGGAAATGAGAGACACATGACGTCGGTTATGAGATATCATATCTAGCTTACAAAGTATGTTGGGTGGCGCCTGCACATACAAGATCACTGATACTATGTTTATCAGCTCATGCTCCCTATCTTACCTTCAAGTACTGATGACTTGTAAGGGATACCTGCCATAGCTATATCAGTATGTTGATAGAGTCTGACATGAATGTATCAGGTATGTTGCACAGTGATTGGGTCTGATCGAGTGACTGGGTCTGAGATATGGTACCGGTATATGACGTTCTCTTTCGAGCATGATAAACATCACACCTCTGCACATTTATAATGATTGCTTTTCAGACTTATAACTGATATAAAGGAACACTTGCCCGAATTTTAGATCATGAATCAGAGGGCCAACCCTTTATCTAACTCTAAATCTAATCTGAAACCCAATATCTTATACACCCGGATCAAATGTCAGATTGACCTCAATGCTTTCAGAGATCCCTTGCTGTTCAAGATAAGCTGAAGTAAGGAAATCATCATCTGTGAATATCTTTAAATCAAAACTGAAAGCACATCTTTTCAATTAACTGTAAATCCAAGCATATCAGGAGCTCTTGTAGCGCAGTAGAATATATACTTAATGTTGGATAGTTTCTGCGCTCTATAAATGTATTGTTATTAAAACAGAAACATCACGAAAGACCTATGATTGGATGAGAGGGTCAACCTTATACCTGACCCTATAGCTCTAACCCTAAACCTTATCTAAACTTACATTACAACCCTATCCTTACATCTCTGACATACGACAGAAATATTGTCTCACCTCTTTGAGAGAACCCTTGCTGTTGAAGATGAGTTATAGCAGAAGCATCATGAAAGACCTATAATTGGATGAGAGGGCCTACCTCATACCTGACCCTAACCCTAAACCTTATCTAAACCTACATTACAACCACATAATACAGAAATATTGTCTCACCTCTTTGAGAGAACCCTTGCTGTTGAAGATGAGTTGATAGCAGAAGTAAGTCGGAGGGCAGATCATGGATGAAAGTGACATCATCCAGCCAATCATGTATCCCCACCAGGGGTACACGTAAACATCATTGTACTTCAGAGGTTTGTATTCCACCAGACTGAAGATGAAAATAGCCTGGGAAGGAAGGGAATAGCAAATAAGAAATATAATTACAAAGGTAAGGCTGATATACATTTCACACATGGATAAACATTTTTTCTATCTATGAAAATAGATAAGAGGGGAATATCACACGAGAAAATAAGATTTTAACTTTTGATAATAAATGTTGGAAAGTTGGTCCATCTTTTTAATACTGCTCTTTCCCCTGCCCCTCCCCCTCTAATCCTGGGGGGGGGGGGGGCAGTATCAAACAGATCAAATACTTTGAACACTTAAAAGAAAGACTGTCTTTGAAAGAAAAGAAAAGGAAAGAAACAAGAGTACTTTGGTGACTACTTCACAACTGCTGTTTGAACAACACTTACCATAGCAAAGCATGGAGTGGTTATCATCCAGGTTAGCCTCAGATATTGCCCACAGCAAAATAAAGCTCTGAAGTCATGCATTGTTTTGAAGTTCCCTATGAACCTGTCAGCACCTATACACGTACAAAAAAAGAGAAGAGATATATATATATGGGTTGTGTCATTAATATGGAGAAAATATAAGAGGTCTGGAAAATTTGTGAAACATGTCAATGATATTTGGACATTTTAATGACTGCTACCACCATGACATATTCAGGATTTGTTCATTTTATTGTAACTACTTACCCCACGTTTCAAACGTTGTATGCACTATTATAAATGTTACCTTGTTTGAACAAAACTTTATATAAAATAATCCACATATCTTTGATTTCAATGCATAAATTCCCGCATAACCAATCTTCTGTCATGAGAGGCAAGTGCTTCTAAAGAATTGTAATGATGTACAATATTTACCGGGAGCACCGGTAAATTTTGATTATTTAATTTGCTCAAAAGCATAATTGTTTTAGGGGCTAAATTTTTTAGTGCTTTTAATACATTCACAGGGGCATCCAAAATATCAACATTTTAAAGAATTAGTATCCATACAATTTCCCAAAACTTTGCAATATCCTTAAATAGCGCATAATTACCCCAGCTGTAGCTGAGCTGCCATGAAAGGGCGATAAAGCATTCAGGGAATATTTTCCTAACGGAGACCCATTTACTTCACTTGGGAGTGACAAAAGTTGATTAATGTCTTGCCAAAGGACATTAGTAATAACTTGTAATAATGAACTTTCTAAACTTAGTTGCACATGGGGGTTTAGTTTATGGGTTCTAGGACAACTATCCCCTGGATTACCAACCTGGATAAAGTACCTCCCATGTACCTCCTTGTAATGTGTGGTGTACAAAACTAACAAAGAGGTAGATTGTTTGGAGGAATTGCCATGCAAGTAGTTGTTTGTTTTTTTGTTTTTTTTGGGGGGGAGGGAGTTTTAGGTGTCGTGGTCAAGTGGTTAAGTCGCTGGAATGTCGATCACAAGGTCCGCAGTTCGAGACCCGCCGCGGCACTAATGTCCTTTGGCAAGACATTGATCTACATTTGCCACACTCAACCCAGGTGATGTAAATGGGTACCTGGCAGGAATTAATTCTTTGAAATGCTAGAGTGCCGCAATGGCAGTACAGCTAAAGCCTGGGTAATAATCTCCAAGTTTGGAAGCGCTTAGTGATTCTAATAAGCGCTATATAAAAACTGAGTATTATTATTGGGGTAAGTTGTTCTACAGGTGTTATAGTTGGGAAGGGTGGTAGTCCACAGGGGTATGTGGCTATTTATTCTGATGCAAAGTTCATCTTCTACTCACCGTAGACCCATCCTATAGCAACACTTTCAAAGAAGGATACAAAGAGAAGTGCAGCGCCGCTGGCTGAATAGTTGTCAAACAGCTGGAATACATACATTCCTCCCTGCAAAGAAAGGAAATGACAGGTAGCCAAGGTAAACATCAACATTAGTCCACATATCAATCATGCTTCCAGATAGCAATACCAGGCCACTAAACAGGAAAGAAGCATGGCGGATCATGCCACAAGAACAACAGTCCAGATAACAGATTTTTACAACAGAGTTAAAAACAAGAATAGTGTTTTGGATGCTGTTAAAAGTGAAACATTGTAATCTTCCGTCTAGTAATTTTAAGCTTTTTAAGAAAGAGCAACTTTACACAAATAAACGCCCTTTCTATTATGACATTCGACCATATGTTCTCACTTTTGTCTCAACATATCTGAACCCTTTCCAAGTAAATAGGGGATGTGACCGACAGTCAATGCAATCAATATGACACCTATATTACATGAGGGACAAAACCACTATGTAAGATCATGCTCCAGTGGCAAGTACTCTATGGTCAAACCCTACACTAACCTAATTCTTAACATTAACCCCAGACCAATCACTATACCTTACACTACCAACTTTAACCTATATCTTTAAGCAAAATAAATCTCTGAGCAATTGTCACCAGAGTTTATATGTATATGGGGCAACCAAGTCATCATTCAAGGTCTTAAAGTTGAAAAATTCAACATTTTGTTGTGTGATTGACTAACCATGCTTCCTTATAAGATCATACTGATATATCCCTGGGTATATAGGAAATCAATGAACCATTAAAATAACTGATATATGGTTTCCAATATGTCCAGGAAGTATCATTGTCAATGCACAATTAAAAACAGATTCTTTCAACACATACCCCAAAGTTGAAAGAACTTTGTACCAGGTTATTTACATTTGATATGCCCAGGTTCCCCTTAACTGAACGTGACTCCTTTAATAATTTTCACTCTCACCCTAAGATCTTTTTACCCTTCAGAGGCTTTCAAAAGAAATTGCAACAAAACAATATTCAATCATGAATAGAAATTCAGAGACTATTGGTCACCCTGTGGTGGCTTTTTTTTAAGAGTCTTCAGATAGTTCCATCCTCAGTCCAAGTGAATTTAAGACTTGCCTCACTCTCTATCACAAACATCCCAACTTTTGCAACTATGGTTTCATGGACAATCCTGAAATTCTATGACAAGTTCAAAACCCTGTTAAGCTTACTCCACAAACCATGTTCACTCTCAGTCTCTGTTCTAAAGTTCTTGATACTCTTCACCCTTCGACTCCTGAACATTCTAATTCCTATAAGATAAGGTTAAATACAGTGAATTCCGGTTTTCAAAGGAAAGAAGTTGAGGTAGAAATGGTAATACTTACATATGTAACCATAGGTAAACCTGCTATACAGAAGCCGAGGCATGTGAAGAATGCAAAGTACTCTCTCCTGCTTCCTTTCAGCAAGTAGTTAGGGAAGAGATCAATGAACGCAGTCACGAAGCCTTCAACACCAACAAACTACATGTCAAAGAAAACAGAAAATAGTATAGAACTTGAGGACTTCTGAACAGTTAGGGGAGTGATCGCTGAACGCAGTCATGAAGCATTTAACACCAGCAAACTAGATGTCAAATGAGTCACAGAAAAAAAAACTTGAGGGATTTTGAACAGAAATCATGTATTTGTATACCAACAACATAACTGAAATACCGTTGCAGGGTTGATAGGCATATAATTAAACTGGCTTAATGATTTGTTTGGACACTTATGTGCTAGCATGCTCAATGGTACAATTTAAGCTACCTCGGAACCATACAGATATTAAGAGAGTATCTAATATTACAATCAGTCAAAGCTACAATAAACATAGGCAAAACACAGCCTGAGCAAGAGGCCTCAAGACTTCACAATTTGCACTCTCAGTTAATCAATATTTATAGTCAATTTTAATTGATATTCTGGGTATTTGGGAACACTTTTTTTTCTGCTTTGTTTATGAAATATCACTATGAATATAATTATGAAGTTCATTCATTTCTTTCAGCCCTAACAGGGACTTTATTTTGTCCTAAACTGGTAAGAAATTTATGCTTCACAATACCCCCAAACTAATGTGATTTAGAACACTCTTATTGATATTATCCCAAACTAATTTAATGGAATTATAGACTTATAGTTTCTGTGGACAGAGTAAATTTAGTAAGTAACATTAATTTGTCTTTAAATACTCCAAAGTTGTTTAGCATTTACAAATTAAGGGTGACTTCTAGAGAATCAATGTGTCCTACTCAAAAGGTGTATCAATGAAGATTAATAATGCACAACTGCTTTAATAAACCACTAGGCGTATCGCAAGATGCAGGCTTCGTTCAATCTTGAGTTAGGAAAATTAAGCAGCTGAAAAAATGACCAATTATCTAATGCTTTAGAAGTCAAGCTTCTTGTAAATGATGACTTGTTTAATTGTGAACATGTAACCAACGCACAAACAATTTTGGTAATAAATGGCTCAAACCATTTTTATTGGTAAAAGAATTCACAGAAATCTAGTGCTTTGGTAGCTTGCTTGTAAGCTAACTGTACCCTTTGAGGACTTTCTATTTGACAGATTACCTTGACTGTTTCCGTCCAGTTTTAATTGACAAACAGTAGGGCCCATTAAAAGGGTGTATCCAAATCGGCCTAATCAGTTTTTAATACCATGTTCCTGATAAAGATCAGATTAGGACAGCAGATGTGACAGGATCGACGGCTTTTGATTTGACAAATGGACACACTGAGATCTTATTTGTCGGCAATGTATTCAGGGTTACACCATGTAATTCTGTTACAGGAAGAAGAGCCTCAAAAGGGCTAGTGAGCTCCGTTAAGAGCTCTCTGATTCTACAGATATCTTGCTGACATTCTTTTACATATTGTGTATCATTCATGCAACAGGTTTGATTACTCCAATCAAACCAATTCATTTTTTTTTAAGGTGAATCAACCCTTCTTATTATACATCATAATTACATGAAATTTCTCTCCTTAAATCTACTAAAAATAAAAACTGATTTACACACAAGTATAACAATGATCATCAAATGAAAGTAAAATGAAAATGGTCTATCTGTCATGATAGAAAGCAATGACTTGCAAAAAAAAAAACTGATCTGTTGCCAACTTTTCATCCCATGACTATGACTGTGGGAAACTGTTTATTATGCGCTTTATAAATATTGTATTATTATATTCAACAAACTGACACGTTTCATTATTTTCACAGAACAGATCATGCAGTATAGAATATCAATCAAAACAAATTGACACTGAAGCTCTTTGGGGCACCCATAACCCATTTACTCTATAAATATACTTATTCAGATCTCCAAAATAAATGTTAACAATGTGTGCATTTGGGTGTATTCCAAATACAATTTGTTCATTGAATAAAGAGTCGTAACAATTGAAAGATGGACTTTGCTCATATCAAATAGAGTTTTATATTGTCACAAAGGTCAGAAAAATTGGGTATAAATTTTATCTACGGGCATTGCAAAACTAAAATTATCCCCACTCAGCACTATTGGGTTTGATCCACAGGTGGTAGCTAGGTCATGCCAACATTTAATGTTTCTTAAAAATTGATTGATTCACTGATTGACTAATTGATTGAATGACTGATTGAGTAATTGATTGATTGACTGATTGACTAATTGATTGAATGGCTACTTGATTGATTGATTGGTTGATTGATCAATTTACTGATTGAATGGCTACTAGATTGATTGATTGGTTGATTGATCAATTTACTGATTGAATGGCTACTAAATTGATTGATTGGTTGATTGATCAATTTACTGATTGAATGGCTACTAGATTGATTGATTGGTTGATTGATCAATTTACTGATTAAATGGCTACTAGATTGATTGATTGATCAATTTACTGATTAAATGGCTACTTGATTGATTGATTGGTTGATTGATCAATTTATTGATTGAATGGCTACTTGATTGATCGATTGATCAATTTACTGATTGAATGGCTACTTGATTGATTGATTGGTTGATTGATCAATTTATTGATTGAATGGCTACTTGATTGATTGATTGATCAATTTACTGATTGAATGGATACTTGATTGATTGATTGATTGATTGATCAATTTACTGATTGAATGGCTACTTGATTGATTGATTGATCAATTTACTGATTGAATGAATACTTGATTGATTGATTGGTTGATTGATCAATTTACTGATTGAATGGCTACTTGATTGATTGATTGATTGGTTGGTCAATTAATGATTGAATGGCTACTTGATTAATTGATCAATTTACTGATTGAATGGCTAATTGATTAATTGATTGATTGGTTATCTGTTTCTTTGATTGATTCTTTATATTTGGGGCTGTCCATCAGTGGGCACAAGAATGGCAGAGTCTGAATAATCTAGCATCTCTTCCATTTCCTTGATACTGTCAACACGCTACTAATTGACACCATCATCTTTGATTCAAGGATGGCTCAATAAAGTTATCAGGAGCCAGATGATGCTAGGCTATATGCTCATGTTTGAACAAGAGGAGCACTCTGCACTAGTTTGGTCAGGAGGGATTAGACCTCCCTGCAAGGACACTGACAGGTGGTTCTCTCATCAAATCAGCTCTCAATTAGCATCAGAAAAAGGGATCATGGGGGACCAACAGGCATCGTTTGCTATATAGAGGGCGCAAGTAGCTAATAGTAGTGCAGTCCCGCTTTAAGAATTATCACCCTCTCATATTCTAATTATTTCTCTAATTATCAATTACTCACCTGACTATCAATGCCCAGGATGATGAGCATGAAGAAGAAGAGGAAAGCCCAAAGTGGCGCGATGGGCATCTGGGATATACCCTCTGGATAGGCGATAAACACCAACCCTGGACCTAGACGTACCAAGGCACATTTATGGGAGAACAAAGAAAGAGAGAAGATATACCGTCAGAATCTAGGTTGCGATTACTGCATTAGAACGACACTAAAGCTTACAAGTACTGCAGGTTCTATCATTGAGTGGGGCAACGATTTAGATGTACATGATATTGAAGAAACTCTCTAATTGCTGACATTTACGAACACACGCTTTATTTGTGATAGGGTATACCTCTTGTAACGATGTACAAATGGCAGAGGTAAATATGGCAAATAACAGAATATAAAGCGTTTGAGGGAAGCTTGAGTTATAGGGTTAGAAGAATATGGAAGCATGCTCAGTCCGATTAGGGAGGAATGGATCGAGACGTTGGGTCCATGAAATGAAATGGTTACTGAGATGTGTAGTCGGTTTGAAATTATGGATAAGGATCATCCAATGTATGTAGCTAGGTCAGGATTAGAGTACAGGGATAATGAGAGGAGAAGAGCTAGGAGGGGAGAAGAGTAGGGGAGGGGTGGATGAGACAGAAGGGACGGGGACTGGGTTGAGGGGAAATGGTTACTGGATCATTGCCATTTTCTAGAGGGGAAGGGTGGGGAGCGGGAGAGATTAAAAGGGGAGGGGGTGGAGCGGAAGAGATAGAAGGGGAGCGGAAGATCATTGCCATGTCTATCTCTGCCATCTTCACACTGAGCCTGTTGGTTCATGCAAGCTAGGTTACTACTAATGAAGCAAACATACACCAAAACAGACTATTCTCATAATTGTCAACATTGTTTTCACATTTATCCAGGTTGCATGATTGGATATGCAACCCTGGATGTTTCAAAATCATGCTCCACATTGGGAATGGAATGAAGGAATAGTTTGATCTTTCCTATGCAATTTCTTCTACAGACCCCCTTTCAATAAGTAAATGTACAAGCTAGGTTCTGTATAATCTCTAAAATTCTGGAGACAGTTTATACCCACAGAGATAAAAAATTCAGGCACTATCTCTGGAAATATATATAACATTCTTTGTGTAAGGGATGTGAAGGCTTCAACCAATCACTCCATAATAAAGGCCCTGTTCTGTATGTAAAATACAATTTTTTAATGGAAAGTAAGCATTTGGACCTACAGAAGTATTGCTTTTTTGTTATTATAAGAATGAAAAATTGAAATTAAACTCCAACTGGACTGAGTGATGTTTTTCTGCTGGGTATCCCGAATGTTTGGTACGTACTATACATCCCACTTAATCCCCTAAATGGGAATGAATCCCTCATCCGTAGAAAGACCTATAAACCTATCCCACCCAAACCCCACCATGTCTAAAAGACAGCTTGACATCAGATATGACATCAGTATCTGTTTGATTAATCCCTGCATCACACCCCATTCAAGCAAAATGGGGACAAGTCCCGTATTTGTTTAAAGACCTTCCACAGTCTCCAAACCATTCATTTAATAATATATATCCACCACCCAACTATACCAAAATGAGTACATGCATAGATCCCCATCTGAGAATGCATTGCATGTTGATCAAGTAAATATAAAGCTGAATGTATCACACAGGTACATGCTTGCCAACACATGGAAACAGAGAGATGGTGAGAGCTTCAAACAAGGTGCACAAAGTGCTATTACAATCTATCAAATTTGGGGGAAATAACAAATATCTTTGTCTTTTTCCTAGAGGGTCACAAACTATACAGCAAATATGAGGAATCACACTTGATAAGCATTTATATCTTTGGTAATGATGAATGAGTTTGCCTGGTAGAGTAAATAAGGAGAAACTCTTCATGTAGCACATAAAACCTGACAGAACATCACCGTAATTCAATCTTAGCACTAGTCTTACCAGTATTATTAAAATGAGTGATGCGAAAGACACATTTTTATACAGAATTAAATGAGATGAATCGAAGAACAAATGATGCTTCAAACCATGAATGTAACTGTTCCTTAGTGCTAAACAGTGGTTTAAAAGCTGCTGATAAATGCAACCTTTCATGATTGTTATCAAAGCTTTTGAAGAAACATTCCAAACTAAACAAAATTAAACAATCGATAATGTAATAAAGTGAAGATACAGTTCTGAAATGTACTCTCCTCATCAATGATGATATATACAATTAAATAAATTTATAATCATTACAAGTTCCATGGAGATAAACTATTATAATAGCATACTAGACATACCAGTTCTTCTTTTCTAACGTCATTTTTCTTTCGTAAATTATACATTCAATCAAATTCTTAGTACCATTATATCATACATATAATATATTCTCTGTTGAAAAGTTGAAGTTCTCGGGGAAACTTTTTGTATTTTTCCTCTAAATTTGATGGAGATGTCTCAGCTTCCATAAAGTGTGGCTACGTACTCACCACATACTTACCGGAGAAGGGGCTGAGAGCCGCAATAGGTACTTTTAACTATATGATACACACAAAACGAATGAATGCATAAAAAATATGCCACAAAGGGCATGCAGCAATGATCTATAACAATTTTAGGAATGGAAATCATTCCAATAAATCAGATTCCCTATCTTTTAATTTTCGGATGAAAGCTAGTCTTGTTTTATATGAAATTGCTAAATTTGAAGATTTCAAACCAGTTTTTATTGAGGCCAATTTGAGGCATGAAGCACAAAAACAGCAACAGCATACATTAGAAAGTATATGCTAATTGCTGATAAAAAGTAATGTGATGAAAGCAGAAAACATGGCTAATTCTTTTTGTTCCTCTTGTAATATCCTTTCAATTTCTCTAAGTATAATTGATTTAAGAGGATAGAGACACTAACTGAAAGATCAAATGACTGCATTAACTGATGACTCAATTTTATTTAAAGGTATAAGTTATATGTACACAAAATAGTCACACTTTTCACCCAAAGTGTGCATATATATTTAGATAGGAAAAGGAAAAGGCAACAGTCTAATAAGTGACTTGTGTGAATGTGATTTTGGAAAACAAAAACGTGAGAGCTCCTTCCGAGTAAATCACATTTCATTTTTTAACGTCTTTGATGCATAGAAAATGACATTTGTATAGGTCATATACCAAATAGACCCATTTTTTTGTTTAATTCCGATCATATTTGTGAACTTAAAGCCATTTACTTTTATTTATTTCCTTTATTTTTTAATCAAACCAAAGTCTCATTGTATCAGTATAACAATTAAGTTGTCAAATGTCTACTTTGATTAAAATTCAGTCATCACAAATACAACTATTCTTCTAAACTCAAAATCACTTTAATCTACAGCTTACAATTTGAAAAAAACACAGCAATCACATAAAAAACTTTGCAATGTGAAATGAGCATAACTGGTGTAATTTTGAATCTATTTATAACAGTTGTTTTAAAAAGAGAATTAAAAAGTCTTTCGTCCAAATGAAATAATATTTATATTACTCCTTATCAATGAAAGCCCTTAAATAAAATGTATGGGAATGGAGTAAGACTTCCAACTAGTCATTCAAAAATATCTTAATCTATCCTCCCATTAATAAACAATTGTGAAAATCAACATTCTCTAATAACAAACCAACTAATTATGAAATACTTGCATGTGCCCTACAGGTTGTATACAATATTTGTAATTGTGTGAATTAAATGTATGAGGTGTGTATGTATGTTTGTACAAGTTTTGTCCTTCAAAACAATATATTTTCCATATTAATGTATAAAGAAGATATCATGGTCATACTAAATTATCTAATTCTAGTCTAGTCCATATTTAAATGGAATTAAAAGTATTCATAATGGATGAATGTGGTTTAATTTGTCTAACTTTATGAAAAATTAAAAAAAAAATATATATATGATCTCTCTCTACACAGGGTGTAACATGGAAATTAAGATATCTTACACACAAAAAGAAAAAAAAAATCCATGGGGTTTTAGTTTGGGCAGCACTGACGAAAAAGGCAGGAATCAAATTAAACATCCTCTTGCCCTAGTCAAAAAAGTGAATGGGTAAACCCATTCAATAACCAAAAGTTCAATTTCTCAACTTGACTAATTCAAAACCAAAAACTTCTGTTGCTATGTTGAGGTTCCAAATGAACCCATTCAGTTTACCAAAATTCAATCCCGGGTGAAAATTGTCAACCAAAAGTTCTCAAGTGGGGCAGCATCTAGCAAGGCACTGTAAAAGTGTTCATCAAAAAAATCACTTCAACCACCAAAATGCAATCTCTCAAACAAACGTTTGCAAGATTTAAACCAGAATAATCCTGTCAGAAATATATTATCATGTATGAACCCCCCAAAAGGGGCTCCAAACTGGGCAAAAAGTAAGTAGGATGTGTTGATATGGTATTTGTGAGAATATGAGATGTACGTTTTGAGATGTAATAAGTGTGTGTATAGATATATATATATATATATATATGAGATACTGAGATATGTATTCATTGCATGCTTATGGACAGAATGCACATATAGGAGAAATGGTTCAAAATCAAGATTTTGTGTATTCCGTTATTAAAAATACATTGCAAACATGTTTAAATTGTTAGATTGAGTAGAGCAAGAGATGCAATAAGCATGTTATCATAAATATATTATGAAATAGATAATGGAAGCGCTTAGTGATGGTAATAAGCGCTATATAAAAACTGAGTATTATTATTATTATCTTTTAACAAGATTTAGCAAGATATTCTAAACTTATATTTGAAATTATAAAAAAATAAAAGTTATATGTGAGATAAGAAAGAAATGCCTTACAATTACTGTATAATTTAAAAGTATGATGTATCTTAAATTAAATGTGGTCAAATTTTATTATGTCAAACTTGCAGAAGAAAATATGACATAAAATAAAGCATAAGGATAGTTGTGTAAGCATACAAGTGTTTGATTTCTTTGTAATGAGGATATTAAATGCTCGTGATTTGATTGAGATTATGAATATTGATGTGATATGAATATATGTAACTCATTCTTAGCAGCGGTTGAAAGAAGAATTTCTTGCCATACTATGAGCATTTCCTCACTGGTGAAAGAAATGTCGGTACGTTTGTGAAAAACCATTGACATGAATGAGAGTTGTGTGATGGAATTTTGTAGGAGTTTATATTTGTGATCAGCTGCAACACCACATTTTTTCTCAATGAAATGTTGTGGCCAAGTGTATGACGAAAATCATTAATTTATATAAATGTATGTATATGTATGTATATATGTTCATGAAAAATGCAAAAAATAAAAATATGCAAGAAGTTCACGCCCATTAGCTAAAAAGCAGAAAACCGAGCAGAAGAGGTTGCTTAGTCCCTATAAGTCTCTACGAAAATACCTGACAGTGAGCTCTCTCTCTCTCTCTCTCCTCCTCCTCCTCCTCATCCTCTGGTCCAGGGCGGGCGATGAATGAGAGATAGTCACTGTTTTTGCTTTATATATTTTGCTTGGTTCTGCTTTAAGAATTACCTGACGTTGCTACGTCTGCAACTTCAACCCCCTGCCTGCCAGCCATGAAGCCCAAAACGGAGAAAATCACAAAACCAGAGTACAGACTTGTGCCACTGTTTGTACAGGCGAAAATGACTGCATCCCTATATTCAAAGATGATTGGGAGTAGAGCATCAGATGAAGTTCAAATGGTAAAGAGATGGAAGTTCACAAACCCTTGTGACTGGTCATTCTGCAACATGATTCTCAAGTTATTTGAAATAGGTAATAAACAAGAACCACAATGGAGTGTTTGGGATTTTTTTAGATTTCTTTCTTCTATTTTTTTATCAATTTTGCTGCTATTTTATAGTTAGCTTTAGAAAAATTTGATGTTAAAACCCAAGAGAAATAAAATATTTTTAGCAGAATATTCCTTCACATCTGTGTCTTGAGTGTGTGAACTTCCCATAGTGATAACAGACTAGTTACATCCTAATCGATACATAAGGCCCTAACACTTCATGTAAGAATTTTGAGAAAGAAAGCCCCCATCAAGAAAAAACAATAAAAAATTAAGAAGAAAAAACTGGAAGAAGTAGAAAATGATTTTGTGTCCCTTATGTTTAAGCCCTAACTGTTCATAACCTAACCTATCCTAGCCACTGAGCCAACAAAGATTTTATTTGTGATTTACCTGACGAAATTGACATTAAATTTATTATAACTGCCAAGAGCAGCCATTGTGCCGAGACCAATTGAGTAGGAGAAGAAAATCTGGGTTGCAGCATCCATCCAAACCTGAAGAGAGAATGGAAGGGGGAAGAAAATCTATTATTGTGATACAAAAAAAAAATGAAGTTTAAAAAGTTGGGCCTTAGGGCAATATGCCATCAAAACTCCACAAAAGCACAGTGAATAATAATACAAGGACCTTGTAAATATATATTCTTTAAATACCGTAGTTTTTATTAAACACCGTTGATAAGTTAAGTTTGTCCAAGAGACAGCAAATGTGATGAAGAACAACTATCTGTGTTTCTTTTTTTCTTGTTCTATTACGGTAATTGGTTGTCAAATAAACACACGTATGCCATGTTGAAGAAAATATATAACAGGGGAACAATTGTAACTCATTCATTTAAAAATCGTAAAATAAATGTTATCAAGAAAATGGCGATGCCCATGTCATGCTAAGAAACATTCAAACTGTACACTATTCTTGCTTTATGCCTCTCTCATACACTTTGGTGGGGAATCTTGTAGATTCATTGACAAGAATGTAATACATTTCTCAGAATAAGATACGGTAAGTTATTTCTAAGAGTGAGGTTTTCTTTAAAGCTATGACATCCACACAATTATCAGTGATCTGTCATGCACAGTTTTCAATTGGAGATCACACCTCTTAAACAAATATTTGAAGGAAAATGTTGAAATAATGATCTTGATTTTCATTCATGTAATACATTTCTCAGAATAAGATACGGTAAGTTATTTCTAAGAGTGAGGTTTTCTTTAAAGCTATGACATCCACACAATTAGCAGGATATCACATAAACAAGTACAGTTTATACAACACCTACGTGGATCCTTGTCATTTGATTGGACGATTGTTGGTCACATGATATTCAATAGATGGTATATTGCACGGTCGTGCATTTTTGGTTATATGCGCCGTGCATTTTTGGTTATATGCAGACTGCGTACCTCTCTACTGCATGTGCGCGCGCGTATCCCTGCGTGTATCTGACGCGAAGGCAATCTGCATGTAATTGAGAAGGCTTGACTCGAACTGTAATTTATCTTTATAAGGAGTAAAGCATAATTTGTTGATTAACGTTCTATTAGCTAGGTCTTCTTCGATGTTGTATAAAACAAATAATGAATGTTTTTCGTTCGTTTAATAGTGCAAATATGTTCATTCGTTGAAAGATTAACGTTAATTCTATTCAACTCGGCTGACGCCTCGTTGAATAGAATGTTAATCTTTCAACTCATGAACATATTCGCACTATTGAACTCATAACCATTCATTATTTGTATAATATTATTTGCATAGTGCATGATGAATGACATGAAGCACTGGTTCATGTATTTTGTTTAAAATGAGTGCATGCAGCTTCCTTTCGATCTTTCCATGTACTTCAAGGTCAAAGACATGGGCCATGACTCTTTTATTCTTAAAATAAAATGCTATTTCCATGCTCTTATTTGTTCAATATGGAGGTGTAGAAGATTCTTTTTTGTACATTAACCAACAAGCAAATGTGGATTTGACAACTTTTTCATATTTGTTCAAATATATTCTGTTCCATACACAATGCAATACTAGTATGCATTATCATGCATGGCCTTGTTTTCCTACCTGGGAATCATTTTGTTCTGGACTGTAAAACTGTTTTAAATGTGTACTTGAAAAAATTCTCACCTTATATGATACCAATATGAGTTTACTTATTACTTTTTTTTACAACTATTCAAACTTGTAAATTCATAATTAAATATTTCTTGATATTTATGAGATTTAAACCTTGTCATAAATGTTTTGGACTCTTTGGAAAAAAAGTAACTCGACAATTACCATGGTGATATAAGCCCACAGCCCAATAGCACTAGCTACAATTTCATTAATCATTCATATTTTTCTAAGTGTCATTCACATTCTTCAGTGGAAGATTTATTGCGTACTACCTTCGAGCAAACAAAAGAGAGCAATTTTACATGCAGGAGATGGGGACCCTAGCCTGAAACGGGTCAACATCTATGTGAGCGAGCTCTCCCAATGTGAGATGCACAATGGAATTCTGTTAGGGGATATCCTATATAATCCCCCTTGTGTCAGCCTACATCTTATGTCTTATCTCCTAGAAGTAGTTAAGAAGCATAGAAGTGTTGCAACCCCATACCGACTGGGTTGAAATATGTTTATTTCCCTCATTAAACAAAAATAGTAAACATGTGGAATTTGAATTTAACCGTAAATCTTGGTTATAACTGGCTGATATAGTGGGTGGATGGTGGGATTGTATCTTTTAGGATTTTGTATAAATCATGAGAGGCTAATTTTCATCGCATCTCTCAAAATTTGGATAGTGAATGGTATCTTTACCAGCCCTTTCATTGAGAGAAATATGTGTAGCTGCATAAAAGTGAAAGTTCAGATAACAAAATGTTGTTCTTAAAATGAACTTCCTTCCAAATGTTTTTCTTCAAGTGAACTTCCTTTAAAATAAGTAGCTGCAGCAAGCCCAGACAGCTCAGAACACAAACTGCAGGTCAAATGTTTATATAGTTCTCTATTCACATTTGCAAGCACTTTTGCTTTATGTCATGCTTGTTTCCTACATCTGCAGGGTAATTGCACCAGAAAATTTTAGGGTTATTGAACGGTATGTCAAATGTCCTTTTCGATACATTACATGCCACAAAAAGATAAGAGCTAAACAGCTGTCATTCTAATTCATGAAAAAAAAAAGAATAGCATAAACCTACTCTAATGTACACATCGAGGGACAGAATGATCAAGAGCGAGATAGAGGTATAGATATCCACACATACATACCTGACTGTCGGCAAGCCTTGAAATGTTTGGGTTCAAGTAGAAGTAAATACCATTGATGGCATCCGGTAACGTCACCGCCCGAATCATCAGAATGGTGAGCAAGACGTAAGGGAAGGTGGCAGTGAAGTACACGACCTGAAAGGGGATTAAAGATGGATAATTCATTTATTTACTTATTCATTGATATATTTATTCATTCATTCATTTATTACCGGTAATCCAATCCAATCCAATCCAAAAGATATTTGATATAACGCCTTTTCCTTGCGGTTACAAAGCGCTGCACACACCATTTCACAATCCTAACATTTATTAATTTATCTATTTGTTCATTATTCATTCATTCATTTATTCCGTTACCAGGCAAATAGTTAAAATGTGTACAAATTTAAATTAAGAAGAAAATATGAAATACCACCAATTAGTGCCCAGGTACATCACAGGTATAGTGAAAAGAAAAATATTTCATTCTATAGTGGTGCATCACTTGTGATGGCATATATTCATGTTTCTTAGCAGGAGATGAAAATTTGTTAAAGTCTAATATGCATCTTTGAAGCAATCTTATAATGAGATAGCAGTAGGTTGAGTGACGTTATTTAAGTTTTTATTTAATCATTGAAAAAGTTCAAATATCTATATGTATGTCTATATCTATATCTATATTATGCTCATTCATTATCCCCAAGATTGATTAGAATAATAATAATGAACCATTCTAGTTAGCGTATATCACATAAATAAATTTGAGCATGTGCTCATTATTATCATAAGAGATACAAAGAGAAACAAATCCTAACATATATCATTCCAGCTATTATTTATCAGAATCTCTGACATGCTATTGATAATTCAGTTCAAGTTCAAAGTTCAAGTTTTATTTCAATTCATATCCATAAAAAACATATAAGATACAGATTTTATACAATATAGAAAACACAGAACACACACAAAATGGAAACATGTCTACAAATATACTGGAATTATACAAAGTTAATCAGCAAAATAGAAATGAATTGGGGAAACTGCAAATAAAACCATAAGATTCTGTCGAGGCAGTCCCTGCAAGGTCTTCACTAAATAATATTTTTTTCCCCCATTTTTTTTCTTCATATCGCATCAACTAATTTCAAAGTGCAAGTCTATATCAATCTACATACATCTGTCAATTCCCTGAATGAATAGAGACCCCATTGAAGGATAAAAAGAAAGCAGGTACCCATTTTTGAGGGTCAGAGCTCAGCCAAACAATTTTATCTGCTCAGGTTCCCACGAACAGAAATGAAGCTTACAATACTTGAAATATTGCTATTGTAGTCAGGAATGTGAAAATGTATGGGACTTTTCAATACAATGCATGAAATATAGCAAATGAAATGTATGTGGGTCTTTTGAATACAATTCATCCCATAGCTCCCTACTTTGTACCTTCCTTACATTTTAGTTTTATCAAGATGTTCTCTCTCATATACATATATCAAAGGCAACTGAAATTCTTAAATATTAATAATAATACAAATTAGACCAATTTATATAGCGCAGCTACTATATAAACACTCTAATAATAATAATAATAGCTAGTTCTTATATAGCGCTTTTCAGGACCGAAGGCCCTCCCAAAGCGCTTTACAGATATATATATTATTACCCCGGTCATGGGATTCAGGCTTACCCGCACACAATGTATGCACATTCTCCACTCCCTGGGGAGCATTCCAGCCAGGCGTCTTTTTTACAAGCGCACACTTGCTAATCTAACCACATTAGCTTTCGCATCCTACCGGGTTCCCATTTAACACCTGGGTGAAGAGTGGCAAATTTAGATCAATGTCTTGCCAAAGGACATTAGTGCCGCGGTGGGACTTGAACCGCGAACCTTGTGATCCACAGTCCGGTGACATATCCACTCGTCCACGACACCTCTACCCATACTGGATATCTTACAAGCCCACCATCTTATTACATTCTCACACATTTCATCTCCAATTTGTTTGTCTCAAGTCAATTGGAGTTTTTGTGTGCGTGTTCATCTTCCTTTTGAATTAATTGTATGGCTTCACTTGATACAGGATACATTTTCTTTTCTTTTCCATTAAAATACGAGTTTCATATCAACTGAAACTGAAACAAGGCTATTTTTTAAAAACATTTTTGTTAATAAATTAATCCAGATTATCTACTGATAATGTATGCAAAATTGTTTGCATGTGCATAGGATATCGGCAGCTGAAGTTTACCTAAAATTCAAATTGTTAATTAATTTCTTGGAAAAGTTTAGTTTCAGAGATGAACTTTCTATTCATATTTCTTAAGGATAATCTGAACAGGGAATTGAGATGTAACCAAGTCAAGTCAAGTCACATCAGCATACATGTATGTGAACATTCACATTTTTAACATGGCACAAGTACAGTGCATTTATCAATAACGCACGTGTTGATGAATGTTAGATTCAACAAACAGGAGGGTGTTCACTTACACTGCAGTTGACAGAACTTGAAGGTGATCAAAGAAAGCCAGAGAGCATGATGTTCTTCATCAGATATCTCATTATTAGGCCTTTACTCTTTCAGGGAAGTCAAATAATGCTTTCTCTTATACTGTTTTGGTTGTTGTTGTTGGTTTTTAAAAGAAATCAGAACAGTAAAAAGGTCAATAACATATGTTTGCATCTCGAGGCAAATTAATATTGTCTCCTTGTAAACTTTTAAACCTGGGTGAGACTGGGTGAGATGCAAACAAAGACCTATAAATAGGCAGGGGTGAGGTCAACTTGCTGATGAATAGAGAATACGATGATAGAATGATGAATAGAATGTTTGTTACCAGCACTCAACTGACCAGAACTGTACTGCAGTTAATGCAGATATAACCAAGCAGGTCTTCAACATCAAATTCCCTCAACCACATCTTTATCCTTCACCACAATAAGTTTGCTATTTTCTTCACTGGCAATTGAAATTAGAAGGGTGTATTATCTTGTATTAGACTATTCATCTATTCATCTTTTCATCTTTTATTCTATTCATGTATTATTCTACTCTTTTCTCTATCCATTTATAAACCAGTTGACCGCACCCCTGGATATTTAGGTCTTTGTTCGCATGTTTTTCTTTTTACCGAGTTCTAAAAATTTACAAAGGGACAATATTTGGCTGGAGATGCAAACATGTTTTTATTGACCTTTACTGATCAGATTTCTTTTGAAAACCAGGAGATATATATGCTGATGACAAAGCAAGAATTATACCTATTTGGGTATTTATTCCCATTATTTACACTGGCTATTCAATACAAAGGCTTAACCTGTTGACTACCGATTTCTCTCATGCTCATATGCTAAATACAGGGACCACGCAGTTCCAGTAGGCAATAGCTTAATTTCCTTATCAATACTATAAGACTCAGACAGTTTGCTTTTTTTCTTCAAATCCATTGTCAAAAGATTACACAAAAGTTTGAAAAGTAAGCCTTCAGGTATCCCAAAGAAGGGAATTGTATGGAAATCTGACAGCCGAAAACCCCTTTTTTTAATAGAACACAAGAATATCAACTATAGCTCATGTACTTATTCCAAATGTACTTTGATATTAGTTATCATTTTATGGCTTTGTTTAATACAAGCAAATCAAGTATTTATTACTCATCAAATATTTGTAAAGAATAATGGCATAAGTATGCCATAAATATGAGTTTATTTTCTGCGCCATGGCTACATCCAGTTGAGTGGAAGCCAAAAAGTTCAGGAAAAAAATGAATTCACGAAGGAAGAAATGGACTTGAACAACAATAAAAGAAAAGGCATGAAATAAAGTAAAGGTAAGTTGGTCAACGGAAGCCATAAAAAGTTCCTCAATTCTTAAAGTTTAAATTGACATACTGTACATGTACATCCATGTGTGCTCTGTATTTAACAAAATTCAAAATTAATTAAAAACAAAAAATAAATCACATTTCCAAAGATGCATTTTGTGAATCCGTTTTGATTAGACATTGTTATCAAATGTTTAATGTCATTGAATTCCCCTATCACTCAAAGATATTCCAATAGACCAAATGTATACCTGACTTAAGATTCAGGATACATGTACTAAAGCTCCAAAAGAAGAAAGGTTCATAAGACCAATTTATTTGTCCAGAGGACCTCCAGAGTCTCGAAATCCTTCTGCCACATTTGAGAAGAATTAGACTTGAAATGCTTTATATCACAGACAAATTGAGCATAGATATGAAAGATAAATACTTCATGGTTACTATGGTAACCATTTCTATTTCTGGGAGAAAAATGTAGACCTTCTTAACAAAATATCTTAATAAACCTCTTCCATGATTTTTCTATTTCATCATCATGTACTCTTCTCTTCTCGTTCTCTTTTCTACTTTGAAAGATATCAAAACCCATACAGAAATTGAAGAGAATAAAGAAGAAAGACAGCACAAATATATAAGTTAGTTGAACTAAAGACTTTCAATGTGTATTCAATGAGGCGTGTTGACACTGATGAGAAATGTAATAACCACACCTTATTTCATTTCTCATCAGTGTTGACACATCTTTAGTTCAAATATTCATTCTTTAGTCTTTTTTCATTAATCTCTTCAATTTCATCATCTTTAATAGGAGATAACCGAGAAATTTCCAACTAATCAGCCTAATTAACGAAATATATTCCAAAGAAACAGGTAGCTGTAAAAGATAGCCTCTAAGGTTTTGTTGACATGGTAACGACTGATATAAGCAAACTGTAGGGAATTCAGCTCTGATGAAAATAATTCTATTTCGGGGAAAGCAGAAAACCATCTTGGGAACCTAATGAATCCCAGAACAGTCATCAGTGCGGCTTGACTCGTGGGCCTGTTGTTTTGATATCCGTATGTACGTGCATCTCGATATCAATTTGCCGACACGTTGTATCGGTTATAGGGAACATGAAGACTTCCAAATGCCACCGGGTGTAAAAGAATCGTGTAGCGAAACCAAGCCCCAGACAGCCTGCCTCATCCATGCTGTTCTGTATCTGTGCTTGTGGTGTCTTCCGATATGAATGGTTGATATTATGGAATTTACACCTCTCTGACCTCCTAACACTGCACGTAACCCTTAATCCACGTCTTTCCCCAAGAGCTGTCATCTCAAGAAGCAAGCATTATTGATATGGCAGTCCACGTCTTTCTTGCATGGAACTAGCCCTTACGGCTTTGCCACCACCAACACCTGATATGTTGTTGATGCAAGGTTCAACTATGGAGCATGGTTTGACTTTGTATATCAACTACCTGAAAGGCCATCTTTAAAAGATCATATGGGTGCTACTTTGATTCAAAGAAAAACTTTTACCCCCAAAGGATACACCCCCCAACATATATTGGATTTTGTTATGTGAGACAGTGGTACATGGAAGACTGTCAGAAGTCTAGACATTGAAGCTCTGGCAATGTTTGAATGGAATATGTCAATGTCTTTATTTGGATATGAAAAGTCAACAGGAAAGAGTGGTGTAACTACATGTATTAATATCATTTGGGAGGGAGGGGGGGGGGGTCAAGAAAGCAAGGGGAAAAGTTAAAAGAAGTAGATACATGTAAACAGGGAAAGAGAGAGAAGGAGAATGATCAGGCATACACAACTTATATAAATAACTGCATGTATTGATATCGTTTGGGAGGGGGGGCTTAAGTGGGGGAAAAGGGGTTAAGAAAGCAAGGGGAAGAATTTAAAGAAGTAGATAGGGAGAGAGAGAGAGAGAGGGGGGAGAGAGAGAGAGAGGGAGAACAGGAGGGAGAAAGAGAGAGAGAGTGACAGAGAGAGGGTGAGAGAGGGTGAGAGAGAGAGAGAGCAGGAGGGAGAAAGAGAGAAAGAGAGAGAGAGAGAGAGAGAGAGAGAGAGATGTCAAAATATGGAGAAAAGAAAGAAATATCATCACATGATGATTTATCAGGCATATACAATTTTCTTTAAATAACTACATGTATGTAGTTACGCATTTCAATATTTACAACCATAAATGTGTATTGCTGCAATATACTTTTTGCAACTATCTTATCTACAATCAGGTAATAACTTTGTTCAAATATTCCTACTTGAGTTTGATATGGGTTATATATACTTCTTATCTTAAGTGCTGCAAACGAACTAAGGTATACTAGTACTTTTCCAGATGGGAGGCAGATGGATATTAGCCAATTCCTTAGAGGAATAATACAGCGTGTCCACACACAAACAAAATTATCCCAAAACTCTATAATGAAACATCGTATAAAGAATCATCGTATAAATTCCAGGGTGTCCACACACACAAGAAAATAATCACAAAACTCTACAGCGAAAGTTGTATAGGTGCGCAGTTTGTTACTGCGGTCATGGAATGGAAGCGAAAATGAGAGGTCAGGTCTCCTTTCGCACGAGGTCACGTTAAGCCCCATCCAGTTATACCGCTCTAGTTCGACTAGTTACGTCCACACACAACACATTCCGTGATTAGGCGTGATTAGGCGTGATTAGGCATGAATAGTTTTTGAGTTCTAGTTCGAAACGATGCCCAAACCCGCGTTTCGTTATACAACTTATCATTAGTAAGCGTCCACACACACAATTTCATCATATAACTACCCCAAAACGGTATAACTAATCACGCCTAATCACGGAAAATGTTGTGTGTGAACACGGGGTTTAGTTGTGCTATTAAGACATGTTGTTAGATCATTAAAAGCAGGATCAGTGTGAAATAAAATATACATAAAGTGAGCTTCAAGGGTGGAAAAAAAATTGATAATGATAAAAACATGAGTATGTCATCAAGATCCATCATAAAAGTATCTTAAATTATGTTTAAAACAAATTTCAAAATGAATATAACCTGTAATGATCAAACTGTATTAAAGATAAAAGTGCTGATCACAGAAATTGCCTCTAAACATTGTTTACCTGGTGGGAATTATCCCCTATACAAATTTAAGTTCGTCGCGAACTCGTATTATGCTCGTGGTAAGCTTAATAAGATCGTTTTTTAGGCTTTAAGCTCGTAACACGCTTCCAGGACGCTAGTAACGATCTTACAAAATCTTCACGAGCTCGTGAACGAGTTCGTCACGAGCTCGTGGCGAACTCGCGGGTAGACTGGGCAGCTCGTGGCGAGCTCGTGGGTTAAAGGGGGAGCTCGTGGCGAGCTCGTGACGAGCTCGTTGGTAAAAGGGGGAGCTCGTGGCGAGTTCGTGGGTAAAAGGGGGAGCTCGTGGCGAGCTCTTGGGTAAAAGGGGGAGTTCGTGACGAGCTCGTTGGTAAAATGGGGAGCTCGTGGCGAGCTCGGGCGTAAACTGGGGAGCTCGGGGGTAAACTGGGGAGCACGTGGCGAGCTCGTGGCGAACTCGGGGGTAAACTCGGGAGCTCGTGGCGAACTCAGGGTTAAACTGGTAAACCCAGCCCTCTAGGGTGGACACCAAAGTTTCATAATTTTTTTAAAAATATCTATTTGATTCAAAATTGAACAATTCAATGAATTTTATATACACAATGTAGAAAGTCTTTCTTGTGAAAGATTAGAACGATTATAAATGAAGTTTTCCTAACAAAATTGTATTTTGTATTTTTCATATACGGTAAGGCATGTTATGGGTGGACACCAAAGAATTTTTAGAATTTCAAACATGTGCTGTTTTTTTAACTATAACATTTTAAGCTTCATCTTTTTTTAATTGATTTGATCCATGGAGTTCTTCCAAGAAACTAGGTTTTTTCATGTCACGTTTTGGTGTACGTCCTAAAAAGGGCAAAAAATGTGTTTCACCTTACATAAAACTTTAAACCCAGGGTTTTGAAACACAACATTATTTAAGTTATCTCCACTACATATCTGCATTAAAGGTACTATGTCCCATTTGCAGGCCAAAAAAATGAAAAAGTTAAATTCCAACTGCATTTGAAAGATAATGCTAATTTAGAACTTCCCTAAAACAGGTGGGGCTCGAAAATGTCTTCAAGTGGGAAAATAACGACTATTAGTTGTCAAATCGACTTTAGGGCTATAGAGCCCAAAAGTAATAGTCTTGATTTTCAGACAATTGTACCGAATGGTCATACGTTTTATGCTGCGCAAAGATTCAATCATTTTAATCTTGGCCATCACAAGAAGTGGGTTATTGATGTAGACAAATGCTCATGTACCCTTTACAACTCTTTTCATGTATGTTATTACCAAAGAAGAAAAAAAGCCAGTCAGTCACTCAATAGTGTCTGACAGTGAAGTCTAGCAAGTAAACGGGTTTCCTTGCATAATTTGAATATGAGGACACTGCTAACGTTTAAATTTCACAGATAGGACATACATGACATATTCATAATTCCTGCAAAGTTCTACAGAATTTGAGGTTGGCTGCAAAAGGGACATAGTATCTTTAAGACATGGACAAAATTATCACCATAGAATATACTCTTTTTTTTTTATACTTGGATCTGAAATATCCATGGTGAAATCTCTCCAGTATCATAAAAATACACATATGCAATTACATTGAAAGTTCAGAAAATTTATGTTGAAATTGAAACAATAGCTTTTTCATGCTGAAGTAACCTGACAAATTTCTTGTAAATTTAATTAAA
The DNA here is from genome assembly GCF_000002235.5 of Strongylocentrotus purpuratus. NCBI lineage: Eukaryota > Metazoa > Echinodermata > Echinoidea > Camarodonta > Strongylocentrotidae > Strongylocentrotus > Strongylocentrotus purpuratus. Next base: position 23,248,515 of record NW_022145611.1, read on the forward strand.
TTCTTTTGAAACTTTGAAACATTTATTTGCAGCATACCAGATTGGGAAGGGGGTGCCATTTATTCTGACTGTATCATATATTTAACACCCTGAAATGTCACTATCAGGTATTACATAAGACCACACACCCAGTGCTTGATTCGAGGTCAACTCCCTGTTTCTATCTTGCTCTCTCCTTATGTACATAGGATCCCCCCTGCTTAGACACAAATCCCTATTCCTCTCTTCTCCCCTCTCTCACTTTCTTGTGTACTCTCTCTTGTGGAATTACCACTGGTAGCATTCCTGATAAGAATGAATTGATTTAGGCCCATTTGGTCAAGTCTTTTCAGGTGGGCTGTATCTATACAGACCACCTTATAATTTTGTTAAAATTGCCTTTATTATTATTTATTTATTTTATTTCTAACCACTTTTTTGTTAACAAGATAACTTGAAAATGGCTAAATCAAATAACTTGAAATTTGGCACACATATGTATAGGCATATGGAGAAAACACGGTAAGGTTTAAAACCTTGACCTTGACTGATGACGTCATCTAGGCGCCATTTTGTGAAATTTTCTGAAAATTTACTCATGATCATATTTTCATAACGGTAAATCATTTCTCATTCATATTTATCATGATCAAGGTCAATATCAGTCCGGTCAATTTCAGATCAAAAAACGCGCGCGTGCGCGTACGTCCGCGCGTCAATACGCGCGCAAAAATTTTAATTGCTCAAAATCGTCTTAAATTTATTTTGCATACGTTTCAGGTCATTTTAAGCATTTTACAAAAAATCGCGCGTACGAGCATGCGCGCGCGTTTTCGCGCGTAACACCATTACAAAACATAGAATCGCCATTTTTTTTTCTTTCATGATATTTCTCATATTTTTTCAAGGAATTTGATTCCATGTTTATCTCTTTATGACCATTATTAACAAGATGAGCGTAAATTCAAGATAAATGTCAGTGCGCGCGAGGTCTTTTAATACATAGCATATATGGGCAAAAACATGCCTATACAAAATCCGTTATAGCTCTTTGGAATGCACCGGGATCCTCAATTTTTTTTCATATTAAGATAGAGTATGAGTCGGAAATATGATTCCATGTCTCATTTGGCCATTAAGTGTATCGTGACATCATCACAATGGCCTTGGAACTCAAAATACGAATTTGCATATTATGACGTCAGCATATTTATGTAAAATTGATTGTATCTCTGTAAATATTGATCAATTTTCTTCAAAATTTCGATATGTTGTAGCTAAGACAATTCTCTACAAGCGCAGTAATAACCATTTTTCATTTTGATGACGTCATCATAGTGAAAATTTTGATTAAAGGCCTCATGTCAAAAACTTCATAATTTGCGTGTTATGCCTATAGAAGGTGAATTTATTTCACGTTATGAATCTACATGATATTGTCTTTTAAGAATTTGTAAGCAGTATGTCGCTTATTTTTGCTCTATTTTGTCTCAAATGTTAGTTGACCAGCCCACCTATACTTGTTCCAAACAAGTATTATATGTCTAGTTCTATCTTGCTGTTGTGGAGAGCAGTATGGTGGCCCTGAAGGGACATCGCGAATAGACTAAATCGTGAAAAATATGCGATAAAATTCACGATATCGTCAATTTTATCGCATATTTTTTCACGAAGAAATTCACGAAATTGACGATATCGTGAACTTTATCGTGAACTTTTCACGATGAAATTGACGATATCGTGAATTTTATCGTGAAAAGTTCACGATATAAAGTTCACGATATCGTTAATTTTATCGTGTAATCTATCGTGTACTCTATCGTGTACTCTCCTGACGGGCGCTTCGTAAACAAAACCAGCCCTAGCTGGGGGAGAGAGAGAGAAGGGAAAGGGAAAGGGAAAGAGAAGATAAAAGGAAAGAAAGAAGAGGAAGAAGAAGAAAAGAGGAAAACGGGGGAAGGGCGAAGGACTCTTGCCCCCCCCCCTCCCCCCCCCCCCCCCGCCAAAAAATAAATCAGAGAGAGAGAGAGAAGGGAAAGGGAAAGGGAAAGAGAAGATAAAACGGGAAAAAAAGAAGACTGAGGAAGAAGAAGAAAAGAGGAAAACGGGGGCAAAGGGCTTTTGCCTCGTCCCCCCGCCCCCGCCAAAAAATAAATAAGAGAGAGAGAGAGAAGGAAAGGGAAAGAGAAGAAAGAAAGAGAAAAACGAAAAAGAGGGAGAATAGGAAAGAAAGGAAAAGAAAGGAGGCAAGAGCCCTTCGCCCCTGTTTCCCTCTTTTCTTATTCTTTTTCCTCTTCTTTCTTTCCTTTTATATTTTCTTTCCCTCTCCCTTCTCTTTCCCTTTATGGCGGGAGGGGGGAGGGGGAGGTAAGAGCCTTTCGCCCTTCCCCCGTTTCCCTCTTTCCGTCTTCTTCTTTCTTTCCTTTTATATTTTCTTTCCCTTTCCCTTTCCCTTCTCTCTATCTCTCTCTCTCTCTCTCCTATTTATTTGTTGGCGCGGGAGGGGGGAGGAGGCAATTAGAGCCCCTCTTTTCTTCTTATTCTTCTTCCTTTCCTTTTTTATTCTCTTTCCCTTTCCCTTCTCTCTCTCTCTCTCTCTCTTATTTATTTTTTGGGCGGGGGGATGTAAGAGCCCTTCGCCCCCGTTTCCCTCTTTTCTTCTTCTTCTTCCTCTTCTTTCTTTCCTTTTATCTTCTCTTTCCCTTTCCCTTTCCCTTCTCTCTCTTATTTATTTTTGGTGGGGGGGGGGGGAGGAGGCAAGAGCCCTTCGCCCTTCCCCTGTTTCCCTCTTATTCCTCTTCTTTCTTTCCCTTTCCCTTCTCTCTCTCTCTCTCTCTCTCTCTTATTTATTTTTTTGGCGGGGGGGGGGGGGAGGTAAGAGCCTTTCGCCCTTCCCCCGTTTCCCTCTTTCCTTCTTCCTCTTCTTTCTTTCCTTTTATATTTTCTTTCCCTTTCCCTTTCCCTTCTCTCTCTCCTTATTTATTTTTTGGCGGGGGGGGGGGGGGGGAGTGAGGAGAAGGCAAGAGCCCTTCGCCCCCCCCCCCCCCCGTTTCCCTCTTTTCTTCTTATTATTCTTTCTTTCCTTTTATCTTCTCTTTCCCTTTCCCTTTTTTCCTTCTCTCTGTCTCCCCCAGCTAGGGCTGGTTTTGTTTACGAAGCGCCCGTCAGGAGAGTACACGATATAGAGTACACGATAGAGTACACGATAAAATTGACGATATCGTGAACTTTATATCGTGAACTTTTCACGATAAAATTCACGATATCGTCAATTTCATCGTGAAAAGTTCACGATAAAGTTCTCGATATCGTCAATTTCGTGAATTTCTTCGTGAAAAATATGCGATAAAATTGACGATATCGTGAATTTTATCGCATATTTTTCACGATTTAGTCTATTCGCGATGTCCCTTCAGGGCCACCATAGAGCAGACATGGGTTTTGAATGGTATTGCAGCTCCTTTGTTTTAGGTAAGAGAAAAACTAATTTCTCACACCTTTTAACTAGATGTTCTATTGTGTATTTATAATAAGACTAGGCCAACAGTTAGGCCTACCTCTCTTATACATTTATGAAAGAGAAGTGTAGAGTAATGATTAATGAGATAATGTATTCATTCTCTTTCTAGTGAGATATCTTTTCATATATTGGGAATTTTGTTTATCTATCTAGCACATAGTATATTCACTTCAATAAAGTAACATTAGATATTTATGTGATAAGGTTATATTCATGTAAACATTTCTGTATCTTGAATGACAAACCCTACCTTTTAGGCAACATGAGAGCACAAGAATGCATTTGGTCTGAATACTGAAAACTAGTTTGCTAGCAGATATAAAGAAGGGATTGTTCTAGAGATCCTATGTACATGTATCATTACTTGGTACCCTGGGTTGGTGAATACACTGACAAAAAGGGGGGATGCTACATAGTTATTGTATGAATACCGCTTTATTAGTTTTTTTGATCTTTGTAATATTATGAGTGATTAGAATGATGGATAAATAATTACCAAAATGGATAATAATATTTCTTCAAAGGCAGAGTATTATACAGTGTAATTACTCACATATTTAATTTCATTATACAGTGTAATTATATAATTTGGAAATCATTTATTCATTCATATTGTTGTGTGAAGTTGTGAACCCTGCATACAGGTAACATGCATTATACAGGGTTTGTATTGACTCTAATAAAGAGCTACTTGTTTTAAGTTACATTTTATGTTAAATCTTTTCTTTCTGTTCTTTGATATATTAGTGATTTAATTGATTGATATCCCAGAAGTAATGAGCTTTTAAATTGCCCTAAGAGTATCACTGTATTCTTCACCAGCTAGCCAACTGAATTGCCCTTGCATGGCCAGCCTGCAGATGTTACCAGGATATTGAAAGGCTGATAAGTTAGATAAATATATATATATGCTTGCCAATAGCTCAACAGGATCATCAAGTTCACCTCTATAATTATGTAGACACAAATTTGTTCTCAATGCCAACCTGCTGTTAAGCACGCCATTATAAAGCGTGCAGCCATTTTTTCCACGAGATTGTCGACGAACTCGCCGACGAACTCGTTGACGAACTCGCCAACGAGCTTATCGGCCAGTGACGAGCGTGTATATTTCGAGCACGCCAACGAGCTCGCCAACGAGCACGCCAACGAGTTCGTAGCTAATTTGCATATTTGGAACGAAACGAACTCGCTGGCGAGTTCGTCTGCTTGCTCGTCAACGAACTCGTTGGCGAGCACGCTGACGAGCTCGCGTGTAAGCGTACTGAAATTTGTATAGGGGATATATAATTCTAAGTTTGAAGAATTTAAAGATACCTTTATTTGTAGAAGTTTTCTGAAAGTTTAGTCATAAACTTTTTAATGATTTTCGATACATAGTGACTTATATGGTGTTACAATATGAGTATGTTTTCAGATTTGGCATGACTCTCATTTTTCAACCATTAATACAAACATGTTTTATAACAGTGTAAAACCAAGTTAATTACTGAGCTTGTAAACCTCTACTTGTGAAACTTCTTCAAATTTACTTCATCCGAAAAAATCTTTATTAGACTCATTGTTCGGTGGGAGAAACCATACATAATATTATTAAATTAATAACAACCGTTTGGAGCCAAAAGAGCATGCTATAACACACACCTGACACCCTTCTAGCTTGGAACAGATGATTTATTAATTATTCAGTACATATGAATTTAATAATTATGATAACAACAATAATAATGACAGAACTAATAATTACATTAATGATGATGATAACAATAACAACAATAATAATAATAGTTGGTTCTTGTATAGTGCTCATGTCTGTCAGACATAACACTCCTGGTGCTCCACAGTTATTACCCCAGCTCAAGCATGGCTGCCTTTATGGCACTCTAGCATTTCAAGGAATTAATTCCTGCCAGGTATTCATTTACATCACCTGGGTTGAGTGTGGCAAATGTCAATTAATGTCTTGCCACAGGACATTAGAGCTATAAAGCTAATAGCCTTGCTAGACCTTAACTTAAATCAGACCATTTGTGAAGTGAAAGGACAAAGTTGGATGTCAACTCATGTCCAAAAACTCCACAATTGATGCTTGGTGAAGTATGGGACATCGAGACAACCTTTTCACGACTTGTCTACCAATTAAAAAAAAAATGTTTTGTGATTTCCTTTTAAATACAAATTTGCTCTACGCGCAACATTAGACCGTCTTGCAAATTGCACACACACACACACAAATTTTCAATTTCACACTCATTGAACATTGCATGAATTTTTGGGGTAAATTTATGTGACCGTTCGCTTTAACAATGACATCTGTGGCTTTTCAGACAGATAATAATTTTCAACACATTTCAAGGCTTGTGGTTTGCATCATGATGATCCTAAACCTTTTTATTCCTACATGACTCCAACTACCTATTAACTCATTTTTTGGAACTTTTCCAAAATGATTGTTCAACCATGCTATCAGCCAAATGTATCCTCGTTATGGCCGGAACCGACTGGGCTATTCATTATCTTAAAAACTTTAAAAACTCTTTATCTGTAATGCTTATCCAAATTCACCCAAGCAAGAGTACATTATTTAAAAGCATGCAAAGACATAAATTCAATGGTAATTCAATACCTAAAAATAAAATCATGGTTGGATTATATCCAGGTAATGTTTGCACTTTCAAGGTGAAAGAGCAAAGTGAACTGCGTGATTCACTAGGCTGTTGAAACTACCTTAGGTTGCAATCATGTTCCACCTATTTTTCTCGGTGAACATTCCCTAAATGTATATTCTTTAAAAAAATCCTTTACAGTGCACATTCAATTTACACGCTGTTGAAACTACCTTAGGTTGCAATCATGTTCCACCTATTTTTCTCGGTGAAAATTCCCTAAATGTATATTCTTTAAAAAAATCCTTTACAGTGCACATTCAATTTACACGTGCCGAATGATTTGGGAAAGTGAACTTTCCAATTAATTGAAGCAGTGCACAGATGAGTTTGAAAACAATAAATAAAAAAGAGCATCAAAGACATCTTGCTCTATAATTTTTCTGTCATCTGGACATAAACAATACATTATTGAAAAGCAATGTAGTAGACCGAGCTTGTTGGAAATATACCTCCTTGTATACAAAGGAGCACATGAAAACAACATCAATGAATAAAGAAGTCAATTGCACCTGTACATTGTAAAAATGTAGAAGAAATCATGCAGAAAGTGTGATTGAAAAGCAAATAAATAAATAAATAAATAACAAATATATAAGGATGAATGTTTCTAACAGATGTGAGCAGAGGAAAATGAATGGAAATGAGTATGACTGACAGAAAAATCCACAACTCAGTGATATTAAAACAATTCCACAGACATGGTGAAATTTACCTTTCCCGAACTCTTGACTCCTTTACAGATGCACAGGTAGATGAGGAGCCAGGAGAGAATCAAACAAAGCATGAGCTGCCAGTTCATCCCACCTAGATCATGGACACCATCGGATAAGTGGATCTGAAGCACCTTGCGTCTGTCAAGAAAAAAAAAACATGGTACATTAGCTCAGTTTAATAAGATCCTTGATGAACCACTAGGGGAGGGGAGGGGAGGGGAATCCTAAAAGAATTTTAGCTTGAGAAAATGAGTTTTCATATGAGGTGCAGGGAATAATTTTCCTGGTATCGCATCGCAATTTGCTATGCACTTTTGCATGACTGCTATACAAAATATCTTTTGTGTAGCAGTTTTCTTCCATAGAAATGTACAGAATTTCATTTGAAATATTTATCCATCTGCTGAAATTGCTAATCAAAAAATTTGAGGAAAATTATTCCCTGAGGTGTTAGTTCACTAATAAAATCTATGACACCCCAAGGATTTTCATAAAAACACAGTGAAGGAGGGGGGGGGGGGGGGGGGAGGAGAGCCCCATTTTTTTAAAAGGATAATTTCATCTTTTTCAAATACATGTATGTAAAAATGTATTAGTTTCCTTTCTTTTAAACAATAATTGGGTTTTAAAAAAGATCAGATAGTGCACAAGATCCATATAAATTTTAGACCTGCACTGGAATGCAATTGATATAGTGCTTATACAAGAAATTACAGACATTTCTCACCCGACAGAGGATACTCATGCTGGTACCACTTTTGTCACTATTTTCAGCTTTTCAACTTTTTCTTCTTCCTCATTGACTACCAACGTACTGTATGCATCTTTTTCAAATTTGTTAAAGAGCATACACTTGGGATTTAACCCCCCCCCCCCCCAAAAAAAAGGGGGGGAATCAAATTCTGAGAATTAAAAAAGATTATTTTACCAAGAGAATTGACAGGGCATTTTGTGTACATGGATGAAGATATGAAAAAAAATATGTACTGCAGATAAGTATAGACTGGATATCAACTTAACAAAGGAAAGGGCATTCAGTACACACAGAATGGAATATCAAGACGGATCCGGTAGTTGGCACTTCATAGATAAATGAATCATTGAAAAATCATCAATCATTAAAAGAAATCAGCTGAGATAAGGTTTTCAAAGTCTAATTGTTAATCATATCTTTGCCCAAATTGGCTGACATGTGCTTTCTAAAAATTAGACAATTACCATTCACGTGAATGCACGCTGCTTTTCACATGTTAATTTTGAAATAGTAAAATGAGGAAAAAACAAAAGGTAAAATGCAAGAGAACTTGAAATCTAACAATTCCACAAAATTTCCACTATCAAAGTTTTCCACCTGACATCATAGTGATAGCTTTTGGCAATGAAAGATAAGTGGATGGATGTCAATAGAATTCTTTGAAGAGTGCCATATATATAACAGTGCAACAAGTGTGAACCAGCCATATAATCTAATTTGTGTTTTGGGGGGTAATAAATCATTTCCATCAACAAAACTATGTTTGTATGGCAATTGATACCAATCACATAAACTTGTTACTATCACTCTTTCCAGTTCATTTATCGTAAAAAAAAACCATAACAAACCAAAACATAATTATTTTTTTTATTGACCACTTATGACTAATGTTTAGACTAATGTGTTGAGTTCTACTGTGCAATACAAGTATGTTTACAATGACCATGGCCTGAGACATAAACTCATGATAGCTCAAGTCACACGAACAAGATCAACTGACACCAGACAGAAAATAGATCAACTAAAAAAATAACATTGTCCGGAACATGGTCAATGTCTTCTTGATAATCGGTTGATTTGGAGTCGGTTAGTATGAGACAGGAAGAGTCAATCAGCCTTCACTACTTCCAAAATAGTTCACATGAATGATCAGTTAGGAACAGATCAATTATTTTTTCCTTCTCACTTCAAATATCAAAACCTACTTTTGCCAAGTATGTCAAATCTCCAATTATGATTTATATTCAGACTATCAGATTAATCCTGAATATATAATTATGGAAAGAATCTTCTGAAAAGAAAGCAAAATTGTCAAAGGCTCTACGATGAAAGAAAGAAATTTGTATTAGAACTGTCACTTTTCTTTCAGAGCCATGATGCAGTTTTAATAGTGGGATCTGCTTCTTTTTAAATAGAAAAGCTTGTCTTCATTTCCTTTTGAAATTCAAAACCCTAGTCAGAAATCATCAAACTCTGTCTGATTCAGGATGAAATAAACACCAAAATAGACACTTTAATTGAAATTTGACAAATAAATACTGAATCTGAGACAGGGTTTAGTAAACTTGATGTTAAGGAAATGCCATTTGCCATTTGTCTTATTATTGTTAAAACTGAAGAAAAAAAGAAGACAACTTTTATGTTTATTAACGACTTGATATAAAAATGTGATAAAAATATTAAAAACATAGTTATATTTCTATTGGTACAATAAATCATACATGTCAAGGACTGCTTCTTGAAATTATACTCATGTAACAGTCAAACAGAATAAAGGTCAAACATTTAGGATGGAAATCTACCAAAGATTATTCTTCAAATTTGTTTGATGATCACTTGCAAATACAATGCTCAAAGGTCACTAGCCATTTGGCAGCCTCATGACTCTGTGTACACGATGCACATATCATACGAGGTTCAATGCAGTTTACTATCTATTTCAGGACACAGTATTGCCTATTAAAGGCAGTGTTATTATGTACATTACTATTTTATTTAAAAAATAAAACGCCCAGGTCTATCGTATCTGTTGTTTCTATGACCCAGAACCTTTAAACCTATTTTAACTGAGACATTTACACTTTAATGGGGGGAGCATTGCATCATTGTATTGATCAATTTCTACTCTTTAGTACCGGGTATACAGAATATTAGCAGGGTTTACATGATAGGGGATCGATCAAATTTTTAACAGCAGTACTACTTATCATTTCTTTCCTATGATGTAAAAGCTTTGAATTTTAATGTCTGTTCAAGTACCAGTAGTACTTTGTTATTCTTTCAATTGACAATTCATGTTACTGAGATTTTAATATGAAAGTCTACCAGATATAGATTTATTGTTTATTTTTAGCTTCATACATACATGGCTCATGTTAATGATGTTGGCGGCAACAATTGAAGAAAAAGTTTTAAAGAAAAATTAAAGGTATCTGTACAAAAGTTAGAAAGCACTTCTGTACACATGTACCTTACCCTTGTTTTCTATGATCCCATAACTTAAAATATTTCATGTAATGTTCAAGTAAAGCTATTGCATCATGCGTTTCGTTAATCAAAATTCTCAACTTTGATACTAGTAAAAGAGATGCCCTCCCCATCCCCCCCCCCAAAAAAAAGGTAAATAAATAAATAAATGTTCAATTAATGTGTAGACCTAGGAACTTCTATGCTACCTTTAATTAATACTCGTCTATAACAAAAACAACCAAATCCCTCCATTGCACTGTTGTGACAATTAACTGTTAATAAAACTATTAGGCTATCAATAAAAGTTCATCAAGTTTGTTTGGCCTTGAATGTGAATGAGCGAATCAGATGCTCATATCATATCCTGTAGACTTCATGGCTCCCATAGAGATTGAAGGGAGAAAAAAAGCAGCTTGACCAAAGGTCAGGGCAGACATTTATCATGGCAAATACATTAATTAGTTAACTATCTTTAACTAGCTGAGAAGCTAGTGTTGACTCTGCAGACATTAATTAGTTAACTATCTTCAACTAGCTGAGAAGTGCTGAATCTGCAGTTTATGAATTGTTTAGAGCTCATCTGCCGTAGTTTACAGGAGGGATTAGACCGCTCTGCAAAATCACTGGACAGGTGGTTATCTCATCAACTCAGCTCTCAGCTGACATAAGAACAAGAGGATCATGGGGGACCAATGGTCACCGATTAGGCATTGTTTGTTATATAGAGGGCGCAAGTAGCTACCAGTAGTGCAGTGGGCCTTTAAATGTACAAAGTCAGAGAAGCATGACTTTTCAAATGTACATTATATTCCTATTTTTGAGACCATAATCTCCACAGAAATGTAGGGTAGACACTTTATTTATCGTTATTTTGTTAGTGTAATATTATCATACACAAAACTTTTTTCTTCATTTTTTTCAGAAGCCTAAAGTTAAGGAAAAATTTAATTAAAAAATTATCTTGACCACCAGCTTTATAATCCTGGCACCATTTGTAAAATTTTTCGATTTTTCAATTCTCTTCTTAGAAATTTTCGTCACGCTTTTTCAATTTACAGTGTATGATTTTTTTTTTTAAAGGACATTATACTATATCACATTATCACTAATCAGAAGTTCTTTTATCATTATTATTGCTGTGGTTGTTGTTGTTGTTGTGTAAAAGATAATGCCTACCCTGCTCTTCTTAGTTTCTAGAATATGCACAAAAAACTTTCTGATAACAGTAGGCTACCAGAGAACTAGGAAAACCTGTTCCAATTAAAAGGGTTGAATCATTCCATAATCTGTAAATATGAAATTTTCCATAAATTGTCCTCTCTCATTTCTGTGAAAACTCTTGGCTCCATAGCAGGCACTGATTCACATTCATCTTTGAGTATAAGATAATAAGTACTACAGGTAACTATACATGCAGTTTACAAAGGGTTAACTTAATCTAATTCAAGTAACATAACAAGGCTACTGCATAAAAATTGCACCGTAAACATTTTATTTCCAGAACAAACATGTTAATGTTGTACAGGAACAAGACACAATCTGAGCGCATGTTACAGCACTCTGTTGATTGTGTGCTTAATCTCTTTGAGATAAAATGTGATATCTTTTATTACAGTATCTTCATGATATCAGTTCTTAACGACAGAACCGCAGGATAATAATAGAAATGGCTGAAAAATGGGGTCCTGGCCAGGATTTTAGATTCAATTACTCCAATGACTCCAAGAGAAATAATAAACATTGTAGATAAATTAAAGAGTAATAAATGTAGTGTTTTTGACAGTGTTGATGTTAAGATGGTTAAAAGAGTTATACATTTGATCTGTTATCCATTATGTGCAATATTCGATTCTTCATTGGAAACTGCGATCGTACCAGATCAGATGAAAATTGCTCAATTTATACCTATATTTAAAAGTGGTACTAAAACTGAAATGTCCAATTATAGACCTATATCACTACTTCCAGTATTGTCTAAGATATTAGAAAGAGCTGGGTATAATCGCTTATATTCCTTTTTGAATCTGCATAATATTTTGAATAATTCACAATTTGGTTTTCAAACAGGCCACTCCACATCCACATCCTCTACTTTAGCTGATTTTACATGCCAAGTTTCTCAAGTTTTTGATAAATCGGAAGTCATGATGGGATTGTTTTTAGACCTCAGTAAAGGCTTTGATACTCTAGATCATAATATTATACTTGCAAAATTATTCAATTACCGAATACGTGGTGTGTTATTAAATTGGTTTAAGAGTTATTTATCAAACAGAAAACAATTTGTCAAAATTAAAGGTAATATTTCGTCTATACAAACAGTTGTATGTGGAGTGCCACAAGGCTCTATTTAAGGCCCGCTTTTATTTATTCTTTCTATTAATGACATGTGTAATATATCAGACAAATTAAAATATATCTTATTTGCAGACGACACCAGTGTGTTTATGTCTCATAAAAATATTCAAAGTTTACAACATGACTTTGGTAACGAAATAAACAAGCTATTGGCTTTCTTTGAATAAATTAATTTTGAATGTTAATAAAACTAACTACATGGTATTTACAAAACAACAAAAAATAGACGTTAATGAGGTTGATCTTCAGGTGAATAATCATGAATTCCAACGTGGATCTGTACACAAATTCCTCGGAATAGAAATTGATTCTAAACTTACATGGAATGAACACACTGGTGCTGTCTGCAACAAGATCTCAAAAAATACTGGCATTCTAAACAAACTTAGATTTTTACCAAAATGTGTTTTAAGAATTTTATACAATACTTTAATTTTTCCTCATTTATATTATTGTTCTGAAGTATGGGCCATGACAAACCAAACCAATCTGAATAGGATACTCAAAATTCAAAAGAAAGCCATCCGGGTAATTTCAAATTCACACTACAGAGCTCATTTGAGCCCTATATTTTATAAATTAAAGCTTCTCAATGTATTTGATATCTGTAAATATCATATTGCAGTCTTTATGTACTTGTATCGAAATGAATCTTTACCATGTGCACTTCTAAAGTATTTTAATTTGAATTCAACTTTTCATGATTATGAAACTAGAAATGCATCTAATTTCCACTTACCACATTATATTAAAACAACTTTAATGAAATAGTCAATATCTTTTGATGGTCCAAAAATTTGTAATTCCATTCCAATAAATATAAAAAATTGCAAAAGTCTTCAAACTTTTAAACAAAAATATAAAATGTATTTAATTGAATCTTACGTGCTATAACTCACCAGGCTCTTTACCCCCCCCCCCCCCTGTTTTCCCTCATTTTTTCATGCTTCCAATCTTACAACATTTAATTTGCCTTTTATTTATATTATGAGGGATGGGCTCTAGCATAAGGACCATACTCCTTTTTAGCTCATCCCTTCACTCCCATTATGTTATGTTTTTTTATTTGTTGTTGTTGTTGAATGTATGATATTTTATGTGTGATTATTCCGTATTTAATTGTATATGTTCTTGTATTTTTAATGATGAGTGTAAATAAACGAACTTGAACTTGAACTTTAATTACATGTTTAAAAATGCTGAAAATTATATTCTCTAGCAAACAAATTATTTATTTTATCTCCCACAGTTATGTTAAGAACTTGGTTAGTTTAAATGCAGTTGTTTGATTGTGAATATTTACATCAAATATATCAGGAGACTGTCATAAAGCTTTGTTATATATATTTTGTACATGTTACAAGAGTGAGGGGCCAAGACATGTGGCGTATGCCTGGCCTGATCTATTGCACATTGCGCATATTCACGGGTATCCCTCCTGATTTGGGCGTGTTTTTCAGACTACAGATACCGTACGATGAATTAAAACGCAAATGACTGGATACTTACTCCCAGAACTCCACAGTGGCAGTTGTCCTGAGCGTTTCATTGGCGCACTCTGTCACATTCTGCAACATCCCACCGTCGGCAGTGGTCATGAGTTGGGTCGTCACGTCACTGGTCTGGTTGACGGCTTCGGGAACGAAGCAGCAGGGCGTGTTCCATACGTTGTCGCAGTGGGACCAGGGTAGTACGGAAGTGAAGGACATGAACATGTAGTAGAACGACCAGGCCATGATGATGATGTAGTAGGTGTTCAGGAACAGAAGGATGACCACACTGGCCAGACCAATGCCTAAAATCATGAAAGAGATTATAAGATGAAGCAAGGCAATATCTATTGCCTAGTACATGTATATATCAAGTAGGTTAAAGACAGATGATCATTATACAGTCAAACCTGTCTATAGCGACTGCCCAAGGGAAACACAAAAAGTGGTCTTGTAGACAGGTGGTTTTTGTAGACAGGTTCCTTTAGTATATGTTTCATTGAGAAACCATTTTAAAGGGAAACAAAAAAAGTGTTTGTTGTAGACACTAAAGCAGGTTTGACTGTATTTCATTTATGTTGTAGAAAGACTTGTATTTACAGAAGGCAGTGCTCAACACTATTAGGTGCCCAGGACACATGGGTCCAAATTTAACCTCAGGACCTTCAAATTTGTTACATTTTAACACGGGGCTAATGTACATGTATACAAATCTTAAAACCCTCAATCCGGAGCCCCCATTAAAAAAAGTTAGTGTGAAGCCCTGCAGAAAGTTATATAAACAGTTTATACTGAAAAACCAGAAACTTTCACGATCTTTGTGAAGTCTGGATTTGGGAAAGCCTCATGAAATGCCGCAAAATGATAGCTTTACAACATTTAATGCAGCTTTCTTGCAGCAAAAATGGCAAATTTGCAAAGTTCCTGTTTTTTTACAGTAAGGTGAAGAAGGCAGACTAAGCCTGTTATTGAGAAAAAGAAAAAAAGGAAGAAAAAATAACTTTTAAACTTATTAATATTCTTATGTCTGTTAGGAGCAAGAAGGGCTTCAACTCATATACTTAAACAGAGAGCTAGCTAGCAGTAGCACCTTCTGGCTCTAAACAGACGCATGTATTCCATTGAGATAGATGTAGAATGGGTCAGTTGGATAATGAATGATACACAAAATCATGAGGGATACCTAAATGTTTGTGAATCTCACCTTTGAATATAGGACTGATATTCCATGCTGTTATACCGCCTTGGTTGGTGTACTGACCAAGACCAATCTCAAGGATCAGGAGAGGTATCCCTCCAATAAACAGACAAATAAAATACGGGATCAGGAAAGCACCTGCAAAAAAGAGAGAGACACACAAAAGAAAGAAAGAAGAAACAGGTTAATAAAATTTCATTATCAAAGCATTCAGATGTAAGCGTGGTGAAATATGAGAAATAAGCTTGAGATTGATTTCAATGGCTGAATTACAGATTGATAGGTTTTGAATAGGCCTCTATTCAACCTGTTTGGGATCAGTGGTCTTTCAGCATGGCTTGGTGTGGTGTCACACTCCTGTACTCTCTGTGTCGTTTAAGCAGGATTCATATGAATATGAAACTATATATATATATATATATATATATAATTTTTTTTTTTTTTTTTTTTTTTTTTTTTTTTTTTTTTGCTCTAGGGATCCCCTCCTTATAAGCCCTTTAGGATTTTGTCGGGTCACCGTTTTCTTTCAGTTCTTTGTATTTATTTGTATTACTAGCTCATATCTAAGCATATTTGTTCATGTTATATTGTAAAACAGCATTTGAGGAGCTAACACTTCAACAAGCTCTGCTTCTTGTTAGTTCCTCTTTTCTCGTGCTTTTTCTATTATATTTGTTGTTTCATTGCATATTTTTGTAGTACAATTATTCATTATATTATGTTTTGCATGAGAAATAAAATCATTTGAATCATTTAGGATGATCTTTGCATAGGCCAAAGTGTTTAAATTCACAATCTGGAAGAAAGTGATATTCCAACACGAGGTCATGGCAGGATGCAACATCCCCTTGAGCCTATAAAAACAGCCAGGCCTCTCATAGCAGTCGATATATCTATACTATTGCTTATAAGCTTTTCGTTGATAATTCATCTATTTCATTTCTCACTTCGGATAGGGTCTTTAAGTATTAACCTAGTGTTTTCTTTGTGCTAGCTGTCTCCAATAATCTAAGGGGATGATCAAAGCAACTGGAGCCAAATTAAAATTCAACATGTAGTGCCACCATTCAAGTTTTTTGTTCCTTCTATTGCCTATTCACACCTAATCAAGTTTATATTTAGGATTAAGTAAAAAGAGAGCTGTTGAAACTGTCCCACCAAATCAGACTTGACTGTCATCTGTGTGTTATAAAACGCAGTTTTGCCAACTCCCTAGACAAACAATTTTGAAAGTTGTGTGTTCTTGTTAAGACATTCAACAAATATTGTCGAGTATGATAAAAGGCTTTTCTGCTTTTCTGCATTCAGAACTGTTTCATGACTACACAGTGTCTGTATTTATAAGCAAAGACTTTCTATTTGTTTCAGATTGATTCTACAATGATAATTTGATTGATAGAAGTAACCCCTCCCTCTCCATCAAACCTACAGGTATACAAAACTTTAAAAGTCTACCTTTAAATTATCTTCCAATAAATTTGATGTCATTTTTTTTTTAATATTTGGAAGTAACATCAATTAATTTCCCATTTCGAATGCCTCTGACACAAAGTTTGCATTATGAAAAAAATAAATGTCAGTGCTTTCACTGTATTATCAGACACACATTACTACTTATTCTGATATTATTTTACATGCTGTCACTAATTTCCCTGAAAGTTTGCATTATGTTCCAAAAACAATTGTAATGCTAAATACAAAAACAAATTTGCAATGCCCTCTAACACTGAAAAGATCTAATTCCCTTGAAAGTTTGCATTATTTTCCAAAAAACAATTGTAAAGTTAAATACAAAAACAGATTTGCAGTGCCCTTTAACACTGAAAAGATTTTGACTTAAATTTGTCTAATTCATCCCTATATGTTGATAATTCTACAAGGACTCATGAAAATCTGTTATGAAATGATCAAAGTGAACGCAACCAGATATCTTGAGCTAGTATACAGCTGACAGGATGCACACAAGTCAAATCTAATTAGTCGAACATATAACATTGCATTTGCAACAAGTTTGTAGTAAATGATCGTACTCTCAAAGTTTAAACCTCCTAATGTATCAGCTTATAAATGGAAAAGTTGATAATTACAACTGTGGTAATAACAACTTAAGAAGTAGATGGACTGATTGACATACATGTAGTTGAGAATTCACAGGAAGTCACAATTATTTCCACTCCAAAAGTTCTGTCGATCTGTCACCTTACTTGACAAGTCATTTCCTACAGCTGGGTAACTAGAGGAAGATAAATATACCTTTGCCCACAATAGTTGGGCCAGTAGAGTCTGATATTAAAACTCTTAAAACTTTTGTGAGATTTTTTTCTCCATAAGTAGAGTATATTGATTCACAGATAAGAGGTGAGCATGGATCATTCGTACATTCCCTCATCCTGACTGTGATCTAAATTAGCAAGTTGTATTTTCTCCTTTTGCAATTGCCTTTTTGGAAATTTCTATAACTACATCATAAATGGTTACTCTTAACTCGTTTTCCAGAAGTAAGCATTCCATGAAGATAAAACATTCAAATGCCATGGTATCATAAATAATATTTTCCCCCTTCTGTTTCTGTTAGGCCTAGATGAAATTGGAGTCAGGATTTGTATTTTATTTCATGTGTGATGTATCTTTATAGTTTCACTTTCAAATGTTCAGCAGTATTTTTATAGCAGTAACCTATGATGTGACATTTATGGATCTCTTGCACAAAATTCCCCCAGCAATACAATCCAAGAGGAGTTTTTTTACAAGATGATTTTTTTTTAAACCCTTTAAACCCAGACATGTATACCGAGGTCATAACTCATGGTTAGACCTGCATTCATAATGTCACCAACAATTTTAGTTACTAAAAAAAACTTGGCTTATTGGGTGAGGATTGAACAAAGTGTTTATACATGGTGTTAGAGGTCATGAAGTGGGGTTGGAGTTAGGGGGAAATAAAGTTTATAGGTTAAATGTTAGAGTTGCAGTGTGCATGATCTCAGATGCATTAAAGCTTTAAAATACTACTGGGCCAGAAGGGATTAGACCACACAGCGAGGTCACTGACTGGTGGCTATTTCATTAACTCAGCTTTCAACTAACATAAGAAAAAGAGGATCATGGGGGACCAACAGGCACCGATTGGGGAAGTTTTCTATATAGAGGCAGCAAGTAGCTACAAGTAGGACAGTGGGGCTTTAAGTGTGTGAATTAAAATGTTTATGTACAAAATCAATTGGAAGGTTTTAGGGATTACAGTCATGATAGAAACATATATGCCTAAATGTATGTAAATTCAATAGTAGACTAAGTGATCCAGAAAAGAAATGTCATCCATGAATTTTTAATTCTTCAAGATAAAAAAATTGGCCCTTGGCCATAGGGCTTAGGTTTAAGTTAACTCGACTCTCGATTCTATTAACAAGGCCCAAAATGAGAACTGTTTCTAAAGACTTGTATAAAGTTAAAGTTAAATAGAACTTAGGCGAGGCCAGGGGATAAGACAGTTGATAACACTAGACATAGGGTCATATTGCTACTACTATCACTATCAGCATAATTAGGAATTAGACTAAAGAAATAAACTTACCTCCTCCATTTTTATAGCAGAGATATGGAAATCTCCAGACGTTTCCTAATCCGACAGAGAAACCAATAAGAGCGAGCACAAAATCCAGTTTCCCAGTCCAAGTGCCTCTGCTTTTCAGCTGCTCCGGGTCTTCCCCTTTGGTCTTGACTGCATCCCCGTTGGCTCCCGGGTCTTGTTTCTGCGGCGGAGAAACAATGCATTCATCACTTTTATCGTGGTTACTACTCATCTTCCACACACGTGATTACTAAGTTTACAAGGAATAAGTCAGTTGATGAAGCGAAGAGAACCCTGCGATCATTTGGCTTCAAATAAAAGTAGGCCTAATACAAAAAGGTATCCAGAAAGTTAACATTCAACAGTCAAGCTGGACGGTTCCACTTCAGAATCACCACCGGCTCATGGCTCCCAAATAAAAACTTATGTGAACTCCGAAAATACTACGAGACGCCGAATCGAATTAAACAGGATAGACGCCTACTGTATACTGGACGAAGACTAGACATCGACGACTAGACTACACACGAGCCAGCTACTAGTTGCACGTCTATGGTTGCACGTAATTACAAGTTACGTGACTGCAAGATGATCTCTAGCTCTAGTCAGGGAGGTGAGACTTTAAACCCTGCTCTAGTCTAGCTAGCTCTGTCTGAAAGCAAATTCGGTTTGCATACCCAACCGACTAAAACCTGCCCTATCGGTACAATGATGGACCCTACTTCGAATAGATCGGCGTTCGTGTGCCCAGGGCAGGCTAGGCCAGTCATGCGCCAACAGTCAGACCGCAGCCGGTGCGAAAACCCTCTATTTTATTCAGCACGTATGCAAGAATTTACGTGTCTTGCATACGTAATGAGTAGTGCAGACGGTCTTCCCGATCGGCAGTTTTTGCCTTTATAATTGTTCATTTCTCATGAAATGGGTCTTATTTCAAAGATAAGAAGTTGCACTCTCTATATACTTATATGACAATCATGTTTAATATATTTTGGAAACAGATATTTCGCCTTGAAAATGGGGTTTTTCGACGATAAATCTATCTAAAGAGTAGGGCTGATTTTCACATAGAAATCATTCTTGCGTCAAGAAGATGTTATAATCAGCATAAAGCATAAATATTTTTCTTTACAATGATATCAAAATTATTATATTTTACGCTGTACCAAAGTCAGGAACCAAGAAAAATCACGCGAATGTTCATGAATAATTAAAAAAAGTAGTCAACTTTGCCGATGTGAAAATAGAGCGTTCTGATTGGCCAAATACGTCAACTACGTCACATATGTTCCGCTTTGGTTTATTAACATTCTGAATACCAAATTTGAGTAAGCATTCCTTGTGGCGTGCGCCTGTAATGCACGTGCGCGTAAGCAGTCATGACAACAACCTTAGGACCCTGGATCAATTACGTCACCTGCCTTTTAAATAATATTTTTCTACATTATTTCTTTTTTAATCATTTTTCTTAATTTTTTCGGCCAGTCGGTGGCGCGGCGGAGCTCCCTGGAGTTTACTAATCAGTTATGCATTGCCATTGCTCAAACGGCGAGCGTGCACGAGTATGAAATCACACAATTTCGTGCCATCATATAGAAAGAACAAATTGGTAATTTCCGGGTTTTTAGGGTCTTAATTACTATGATTATAAAGAGAACAAGATTTTGCGTCAATTAGGTTTTGACATTATTTTGATCAGTGACTTTTCATCTTTCCAACGAATCTCAAAGTAAACAAATTAATTATGTACCAAAGTCAGGAACCAAAAGCGAAATTTCGGGTACAAAATAGCTGTTGAAATGTTACAAAAATAACGACAATAAAAGTGGTGAAAAAGGATCGTTTCAAAATTGTGAAATATGGCAAGTTTCATATCAAACTGAAGCTGAGAATCTCGAGAGTAATTACCGTTGCGTGCTGCCATGTTGACAGAAGTTATCGACCACAAAAGCAGCTGCATGTACACCCTTACAAATCTCACAGAAAATCTCGTGAATTTCAGCACACGTGAATGTACGAGATAACCAAAGAGACGCTGAATAAAAATCAGCGTATAGCCTCATTATCGCGCACGCTGCGGTCTGACTGCCAATATCCAACTTTTGCATGATCAGGCCACGCCCATGTTCATGCGATATGCGCATGCAGAGCGACGAAATTCATATCTTTCTAATAGAGTAATAGGTCATTTTCGTATACGTAACCAAATTTAATGCATAAGTCCATGGGTGTCGATCCCGGGGGGGGGGGGGGATATATCCCCCCCCCCCAATATTTCAGGTGGGGGGATGGCCTGTACAATCATCCCCCCCCCCCCCAATAATTCACCCTAAAAAAAAAATTAAAAAGAGAAAAATTAATGAGAGCCTGATGAGAGTAGTTAATGGTTATTACTCGCAAGATGACCATCAATATACACATTTTGCTATCTCATTTTCATAATACATACATATACGAAGTAAATGAGACATCCGTATATGAGACAAGAATAAATTGAATTCTCGATCATACGGCTTCATCAGGAATTTATGAATTAATTCAATTTGTTAAATCGACAGCATCATAGAAATGCAGTGCGCCAAATGCAAAGACGCAGCGTTAAAAAGCAACGAGCTAAATGTTAAGCGCGAAGCGCAAAAGTAGCAATCTGCAACATCAGACCATCCTGGACAGTGTAAACATAGATGAACTCTGTGACGAATTCGTGATGAGATCGGAGACAAGGAGAAAGATTTTCGGACATTAGTATGAATTATAAGATAGTTCACTAGTTGTTATGTTGTTTCCGTTCACCCTTTTTAAAATTCACGTCATTGTATCTTTATTTTTATTTTATTTCCTGATATTTCCTAAAACATTTTTCATTTTTGGAGAAAGATTATTATGTCACAACTTATTATTTTTTTTATTGAAAAGCTGATGTAGGCGCTGATGTAGGCCTATGTCACTGGCGTACTGGTTGGTTCAACCCCCCAATAAAATCCAACCATGAATTATTCTCAATTTCATACAAGTGATTTATAAATGTTCGTGATATCACATGATTTTCAACAAAATTCGCGTTTCTCCATTTCTGTTGCAAACTGACACATTCTCAAATAGCCAGGAAAAGCATATATTTTGTATAGTCACTAATGGGCTAAATTAGTGGCCGTTAACACTAACAGTAGTATACAATTCCTTTCCAGAAGCTATTGCGACAAGCACTGCCGGGAGATGCTACCCACCACTGTCTTGGGCTGTGCACGCAAATATTTGCGAACGAACGTTCCATACATATACATCATGTGAGGAAACTGAATTTAAACAACGATTAATATAGAGAACAGTACAACGAATCGTCTTCTCTCTCAAATAATTTAGTGAAACGGCAAAGATAACGCGCTTTGCGCGGGAGGGGGGCAACTGAATTCAGACTAGGATTAAGAGTTATAATTAAATGAAACGTCAAAGTACACGACACAACGTATCATCTTCTCTTTCTAATAATTTAATGAAACGTGAAAGCTTCCGCGCTACGCGCCAGATGGGCGAAAATGATTTCGGACGAAGATTAAGAGTAATAATCAAATGAAACTTCAAAGCTTCCGCGCTTCGCGCTGGAGGGGGAAAACTGAATTCAGACAAGGACACGATACAACAAATCGCCTTCCTTCTCTAATAATTTAATGAAACGGTAAAGCTTCCGCGCTTGGCGCTGGACGGGCGAAAATGAATACAGAAAAGGATTAAGAGTAATAATTCATTGAAACGTCAAAGCTTCCGCGCTTTGCGCGGGAGGGCGGGGGCGAATTGCACTCAGACAAGGACACGATACAACGAATCGTCTTCTTTCTCTAATAATTTAATGAAACGTCAAAGCTTCCGCGCTTCGCACGAGAGGGGGAAACTGCATTCAGACAAGGATTAAGAGTCGAGAATGGCACATCGAATCGTCTTCTTTCTTTAATAATCTAATGTAACGTCAGAGCTTCCGCGCTACGCGCGGAGGAAGGGGGACTTGATTTAAACATTAAGGATTATGAGTCGAGAATGGTACATCGAATCGCATTCTTTCTTTAATAATCGATTGAATCGTCAGAGCTTCCGCGCTACGCGCGGAGGAAAGGGAACTTGATTCAAACAAGGATTAAGAGTCGAGAACGGTCTAACAAATCGTCTTCTTTCTCTAATAATTTAATGAAACGTCAAAGCTTTCGCGCTTCGCGGAGGAGGGGGAACTCTCCCCCCCCCCCCCCCCTCCCTGCACCCAACCCCCTAGGGAGCGCGCTTCGGTTGCTTACTACCACCCCCTAAAATTAAATCCTGGCTACGCGCTTGGGGAGGGGTGCAACCTGCCACACGCTTCTACCTCTTGGTTGCTTTGATCCATTGCCGAAAATATTTTGGCAACTATCATTCCCCCAACC
The DNA here is from genome assembly GCF_000002235.5 of Strongylocentrotus purpuratus. Lineage (NCBI taxonomy): Eukaryota > Metazoa > Echinodermata > Echinoidea > Camarodonta > Strongylocentrotidae > Strongylocentrotus > Strongylocentrotus purpuratus. The sequence goes on from NW_022145611.1 coordinate 23,271,645, forward strand.
ACGGATACAAATCGACACCCTTGCATAAGTCTTTGTGAAGTGCCTCAATACAAATTATTTTATTCACCTGATAAGAATAATAGTATTTCAATAGACAGACTTTGAACTGCATAAATAAGTTGTTGCCAGGTTGGACAAACATTATGGCTTGACCTACCTAGCAACACTTAATATATGCAGTTGCATTCTGACTAATGAAATACTATTATTCCTAACAGGTGAACGAATTAATTTGTATTGAGGTACTTCATCACAAACACTTATGCATTACATTTGGTTACATTACGAAAATGGCCTATTCTATGGCCATGATTCAAGGGGAAAAATTGTTATTTGCTCGTTTGTGAAATCTATAATCTTTACATCAAAAGCATGAATTGAATTGAATGAATTGATACATCTGCCCTACAGCATATATTTTTTTATTTTATTCGTTGAACGAGAACAAAGATCATCATCATGTCATAGCAGAATAATTCTACATGACAAATGCGCATTTTAACCCTTTGCCTTTCCGGTAGAGTTTTTATTTTAATTGTCGTCTAATATCAGTGGTAAAAAATCTGTTCCTTCAAATCATTTCTTCGATTTAACGAAAAAAAAATGGACCTAGGACTTCAAGTAGGCCAAGAAAACTCTTCGATTGTTTGACGCATCTCCTTATTGTCCCCTCATATAGCTTGTCCTTATATTCCTTAAAGGAAGACACGAGGACGCTGAGACAGAATAATGACACACGAAAAACAAAGAAAAGAAAATGTATAAAAAATAATATCAAGACTAAGAAGTAGAAGTGAAGAAGAAAAAGAAGAAGAAGAAGAAGTAGAAGAAGAAGAAGAAGAAGAAGAAGAAGAAGAAGAAGAAGAAGAAGAAGAAGAAGAAGAAGAAGAAGAAGAATATGAAGAAGAAGAAGAAGAGGAAGAAAAAAAGAAGAAGAGGAAGAAAAAAAGAAGAAGAGGAAGAAAAGAAGAAGAGGAGGAAGAAAAAGAAGAAAAAGAACAAGAAGAAAAAGAAAAAGAAGAAGAAGTCTGAAGCAGAAAATGAGGAAATGAAAAAGGAAAGGAAGACATTTAGAAAGGAGAAGAAGAAAGAAAAAGTGGAATTCTAACGAGAAGATCAACATAAAAATATTAGTAAGATGACCCAAAAACCTGTAAAGGGTGTTTTGTTTTCAATCGTTTACAAGAAAACCCAAAAAAGAAAAAGAAAAATATAATACAGAGTTGTATTGAATGACAAAAATACGAACCCCAAAACGAAGTAAAGATGGATGAGCAATTTTTCGACCCCAACCAAATTCGGGTTTTATTGAATTGGGGTGCATAGCAGAATAATTTGTATTGTACCTTTATGTCTACCTGATTATTCAATACGAAAGGGGCGTAGGCCTATATTTGCAAATTGTATTCGTCTTATCCACCAAACCGCTAATGCAAATAATATGCCTTATTCAAAGTATAGGCCTAATATTGGAACAAGATATCTAGAGTTCTAGACCATCCTTGTATAGTATTGTGGTGCCTTGATGATTAATAGTCTTGTCCTTTCCCCACGCTTTAGCCTTGGCTTTTGTCTTGGATGCCTAGGCTTTGCATCAATAATTTCCTTACTTTTGGGAGTTAATAGTTCAGTTGCTTTGTTCGTTAAAAAAATCAGATAAGAAGAACGTTATGAATATGTGTAATCAATGAAACACAAATTGACAACTCAGTGATACATCTTTCTCTGTCCTCTTCCATGGGCTTTGTAAAGAGAATTTAATCAATTATAATTTTCTTAGTTAAAGATGAAGGAATGAAATTGAGTCACATAGGGGTTCGAGTAAGTACATCTGCATGCAGTAATGATATCAAGGATGCATGTTTTATTTAATACAGTAGGCTTGCGGGTGCGCCACGTGAGAGAGAGAGAGAGAGAGAGAGAGGGGATTGAAGAGTCCTGAAAAGGACTCTGACTCGGTAATCTTTCTTGGGGGTGTGTAGTCCTGATTATTATAGTTGAACATTTTCTACACAGAAAATACAATTTTGTTTCTCACTGTTTAGAAAGGAGCAAATGGGAGAGAACCTCGCAAACTATACGTCACAGAGTTGCCCATGTTTACTTTCACCGATCCGCTTCTCTGCTTTTCTGTTTCTATTAATACCACGTTATCAGGGTGGACTTTCCCTTTTAAATGTATGAAATCTGAATTAACAGCTGACCACCAACCCTCAAACAAAAGTTATTAAAAGTTATGATTTCGTAAATGTTGTCACTAATTAGAAGCAGAACAAGCGAGGGCTGATGTGCCCCTCTTGAAAGAAAATTGCCATATTTTCATGCCCTTACGTTATACATGCACCCATTCATGACAAAAACATACGCCCTTATAGTTTAGAACATGGGTATAGGCTATCAGGCCTACATCAGATTTTATTTGCTTTTTATTATCACTTAAGTTCTTGTTCAAGCCAAATACAGCTTTTGGACATACATGATGCTAAATGCCTTTCTTTATTTAAAAAAATGTATATATATATATATATATATATATATATATATATATATATATATATATCTAGAGCATCTTCCGCATGGCCTGCTAAGATCTGTTTAAAAAAAGGCAAAGGCCTCTATCAATCCCTCATGGTTAATCATTGAAAACATGAGGTATAATACAAAAGGCACATAAGGAAATAACAGAACTAGTACATTTTCACCTCACGAGAGGCATTTACCCCTATCATGATGGGAGAGTCCAGTAACCAGGAGACTACGTTAAAAAATGGCAAAACGTAAGTAAGTCCTGAACCGACCGGTTGCTATGCAACCTTGCATAAGACATCGCTTACCAAACAAGAGGCATATCAAACATACTGAAGAATAAGACCAATGTGGGTTTGCGAGACACCTCTCTTCTTAAGACCATGATAAAATACAGTGCAAAGCATGATAACAGGTTAGCCTAACCAAAGGCAATGCAAGCTAATACATAACCATCCTTTGTTAAAGATACATTATGTTATTTCGAGGTTTGATTTTGCATGCATATAAACTCAACCAAGAAAGTTCAGCGGACGTAATGGCCTATATAGCTGAACCTATACAATATGTACACCAACCACCGGACTTCCCTTTTCAATTGATCTTTTTTTTTTTCTTTAAAAAGCAAAAAATATTTGTTTGTTTTGTTGGCTAACTTGATGCCCACATTACCAGGCACGGATATTGTCTCATGCGTGTCGTTTCAATTATTGAGTTGTATATACTCCTATAAATCCAACTTCTGAAGTTTTAACTGAATCGTAATACAAGACTAGCTTGAAGATTATAGCATGAAGTGCGCCACCTTCTCGACTTTTTTAATCTCAGGAAAGGTACCCTCTCTTAAAATTAAGGACGATTAAAGTGACAAGTTGCCCCTCCATGATTGAAGAAAAGAAAACATACCATACATCGATCAACTTTGGACAGGTTTCTACTTTTCTGCATTCTTTTCTTAAAACATACTTTTACAGGGGAAATGTGGCAATTCCTCTTTTCCTTACGACAAGGCCATTTTCATATTTGCCAAAATGTTCTCGACAATAGTAGGAATCTATTTTTTCTTGGATTGACAAGAGAAAAAATTAACGAAATCGATTGGAGGGCTGAAGGCACATCTAAATCACCCCAATAAACTACAAATTCATTTATCTGTGGTAATGTGATTTTGTTTTTCACCATGTAGACGAAGGCATCTACAAGTTTCCTATTACCTCTCTTCGGAATAGCTTTAAAAAATTATTAAAACAAATTGTAGGTTAATGGATTATCCAAGCCGTCCATTTCTTCTTTATCACACTAGTGAGATTAGCGGGTAGTAGAAACCACATTACAGATTCAGACGTCACAGTTATATGTTTTCTGAACAAGAACATACTGTTGTTCTCTGTAAGATCATAAAAATGATCAGATCGCCCATAAAATCAGGAGAAAATGAAATAAAGTGCACATAATAATATATCAAATAGGGACTAGTTTGTTTTTATTATTATCACTGATGAAATACAAAAATATGCTATACAATAAATAACGCAATAAACAAAAATTAATAGCCCGACTCAAATTTCGTAGAGTAATGCTCCTTCGCTCTAATTTCTGTTACAAATTGTCCATCAATGATTTATCCGGTGCATATCGATGACTGGATGACTGGATGATGATGATGATGATGATGATGATGATGATGATGATGATGATAAAGATGATGATGATGATGATGAAAATGATGAAGATGATGATAATGATGATGAGGAGGAGGATGATGATGAAGATGGTGATGATGAAGACGATGATGATGATGATGATGAGGATGATGAAGATGATGATGAGGATGATGAAGATGATGATCATGATCATGATGATCATTATTATTAACGATGATAATGATGATAAGGAGGAAGAGAGTGAGGAGGAGGAGGAGAGTAAGAATAGGTTTAGGTGGACGACGATAAAGATGATGGTAATTACGATGTTGATGGTGATGGTGATGATGATTATGATAATGATGGTGATGATGGTGATGATAATTATGATGACAATGTTGATGACGATGGAAGTCACGACGATAACGACGACGATGATGTTGATGATAATGGTGGTCATAAGACAGTAATGGACATTTTGAAAATAAAAAATCAACCTGACAGCAAAAAAATCATTCGTCAACACGGCACTATGATTTTACATAATACACATATCCACCGCGGAATGACGCTCCACGCATGCAGTAAACAAATTGCTTGTAATTTTTTATTCCTGGTGATTTTGGTTCCAAAGTTCTTTTACGCACTAACGCAAGCAAACCGCCAGAGGGCGACATTGATGTGGTTTTAAATCAATTTGATCTGACAACATAGGGGCAGGGGAGCGATCCAGCCATAAACTATTGACAGTTGATAATGGATTGTTACCTAAAATAGCCGTAGCATAATATATCTCGCAATGGATGTCTTTACAACTTCCCCTTGGCCTCAGCATCCCAACAGCGACAACGTGTATGAATGCCATCTTGTATTTCCCCAGTGTATATCACTTCTCATTGGGGCCATTCCACGTGGGAAAATTCAGCAAGAATTTTTTTGGTAAAAAGTTGATTTGACGCAAATAACATCTGTTTGTGTGTGTGTGTGTGCATCGGATAACTTTACCACAAAATATCAGATTATTATATTTTTGTAACTACTCACCGGATGAGATGTGAGAGACTAAGAATTGTTTGTTGCGGTTGCGACTTGCGACAAAATATACCACATGCCTGGAACTGCGAGGACCATGAATCGGAATTGCACACGAGCGGATGGGGAAATCCCTTTTTTCTTAAAGAACATAAAGAACAGATTGTGATGACTTTCCTGAATGTATCAATTGTTAGTATAATATACGAGTTTTGCAATTTTACATTGTCGGAGTCAGCCCACCGACAGTGGACAGTATAGACCGACAGACTACGAGACCGACAAAACAAAGATAATTATAAAAGGAAACACAGAACATTTCGGTCTCGTTGGCTGTCGGTTCAGAGCGCCCTCAAAGAACCGACATTGTTGATATAGTGGGCTATAACTTACATTGTCATTACGGTCTTACAGTGCTAGTAAAGTCCATTAGGGTCCATTAGACTTTTTAGAGATGGTTTCTTCGTCATTCTGCTGTCGTAGACAGGCATCATCGGAAACTGAACATCAGATTGATTTTTACGAACGGGAGATTGACTCGGACTACCAGCCATGGTAAAGTTCGTTTGTGACAAGTCATGTGACCCTACCGAACTAGTTCGGTTGTCAAGCCTTATCAACTTATCACCTTATCGACTTCGAAGACGATCTCGGGGTTGGGTAGAGGTACCGACCACGGAGACACTGTACGATGTCGAGTTCGGACATCCTCATAAATTAATTCAAGTTCCAGATTTTGCAGTGAGGATGGGAAATTTTTATGATGAATGATTGCCCCTTTTAAAATTCACAATGTCGACTGGGCACAGAATTCAACCATTTTTATCGAGCATTAATTGCTGCCATGGATGTGGATGCTAAACATGCAGATTAAACATTTACGATAAGATACCCAGTGCAGAGCAATAGCGGGTTAAGCTTAACGAGCTTTCGTCTTCCATTTGGTTTATAAATCATTCCCCCAATATATTGCCTTCTTCTCAAGACTATATGCAATCAACTCATGTTCACACGAACGATTCAAAACCAAGAACGTTCACACTCAATCATTGATATTATCTCCTCGATATCAGAAAATTCATAGTTCATCAGAGTTCAGATGAGTTCATCATGAAGGCAATTCATTCTCCTTTCAATATTATGACGTAGTTATCTATCTAGCGCCAGTTTTCATAGGGACTTAAGCAGGGCTCCCACTTAGCCGAGTTGGAACCTCGAGTTGTGGCGAGCTGGCGCGATCTTATGGCAAGCCGTTTTATTATTAATTAATATCAATAAATCAATTCTTGTTATCAAGAAATAATTTTATGTTGTAAAGCAATGGTAATTCTTGATATCAAGAATTCGATTTCGTGATATCAGGAATTCGATTTCGTGATATCAGGAATTCGATTTCGTGATATCAAGAATTGAATTCTTGATATCAAGAAATATGTTTTAATGATAAAACTACTTGCCACAAGATTGCACCAGCTCGCCACAACTCGAGGCTCCAACTCGGCTAAGTGGGAGCCCTGCTTAAGGCCTTCTGCACTACTTATAGTTACTTGCGCCCTCTATATAACAAACAATGCCTAATCGGTGACCATTGGTACCCCATGATCCTCTTTTTCTTATGTTAACTGAGAGCTGAGTTGATGAGATAACCACCTGTCCAGTGACCTTGCAAGGCGGTAATCCCTCCTGTAAACTATGGCAGATAAGCTTTAAGGTGTTTGGTGAACGTACATGCAAACCTACCAGATGCCAAGCGAGCTGAGGAAGCATTTCATAACATAATATTTAACCAACGAAAGTCACGACTCACTCATCAAGATCGACAAAGCATTGCCAGGCAAAGGGGATTTTGCTTCCGCACTAAATATACACAAAATAGGTTGGGTTACCTCATCGCACCTCATATATCATACCCGATTCTTACATTAAATCAAATCATGTATGGAGACATTTTCGGCGTTTCATTACCCTCTTCGTTCGTTGTTGATGGGCAGACGGTATTATGCAAAGGACAGTCCTGCATTTGCATTTGCCAGTTCAAGTATTTTCCAAGAAAGACATTCGAGATGAAACTGACACTCCTCTCAACAATATTGTTCGCATATGTGATTGACTGAGAAGTACATATATTTCGGAAAGAGAATATGGACAACTCTCTTCAAATGCAACGATTTCAAGGCCTCCGAAAAACGCAGAGCCTCGGATCTACGTTTTTGTACACAGAATAATAATATTGATCCAGACGACATTGAAGAACTGTTGTTCACTGTGTGAATTCTTGCTGAGTCTTTTCAGTTAATATTCTGTCCCATTAAAGTCAGGATTCGAGTACAGAATTCATTCTCATTTTCATTGTGCGCTTAACAATGACAAGTGACGTATATTCAGTCCGACTCAACAGAAATATCCCACTGCAGGTGGAACACTAATATTGTTGGATATTTTTAGACGAAGAAAAAAATTGTACTAGCTCGAAGGCATCAGTATGTTTATGAGACAGAGCACAATACAGTTTTGCTCATGTTGGGCATGTATCTTTTATTATAGATGTAATTTCTATGTATTATTAATTATGTTTAATGGCTAGCTGGCATACGAACTGAAGAAGAAAAAATATTTAAAAAACAATAAAAATGATATTAATGGAAATGGAAGAATATAATATTTCAAGGGTTTTTAAGTAAGTAAACCCTTTTTAATTGACATACCGTAATGTACATGTCTCCTTGGAATGCTAGAAACTAAATAATGGCATAGCGTTGTGGGGGGATTGACACTTGTGTTACCGTGAGGGGGAGTACAGGTCTTGGTAAGTCAGGGAAAACGCATAAACAAGGCCATTGATTAGGAGCACGGTGCGGGAGGATCCTATCATTCTCTTATCATGTTCATTTTACCCTCCCTTTCTACTTTGTCTCTTCTTATTTTTCTATTCCCCTCCCCTGCCGTTTAAATGGTGAGGTGTGACACGTGCCCCCTGCCTCCTTCAGCTATACGCACCTGCATGAAGCTAATTACAAAATACACATCTGCACCCTCATTAGCAATACACAATCGTGTACAAACTAAATTTCAAGACTTTTGTTTGCCTTTTACGGATACTGAACTGATAAAGGTTTGATTAATCATTCGAATCAAATTCGTCGACAATCATTTCCACCGACTGAGAAGCCATGCGCTCATAAAGCTCATAACTTCTGTTTCGAGCAAAGCGGGTTTTATGTTACAGCGCCATCTATCAACCCAGAGTAGGGGCACCTGTAAAAATCTGCTACATTTCATCTCAGGATTAAGGAGCTCCAAGATATCGCACCAAAGTGTGAGTTTTTCCTATTTGTTGCAATGCCAAGCTAATCTGAAGCAAACTGAACTTTGACAGTCAATAAGACAGTCACCGAACGTCGCCATGATTTTGAGGGAGAAATCCAAATATTTCTTTTAAAATGAATTACGACATTCATACTTCAAAGACAATAATCATGAAAATATTATGGGATCATCACAAATGAAATAAAGCAGCTGTCTATATAGATGAACTCGATGACTCTTTACATTTAGGGGTGAAAACCATCTGATTATTCAACTTGAAATGAAATATTGAGAAATTTGTCATTTATCGCAAACTCAATCGTAACTATTTTCGAGAAAAAAAATCAACTCAAGGTCAATTACAATAGCATATTGCACATTCCATAGACAACATGGTCGGATTACGTAAAACTTCATTATCATGTCTGCACTTTTCAATTGGTGAGGCACAAGGCTATTGAAATTGATTTTTTGAAAGTAGTTGGCATCGTGTTTGCAGAATTCATCAAGAAAAGGATGAGACGCTCTATGTGCGCATTGAATATTGTGGTAATCAATATATTACTTTTCATTATGAACAACCCCGTCCCCTTTAAAAACAAAAACAAACAAAAACTAAACTAAACTAAACCAGACTAAACCAAACAAATTTCATAAACTATATTTATGTTCCTGCGACAAATTCACCGGCGTACTGACACAAATAAAGTATCAAAATATGCTCATCTGACCGTAATTAAATGCCTAAAATCCCTGAGCTTCCGGGGGTTCCGCCCCCTGGACCCCATCAGGGCCCTTAATGCGCATATGACCGTAATTAAATGCCTAAAACCCCTGAGCTTCATGGGGCTCGGTCCCTGGACCCCACGCCAATTTACACTCCACTTACTTTAGCACCTCCGCCCTCCCCACTTTGAACAACGTTCCGCAGGGCCTGCATGTAACATGTTTATCCCTATAGTATTAATAGCACTCCAGTCATATCAAATAAACTGACCCTGAAAGACGAAAAAAATACATTAATCTAATTATCGGTCGGTTTTGGGTCAATGTTGAATCGGTTTGTCACGGTGACTAAGGTATTATTACTCCAAACCGAATACCCTAACCTAATATTCTTAACGATTTTTTTTTTTTAACGGAGTAATTGTCGCCGGAATAAATAACGAGTTCCCCCTTCTGTGCTTGTTTTTTGTATATATACATCTATTATTTAATTAACTTTACTTACAGGGACCGCAGACCAGCCGGAATCCTGTGAGAATACGGTCATCTCCTCTGTCTTGAAACGTATTCACGGCGATTGTTCTCGGGAAAATTTGAATTCTTTTCAATCTGCAACGATAAATATTGAAGAAGAACAAATATGTGTGTTTAATTAATGTTTATGATAGTAACTTTTAGTAACCTTATACATAAATCACAAAGTCATTTTGGACTCAGAGAATGAAAACAATTTGACATAAATTGATAAATGTTATTGACATTGAAACAGCTACAACATGTAATAACATGTAACATGCACTATTTTGAAATTTGTGTTCCCTTTCAGGGGCGGATCCAGGATTTGCCGATGGGGGGGGGGGGGGGCCTAAAATGTGAAAATCGCGCCGACCAATATCTCGCTCAGTGGGGGGGGGGGGGGGGTAGTGATCATAATTTTTTTTCTCGTATTTGACCTCGAAAATGTGAAAATCGTGCCGACCAATATCTCGCTCATGGGGGGGGGGGGGGGGGGGGGGGGGGGGGGGGGGGGGGGGGGGGGGGGGGGGGGGGGGGGGGGGGGGGGGGGGGGGGGGGGGGGGGGGGGTAGTGAGCATCATTTTTGGGGGGTATTGACCCCGAAAATGTGAAAATCGAGCCTAACAATATCTCGCTCAGTTGGGGGGGGGGGGTATGCATCATTTATTTTTTGTATTTGACCCCGAAAACTTTTTTTTTTTTTTTATTTTTATTTATTTTTTTTTTTTTTTAAAGCCAGGGGGCCCGGGCCCGTCGGCCCCCCCCCCGTGGATCCGCGCCTGTTCCCTTTTACAATCAAAACCTTGCTCATGCTCCTTGTAAAGGATTCTTCTTCTTCTTTTGTTCATCTTCAAAAGGGCTATGCAGCCTATCACAAAGATCTGTAGCCAGTTTTGTATATGCAGGCGCACTAAACACCGGGTTTACACCCTACTCTTTGCGAGATGTGTACAGCGTATAATTATTAAAGTGCGTAGGGTGTATAGTAGTAGTATTTATTTCCGTATAAAAAATAATGCGATGTATGAGATACGGTGGATTACCCATGCACATTCAGCTTACCCGACGTGGGAAAGTCAAGCATGAGAGCCAGTCGCCGATCCGATTGAGCCACGTCGCCACTTTTCATTGGAATAAATGATTTTTGTTTTCATTGTCATTTTTTGTCATGCTATTGTCATGTTATGTTATTGTCATGACTATCGTTAAAGTCATTGTCATGGCTTATCTCTGATATCGCTTACGTAGACATTTATGTTCTACTTAGTACTACCCCCTCCCCCCCCCCCCTCAAGTATTCTGTGGAAAGTATACGCATGCTACACCGTATATGCATACATACTAATTAATCATAATGGTACCAGTAGCAATGTGACACATTATAGGTTTGATGTCAACATTTCAATACACACGATATCCATCACGAGTGCGAGTTAACCATTTACCTTTTACGTGTTGTATGGTTTGCATTAAGACAAAATGTAAACCCCAATAATCAATCCTCTCTGTAACATTGTGCACTAAAATACAAGAAGTGTCGCAGGATGGCTCCTCTCTATTCACCTCACTTTAGAACTTAACAGATTTTTAAAATTTCTCTTGATCTTAAAATGATCATTTTGACAATTTCAAATGAACGAACTGAATTATTTTTGAATAGACAATAAAAGAACCGTCTAATGGATACAAAGCGATGACAAGCTATATGAATGGTGAACGACAAAGGTTCAAATGATAAGCTAATTAATACAGTAAATCGCAGGTGCATGTATTAAACATGGGTAAAATTAATCATATTGGCATGGCATAGTGCTTTTACTACTCAGTAGTAGGTGGTCCCATGTTGTTAACGTGTAAATGAATAGCAACTGCTGCGCGCAACAAAGGACTCGAGCACAATTGCTTCAATTAATTTTGTCATTACTTATCGTTACAATTATCATCATCGTTTTTGTATAAATTATTATAATTATCATTAATATTGTTATTATAATTATTATTATTATCATTATCATCATAATTTTTCTCACTATTGTCGATATTTTTATTTTTCATTGATTAACATTAAGTCGAATTGAATTGTATATTTTACAGTGTTACATCGACAAATTCAAACTGATTGTAAACTTCCCCAATACCCCAATGTGGGTGACAAGGGAATAAATTGTCATTGTCATTGTCATGTTGTCAAGGTCACTGAGCTCTGTGCAATTAGATACATAAAATATGTGAAGCGTATTAGGTGAAGAAAAACGATACATAGCAACACTTGATGCGGATATTCTTGTTACAAGAAGACAAATATTGACAGAAGTCAGAACAGAGGTCAAAGCTAGAAGTATATCTTACAACAGAATCCAACAGTTTACCATATTCATGGTGATGATTAATGGCTTGACATTACACGAGAACACATGTATACTTATTATTGATTGGCATACTGCCCGTCAAAACACTTTATAACATGGTTTGCTTCCGTGTCATAAAATGTGTACTTCAGAGCCAAAATTACACAATATTCGATACATGAATGAAATTATAAAAAAGACGAATCATGAATCCGCCACGGTCATCAAGTAATTCGTTCGAATTCGATCTGCTGTGTATCCAAAGTGCATTAGCCCAGTTCATGTGAACTCGAGGTGATAAATAGCCGCGTCTGATAAAACGGGTGTCATAGGCCTACTTATAAAATGGTAATAATAATAATAATAATAATAATAATAATACAATTTTGTTTACCCAGGAGGCCTCATCAGCATCAGTGCTGTTCTTCCTGAGTGAACACATGTTTCTCTTGTAATTTCGTTTGCGGTGAAGAGTAGGCAGTATTTTTCTTGACGTGAAAACTGTGATCACAGAGTGCAATTTACAGAGTGCTTGGGAACTATAGGGTCAATGTAAAAGAAATTAATGTCAAAGGTTTGGAAACTAAAAAAAAAAAATAAAAAGGGATAAAATAACTATATTTTTTTTTTCTTACGTGAATTTGTGAACACAGAACACAATTTGCACAGTGTTTTGGGGAAACTAAGGGTCACTGTAAAAGAAACTAAGGTAAGTGCATGCCTAAAAGGGTTGGGAAATTAGGGGAAAAAATATCTTAAAGGATAAATATTAACAATATTTCTCTATTTATTATTCTATTGATATTGTAATTTTATGTTGGACTTTCGTATCAGAACATCATCACAATTCTATATGTGACATACTGCAGCTGCGCTCCTTACTCCTCCACAATCGTGTTAATACGTAAATCGTAAAGTGATCCTACAGTCGTGCGAGTTAGGACAATCGGCCCGACACCGTACACGATTCGTCACCCATCGAAGCCCGACCACGACGGTATATATCCATAGTATCTATCAGATGCAAGGAAGATTATATATCACATTCCTTCACAACAAAAGGCCAAATCAAACTGATTCCTAGTTTATCATCCTGCATTTTCGAAAATGACCAGGAGGAGGTTTTTTATATTTGGTATAATTTCTTTACATACAAATGTTATTAATCAGGCCAAATTTCAACATGAACTACATCTCTTTCCCATTATTTGTACATGCACTAAGAGGCTCAAAACATTCAAAAATTACATTGTATTAATCATTTTTGTTATCCCAATGTCTAGATGCCCTCAGATGCTTATTTATTTCATTTCAGAACGAATATAGTTATCTCGACAAAGAAGGCAACCGAAAAAGGGATGAAGAAATGGACGAGAAACAAGGAATGATTTTATTTGACCTCATCCTAATTGCTATTTCGCCGGGTTGCGCTTGAATGTGAGATTGGTTTAAAAGAGGGCCCATTTGATCCTCTATTCTACAAGAATGTTTTATTATCACTCGTTCACGGTAAGAGCTGTTGATTATGCACATGTATCTCTCCACTATTTCAATTAATAAAAACAAAGTCAGTGTATGCACTGCATTGCGAAACAGGTTTTGAGTATATAAGAAAAATACGTTTTTTCATCTGCTTATCCTACGCCAATCTAAAGTAAAAGATATGCCACATTTACAATGTTTTCCATAATAATTCTGTCTCAGAGAAGTGAGAAGAATGACTCATAGCACTGGGACAAAGTACTTCAAATACAGGTACTTCAATTGGCGGGACTGCCTGGAATGCTCCGCCGTGGAGTGAGGAGAGTGCATTGTAAGAAACAGTAGCTGAATCGACTCACCGAGGTAATATAACACTGTATAAGTGCTTTGATCAATTAATTCATGTATAATTATACTAGCGACACCATCACCATACGGTTACGTGTAGTGGAAAGGCGCTATCTATTCATATTGAGCAGTTATTAACATAATCAAATTACTCTCAGTCTTCTTTAATAGGCTCTCCAATGAAAACGATATTCCTAGAATATTGTCTCATTCTTTGAACTCTGTAATACACATTTTAAAAACAGACATCACTATGCTTGAATATATATTTTTTTCTATTACGATTTTTTTTCTCTAAGAGACAGAAGCACTATTAAGGTCATTTCAAACAATGATTTTATGCATATACTTTGTGCTTGAATCATTAGCAGTAATCAAAATTGGTCTCAGTCTTTTTCAATAGGTTCTCCATTGAAAACAATGCTCCTTAAATTGTCTCAATTTGTCTCCATTGTGGAAATACGACACACGTCACTGTGCTTAATAATTGAACTTAAAATATTAAAAAAATCAAGGATATTTTGTAAGAGACATCATTAAGATCATTTAAATGAATAATATCGAGTATATACTTCGTGCTTGAATCTACGGTAAAGCAACAAAACCCTTGATCAATGACCACCACCCACACACACACACACCCCGAACAAAATCAACACACGCACACAAATAATGTTAACAAAAAATAATAATAATGATAATTATGATAATAATAATAATAGTAATAATACCAATGATGATACTTGTAATAATAATTATAATAATAATACAAATAATAACGAAATAATTCCCGGCATTAATTGAAATACAATTTCGCATACTTAATTAATCTAATTATCTAACTAAATTGTGGTCCAAGCTTGTGGTCGAGTGTCCCCTGAAGCGATTTTCCGTTTCAGTTTCTGCCACTGAATAATAGTACATATTACTTTGCAATTAATGTCGAGGTAAAAATCCATTTCAGTTTATTGATGACATCCATAAATACTTTTACTCAAAAGACAAGTACAGCTTTATCACAATCGTGACACATCCAAAGAATTCGATAATGGCTTGCATGCTTTTGTTTTTATAGGGACTATTCACATGAAAGACACAAACTCTTTCTACAACCCTTCTTTCATCCTTCCATATGATAAAACGGACACTAGTGAAGCTAAAAGATGGGGGGGCGGCGCAAGAGCCACTCCCCTTTTCGCATTACGAAGGAACGAAAAAAGAAGGGCGAAAAAACAGAGAAGGAAAAAGAAAATGCGACTTTTCCCTCATACCATCCTGAATGGCCCTGCATGATTATGTAGATAATTCTTATTTCATCCACTGAGTACCCCGTCCCCACCCCCCCCCTCCCCCTCCCCCCATGGCAGTGCTCCCTCAACGTCTGGACTCTCGCTTCGGACAGTCTTGTAAGCGATATACTGGCATCATGGTGTCATGAAACTAAAACACTTTATTCATCATCACCTGGTTACAGCAGAGTGCTCATTTCTTATCTCAAAGTCAGATAGATACATGAGTGAAAGGATCTTATACATATATTTGTTGCACCATACATGCATACCCAAACCAGGCGCGTACGCAGGGGATGTTTTGGGGGGTTAAACCCCCCCCCCTTTGGTATTTTGTGTGTAAACCCCCCTAAAAAATCCTAAACCCCCCCCCCCTTGGATTCTTTTTTTTTTTTTTTTTTTTATTATTAAAAAAAAAAAAACAATACCCCCATGGCTGACCTAAGAAATTGACCTTACCCCCCTCCCAACGGAGCAAAATGTCAATTTTCAATTTCGAGACAAAAAAAAAAACTCCTCTTACCCCCCCCCCCCCCCCCACCCCCCCCCCCGCTTATTCAGCGGTCGGTTGAGTCGTTGCGATTTTTTTGGGACCCAAAAAAAAAAGTGTCGCTTCCCCCCCCCCCCCCCCCCCCCCCCCCCCCCCCCCCCACTGAGCGACTTTTTGGCCGGCGCGATTTTCAAATTTTCCTGAGTCGTTGCAAAATTTTGGACCGATTTTAAACCCCCCCCCCCCCCCCCCCTTGAAAAAATCCTGCGTACGCCACTGACCCAAACAACTTATCACACAGCGGTATCTTTTTCAAAGTATGAAAGTATGTAACAAAACAACATAAATACGTAACATAAAACGTAAACATGAACAAAAAGGGGGAAAGGACCACTGCATACTACTTCTACTAATAATAATCAAGGTTTATATAGCAATTACTACATCGATGATGTCTCTATAGTATAAGCGATTTGCATAATACATACTACATACACAAGACGTTCAACCGATGTTTACTGAATGTATAAGGAAATTAATCATTTAATAGTATTTTTAAAAGGTTTATAATGACTTATGTCATTCTCAATGAAATTATTGATCTATCTGCAAATTTTAAATGCTAGCACTTATATTGATTTAGAGTCATGCCATACAAGACAACGTCGGAGAGTGAACGGTCGTTATTGATGAGAAACCGATGGTAAAGACTAAAGACATTGCTGTCTTGAGTAAAGGCTCACCTCACGTAGTTTATGCAGGCTCACACTTCCCCGATGGACGAAGGCTATAGGCATGCCATGCGTACTATACAATAATAACTATCATCGATGGATATAATATTTCTGTCCGGTATGCACCGTTAGATAAACACAATACAGTCTTTTATTTTGAAAGGGCTTTTGTAACAACTGGAGCAGACTTTTGTTTTGGTGACAGTCATGCTTAGTGGCCGTTCATAAAGTACAATGTACAGGACACACAAACCGTAGATAATAATAATTATGATGGTATAGTCTGTAAAACGACTTGATGGAAAGTCTAACTTCTAATTATTTTGGGTCTATATTTCTATATCGGTTCGTAGTGTCATTTTTGCAGCGCTATAAATATGTATATATCCATCAAGGAAGTGTTGGACAAGTCGGAAGATTTGTTCATGGTTATAGTCGTGTACATAGAGAAAACGGACGATTCATTGTGTTTCACTACCTCTAAATATAGGTTTCGATCTCTCTGGAGTCAAGTTTCTATGACGGTGTAATTAAAGGAAACCTCACCCAAAGAATACAATAATGTAGGAATTTTGAAAAAATTATGTGTTTTCATGCCCTTTGATGTACAATATTCCTTACGAAAATGTACACAAGTTATATAAATAAAGATAATAATGCCTCGTAAACCTACAATCAGAATCACATCATAATCCTACTTAAAATTGAGAAATTGATATTATGAGCTTAAATGTTTTGAATATCATTATATTGAATCAAGTTAACCACCATTCCTTCCTAACACATACAAAATAATTACTAAAAGAGTTTTCCGGCGACCCATGGCTTTGACAAAAATACAGCTTGAGCACGTTCGTTTCCGACGATTCTTTCTTGTAAAAAAGGAGCCGGGAAACAGAAAACAGGGAAGTGGTGAATACTTACTTACTTACTTCTCAGTGGCGGAGACGTGCAGCTGATTTCAACGAACAAAGCCAATACTGAAAGGATCAAGGCCACAAAGAAAGACGGACAAGTTGAAGGAAGGCGACGATGAACAGAAATAAGCGTGCAATCCGCTTTTGAGACAAGGGTGAGGATGCCGGAGAAAAACGGAGGTCGTTTTCACTGAAATGCAAAATGTGTCCATGTGTCCCTCCGTCTGTTTCTATCAATTCGATCTGGAATGCGAAAATATTAATTTGCGATGTTGTCGGAGTTGTGTGGTAATAGTTGTTGCAGCCAGCGAGGCGAATGGAATCCGTTGTACGAATGATGTGGTTCACCGTGAAATTGATGAGAAGGAAATGGGCTAATATGTTATCGCGAGATGTTCAAATGCATTTTGAGCGCAATATAATGCAAGAGTTGGCTCCCCCGCTATCCATGTACTTAACAGGTGAAAATGCTGGATGCAGAGACTTTGCTGCTCACTCTGCATGTGATATGCACGGCAGGCTTTACACCCGCCGTTGCTCTCTTGCAGGCTTGCACGGTGTATTTCATTAGTGTAGCGCGCATGCGTGTGTGTACATGGATGACGGTTCAGTGGATGAGGTTGGAGTTGAACTTGAAAGATGAGACAGAGAGAGAGAGAGAGAGAGAGAGAGAGAGAGAGGAAGGGGTGGTATCTTGGGGTGTGATGGAAAGAGAAAGGGGAGATTTTGTAATAAGTGGAACAATGAAAGAGGGGGATAGAAGAGGGAGAGAAATAGAGATAAAGAGGGAGATAGTAATTGGAAGGGTGATGGTGGTTATTTTACCTGACTGCTAAGAAAGCATAAATGCTTGTAAGTAAGCAACCAGACGGCCGAGGTACCTGGTAATGAATATTAATACCTAAAAGGGCACTAGCGCATCGTCTTGGTTTTGAACCCGGGTCACCGGATTATACGAGACCACTGCTCTACCGACTGAGCTCGCGCCTCGAAGAGAGGGATAGAATTGGGGAGGGAGAAAAAGAGAGAGAGAGAGAGAGAGGGAGGGAGAGAGAGAGAGAGAGAGAGAGAGAGAGAGAGAGAGAGCGAACGACAGAGATGGGGTGATGTTTAGAACGAGTGTTTGGCACGTTTATCATAATGTATAACAGATTGACCATCGAAATACGATTAATATCACTTACTGTCTTTTCGTATAGGCCTACTGTCTATAATACATAAACGAAAGAGGAAGAAAGAACTCGAGAAAGAAGGAAGATCATCTGTGAGGATTGTCTTTCATGATTTCTTTCTTATCTAAACGCCATTCATATCAGTTTAGATCTACATGTCTCATCACAGTATTTCTCATGAATACTTGATTTTCCTCTATTAAAGGGACTTTGTAACATTGTTCAGATGAGAGATAGTGGTGTTAAGGTAGTGACTTCAATGCTAGATGTACAATTAAAGATAATCTGGAAATTTGAGAGAAAACGGGCCATTATTCATGGTACAAATTGGGAAAAACTGATCTGATTGGTTCCTTAATTCTCCCAACTATATTATTCTACTTCTATTCTGCTACTTGTCAAAGCCTGTTCAGCATCAAGACAAGGACAATTTAATTACATTTTAGGTGAATGTAAATCGTCACAAAGCAATAAAATGGCTCTACATTCCATTCCAGACAGTAAGTGTTGACAGATTTTATAGCCTGTTTTATGTATTTTTCTCATGGAAAAACGGTTGGGAAAATTCAAAAATGGTTGGGAGAATTTACTGTTAATCACTGTTAGAGGGTGCCTCACATCAACGCCTTCAAAGAAAACCATAGATATCTTTGTGGTTTGAAAATTTGTTCAGGACATTTTGCATGTCAGAGGGTTAGTATAGTAGAAGGAATATAGTAAGTAACATTTTATACAAAAATTAATCAATTTTTTTCATCAGCTTTCAACAATGTTACCGAGTCACTTTAATACCCCTGGAAGGGCGTAAAATAAAGATTCCAGTCCTCGTCTATCAATTAAAGGGACTTTGTAACATTGTTCAGATGAGAGATAGTTGTGCTAAGGCATTGACTTCAATGCTAGATGTACAATTAAAGATAATCTGAAAATTTGAGCGAAAACGGACCATTATTCATGGTACAAATGGGGAAAAACTGATCCGATCGATTCCTTAAAATTATTTTCCCATTACTATAGTATTACAATTTAATGACATTTTAGGTGAATGGAAATCTCACAAATAAAATGGCTCTACATTCCATTCCAGACGTCTTTTTATAGCCTGTTTTTATGTCTTTTTTTCATGGAAAAACGGTTGGGAAAATTCAAAAAATGGTTGGGAGAATTTAATTTCAGAAGCGCCGCACATCGACGCCCGTTTGAAAACCCGTTGAACTTTGTTAAAAATCTTCATTTTGCGTGAATTAATTTCGGATTTGGGGCATTGTAGTTGGATAATCCATACATACAAACATAACTTTACGTGTTTTGCATCCTGATTCAACAGATTTGTGAAATCAACCATCACAATGTTACTAAGTACCTTTAAAGATATAGACCAGTTTTGAAAACGCCTCCCCCCTCTCAAAAATGAAATGGAAGCCCTTATTACCAATCGGATTTGGAGCATCGTAGTTGGATAATCCTCCATACATACAAACATAATTTTACGTGTTTTGCATCCTGATTCAACAGATTTGTGAAATCAACCATCACAATGTTACTAAGTACCTGCAGAGAACGCTGTTTTTCTAGTTTGTGAACACTGCTGGCCCTTATAGGAAGAAGGGGGAACCTTTATCAATCAATAAAAAGCGTGTATACTAACTTCATTTTTAGGGAGGTCTACCTAAATCTTTAATTATATATAATTATATAATATGTAAAATATAAGTAGATTCCAATATTCAGAGGATGATATTTTTAAGGGACAAAATGGGCCAAACTACTAAAACCTATAATGATTTATCATATTTTTGACGGTCTAGAAAATAGGAGAGCGTGCATCGAGTATGTCCTATGATGGATACGCCACTGAGATGGTAATATTTATTGGAGTGTCTGATCTTAATAGTTACGAGAATTAGTGACCGATTTTTGCTTTCAGGGTCATCCTTAAGTATCAGGTTTAGTCTGAGAGACGCACCACGATGCGCACTTGAAATAAGATCAACGTGCGCGCATTTTTACGACATGTGCGTAAAAACTGTATAATCTTTTTATATTAATAGAGGGCCATAATATATTTCAGTCTGATAACTCAGCATCTCTACATGATTTCATAAAAGTCAATGAAAATAACGAAATGTCTTTCATTCTTCCCCAAGAATGTGCATACCATTCTTTTTTAAAGAAATTTGTTTTTTAGGCGGGGGACGTGGGGGGGGCTGCTTCTAATACGTATTCGTATTTAGGAGTTTCCAAGATTTTATTCTACTTTTGGTGTAATTAAGAAAAACTGAAATTGTGGCAATATCAACACTCCGCCTCACTGACATGACTGACAATAAAGTAGAAAAAGACGGGAATCTGTAACTCAATACAAAACTTGTTGTCCCTCAATATAATGATAATAAGCCTATATACCAGTGTGATCTATTTTGAAATTTAGTGGGCAATTTGGGGTTTTTTAAAGAGAAAAATCAAGGTAAAATCATTGGAAAGGTGTGTCTATTTCGTCTTTCTGTCATCTCCATTGCGACCAGAGTTGTCACCTCACACTGGGGTTCACGTGCAAACAAAATATCGGCTCGATTGCGAACTGCAGGACAGATTTTGGCTGTCGTCTCGTCCCAATTAATTGATAAATACTGTAAATCTACAAGATCTGAAAGAATAGTATTTAGACCATGTGGTCATGATCATAATTATTCAACTGATTAACCAATATTGCCATAGATGTTGTCAAGGGAATCTTTTATGAAATGAATATACATTCCAACAAATTAATTATCCAATAATTCATGAGAAACAATACAAATTAGTGAAGATTGAAGAAATATAATGTTGACGAGAGAATGGAAACCAGTTACGAGAAGTGGTGATTATAGTGATGCAGAATTTTTTCTTCTCTCTTTCTCTCTCTCTCATTGTTAACAGCAAAATGCATGCAGTACACTGATAAAATTTGCAGGGTCACAAGAGGTCATTAAAAGCAAGCAGTACAATTCCATCTTTTTTTTGACACAAACCAAATAAATCCGATTTTAATGAAAGTAATCTCATTATTCTGTTTTAAATCCCGTTCTTCGTTTAAAAAAACTAGCCATCCTTTTTTTTTTTGTATAAAAAAAAGTGTGAACAACAATTTAATTTCAATGTGCAATCAGGCGCGTACGCAGGATTTTTTCAAGGGGGGGGGGGGGTTTAACATTTATAAATCAGGCCGAAAATTTCGCAACGACTCAGCCAGCCGCTGAATAAGCGGGGGGGGGGGGGGGGGGGGGGGGGGGGGGGGGGGGGGGGGGGGGGGGGGGGGGGGGGGGGGGGGGGGGGGGGGGTAAGAGTCACTTTTTTTTTTTTTTTTGGTCCAAAAAAAAATCGCAACGATTCAGCCGACCGCTGAATAAGCGGGGGGGGGGGGGGGGGGGGGG